>NC_135801.1:128087600-128391351 GCF_964213995.1 Mustelus asterias | reverse complement strand
CAGCATGGGACTAGGCCTGTGGTCCCTACAGTGGCTACTACTTCCAGTTGAGACTATATTGCTGCAGGCCAATGGATGATCCAGTAACCCTCTAAGATGAGACTTCCTCCTGAGGTGGGGTGGAAGTCTTACATTAAAGCAACTAACACTACCGCATTAAATTGCTGTGGCGCAGCCATCGGGATCATGGACGGCCATTTACCTGGGGGACAGAAGGGACTGCATAGCCCTATAAAATCCAGCCTATTATATTTAAACCCAGCTGGAGGTAAACAATATCATGGCTCTTGCAAAAGTGCAGCAAAGTCTTCTAGTTCAACACCACTTTAACACCGCTAGGAAAACAGATTAACTGGTCATTTATTTTATTGTTTATGGGACCTTGGAGTGCACGAATTGGCTGTCAAAGTTGCTGAAAGCAGTGATTATGCTTCAAATAAAATTGATAGTTGTAGCGCTCGTTGGGATGTTCTGTGGAAATGAGAAGGATGTATAAAAGATAGAAAGTGCTGCATTTTATTAAAGAATGTAAATCAATGCCAGGCTCCATCTTGGTTTAAAACAAGGGGGGAGGGGGATTCAGATTCAAAATATCAATTGTGTGCTCCAAAAAACAAATTATAGCAACTAACAATTCTTTATTTATTTGATAATCAATGATATAGACTAAGGATTAACTGTGAATCAAACTATAATCAGGAATTGGTAGAATTGGCAATTTGGGGAAAGGAAAGCTGGTCGATATTCCGAGATTTAATGATTGATGATGCACAGTCTTAAGAAAGACTTTTACAGATAGCTTTTCATCTAAATTTCATGTTGCCATCCATGTTTCAGGCAGTTATTGGATGTTAGACACATAAAATACTAATTGTAACCGACTGACTCAAACTTAATATTCACAAAACTGCAAAAATGTACTAGTAAACAAATACATGTTATTCATCAAAACCAGAAAGAAAAGCTACAGTCGTGAAACGTAAAAGCCTGCAATCAGGACATTTGAAAATTAGCAGTCAAAGATCAGCAGTGTGCAAATTACTCATAAACAACAGCAAAAAAACAGAATGACAACCAAATAAAATCACTCAAATCATATTTGAAATTTGCTCAAGTTGCAACCTTGGTTTCACATTGAGCAAGAGGATTTATTACTGTAAATAAGCCCTGTAATATATTAGATAAAGAAATACAAAATTCATGAGAGAATGAACGTATTTATTTAGGTGCCTGCTCAGTATTCAGAATGTCACCAATATTTTCCATTGCAGTGCCGTCCCTTTCAAGTAGCCTGAGGCATGAGTTGATGAAGCTCCACAGAGCTATCTCTGTGAGTTAAATGAAGTGGAGAAATAAAGCAGCAAGTGCTCAAAACACACCAATTTTACTTCATACAAGTAACTTCTGCATTACAACACTTAGAATACATTGAGGCTTACCTCCCTCATGATTCCATACATAAACAGTATCACCATTTGGAAGGTCACAATATATGACATATCAGCAGGACACCAACAAGCATGGTCATTCAAAGAAAATGTCAGGACTTGCTGCTTGTAAGCCCTCCATCCCTGTCTGATAATGTTAAATGCCTGAGGAATTATCTGACTAAAGCATAAATGTGTCAAGCAATATGCCCATAAAGGGCTGGATTTAGTGGAGCTGACAGAAATTGCACCAACCAGCTGAATAACCTGCCGGAATCCCGCATGACCTCTCTTAATGAAGGTCCGCTGAATGAGATGCTATTCAGGCACTTGATCAGCCAGTGTGGGCCTTCCTGGGATCAAGAACCCAAGGTGGGGCAGAAGTCCCGGGAGCACTACATTACTCAGCAACACAAAAGTGGCAGTGCCTGCTGCCAGTGCTGTACCAACCCATGGCACAGGAAATAAGAAAGTCCCAGGGAGGGGAGGTGAAGGGGGTCAGGAGCAAGGGCAAGTAGAGCTGGGTCTCAGCAGCTCCACCCTTCCACATGCCAGGTCTCTCAATCAGAGTCTCAGTACCTTTGTGGAGAGTCCAGCCCCCACACAGCCCAGGAGCCTGCATTCAACACCATACAGGTTTGCTCATCGTGCCCCCTAATGACAAGCCCTCCCAGCTCCCATCTACAGGAAGCCCCAGGGTCCTTGATGCTACAGAATGCCTGTTACTGGCCAATTAAGTGCCTGAGCGGGCCTTCATTTGGCAGATGTTAGGAACAATGTAAAACATTTAAATTGATTATAGAAATATTTGTGTGTTCTGAAAAGGTAAATGGAATCAGTATCATTTTGGGTTGATTATGAGCTGTGCTGCCTAGAATTCTGGCTGAAAGGTCAGTCTTTTGCATCAGTTTATATATTTAAAATATACATTTCAATAAGATTTTACAGTCCTTGAAGTTAAAAAGATGGATTAAAAAGGGGTTAGATGTTTAGTGCTTTTGGGAAAAAACAAAGTAGAAACAACTGGGCTGTTGCCTGGTGACAGTGAACAAGTGACACAGAGAAAGACTGGGGAGTGTTCAGTGTGTGTCACAGAACAATAACAGAGATTTTGAAGCTCTCTGTAATAAGAAGTCTTACAAGGCTACTGGAAAACGAAGTTTAGGGAATTCAAGTTTTTGCTCTGCAATAGTGAGATTAAAGTGCAATTTTGGCTGTCTTGGGGAGAATACGAGTTAAGTGAGAAATGTCAAGTGACTGCTCAAGAATTCACAGGGATAAAACTGTTTGCATGTGTCTCAGTCACAAGAAAGGAGTCTTTGTATCAAGCTAATAGTAACCCTTCACTTGTTTATGTACCTGTAAGATATTGGGCAGAATTCTCTCAAGCATCTGCTAGTGACGTCAAGCACGGTGTTCAAATATGAGAAGGCAAGAAATCAATTTCACACTGGTGTGAATTTACAGCGGGATTTTCTACTGGTGCACACCATGGCAAATCGGGAAACCCAGAACCCAGAACCTCATTTGCATTCCTTTAACGGGATGCAAATGATAGCTCGACCACCCAAGCCAGATTCTCCTTGATGTCAGCGAGAGAACACGCCAATGTGAAACATGTTTGTACAACATAGCATGTAGATGTCGGGAATGAGTTGAACAATGCCTGGGACTGCCTCTGAAGATTGGGATACAGGCTACCCTGGATCCTGGAACACCAGGTCAGAGGAGCATCCAAATCAAGCGTCCTGGATGGGGTCCATCTTCCAACCTCAGTGTTCCTGGAGATCCACCATCGTTCTCAGGAAGTCCATTTTCCAGTCTCAGTATGGTACTGGAGATCTACTTTGATTTTCAGGAGATCCACCTTCTCTCTTTAATAGTGGGTCAGTGATGTTGGACACATTTTCAATATGGCATCCGGACACAATGACAGACTAAATGCTATCCAAGCCTGCTCCACCGCTCAATGCGGTGTTAAAACACCTGGGTGCATCATTAGTGAGGTTGGGGCGAGAAGATTTGCCATGGTTTCCTACAAGCCGCTGAAGCGGGAAATCTTCCAAGTGCCCCGTGGCCAATATGATGGGGAGGGAGTGTTAAACCCAGTAGTGATCCTTACACGTACTCTGAATCCATTGTTGAAAAAATGTGTTATGTTGAGATATTTGGAAGTTCTCACGAACAGCACAAGATAACTCCATTAGGCCTTCAACAATGAATTAAATCTTTTGAATCGACAACTTGCCAAATTTTTCTCAAGTTATCCACAGGCAACATTCTTCCAGGCTTAATGGTCACCTTTGGCACTTATGAGCTTACCAGTTTCTGAAATTAAAATCAGGTTATGGCGCCAATGACATTTGGTGCTAATTCAGCATGTTGTTTTAAGTTTAAGTTTATTCAGTGGTGTCACAAGTAAGGATCTTAACACTACAATGAAGTTCCTATGAAAATCCCCTAGTCCCCACACTCCGACGCCTGTTCAGGTACACTGAGGGAGAATTTAGCACGGCCAATACACCTAATCAGCATATCTTTCGAACTGTGGGAGGAAACCGGAGCACCCGGAAGAAACCCATGCAGACAAGGGGAGAATGTGCAAACTCCACAGAGACAGTGACCCAAGCCGGGAATTGAAACTGGGTTCCTGGCGCTGTGAGGCAGCAGTGTTAACCACCGTGCCATCATGTGTCTGAACTCTACCTGGATAAAATGGTGAGGTGAAGAATAAAAATGCAATTCAACTGCCCGGCCACCACATTAATAACCTCTCTCACTCTTCAGGTACCAAGCCCTAAGAGGACATCGGTGACAATGGACTTTAATGTTACTCTTGCTCCAGAGGCATACATCATCTTTTTAATGGTACATTCATTCAATTTGTGAGGCTGTTTTAAAAAAAAAGCTCCTTAATAACCTAGCCACTCCATTCAGACCAGGCAGCCTATGGTATAATTAAACATGTCATGTGAATATCATCACATCTATCTGACCTCCAGATGACATGAAGCAGATCATATTGGCCATGTTAAGGCACTGATTCTTTAAGTGAGAAATCAATTAAAGTATTATTTTAAAATGAAACGTATTCTCACAAAATGAAGGTACACTTCATTGAACGCGTCACCCATTTTGTTTCCGAGTTAACAGACTATAAAGTCTCCAGTTTGATCCAGGTCAGACATTCAAAATGTAACATTTTAAACTATGTTTTAATTTTCTGTCATTACATTTTTTTATTATTAATTTGTGGGACATGGGTGTCGCTGGCTGGCCAGCATTTATTGCCCATCCCTACATGCCCTTGGAGGGCAGTTGAGGGTCAACCACATTGCTGTGGATCTGGAGTCACATGTTGGCCAGACCTGGTAAGGACGGCAGATTTCCTTCCCTAAAGGACATTAGTGAACCAGTTAGGTTTTTCTGACAATCAACAATGGTTTCATGGTCATCAGCAGATTCTTAATTCCAGATCATTTTTATTGAAATCAAATTCCACTATGGCAGGATTCGAACCCCGGTCCCCAGAACATTAGCTGAGTTTCTCAATTAATACCGATAATACCATTAGGCCATCAACTCCACATTAATGATAGTAAAATGTAATTTTTATGTTGCACTCTAATTACGTTTATTTTCTAATTAAATTTCACTGCAATCAAGTAATCATTAGTTAGTACAAATAGCAACTAACTGGATCATTTAATTACACTGTATTCACTGACTAAAGGAGGGTCAAGGGTTAATAATAATAATACAACTGATTCATTATATTATTAGCTCAACATCTTGTACAACTGTACATCACCAAAAACCAGTTATTGACCAGTACTGTGCTAAACTAAAGATTTTGTACGCGTCCCTTTCTCATGAAATGTGAATTCCAAACACTTACTTTTCCATTTCTCTTCCCTCTTTCTTAAATGGATTGATTTACCATGGGGTATTGTTTCATGGGAAATGGTAACTATCCTCCAAGTCATGAACAAGTGCCTATTCTTTAAGTGCAAGTTCAGATAGCGCATGTTGTCAGGCATTTGACCATAGCCCAGATATTCGAACAAAGGCCAAAGCTATCCTCACCCAAATTCCATACAACTCCCTTCCTTAATTATATTTTTCGCTCTCCATTCTAAAGACACTGAGGTTAACTTTAATATTGTTAACATTATTATCCAGCTGTGTCCAATCGAGGGACCTGGCTTTGGGAAAAGGAGCACTTAGGAGGCCATCCCCTAACTCGGCTGTCAACCCCCTTGCTGGGAATCCCACCACTCACCATTTACCTGTCTCTAGAAGAAACATTTTCGATCCTCTTGACAGCCTCAATGCAATACCAGGCTTCTGACTGGCTAGCAGAATTCTGTGGCAATGATTTAATGACCCCAGGGGAGCTCAGAGACCCAGCTGCAATGTGTCCACTGCTAATTAGGAACTTTATGGCATCAGGCTCCCAGATATCAGATGGATGGGAATGCCACCAGATTTCACTGTATATGACAGGCCCCAGCTGCCCACATTAAATTCTGCTCCATGACCTTCTGGCCATCAAGTCATTTTTTTCTCCATCTGTGTTGTATTACTAGGGTTTTTCCAAGCAAACAATGGCATTAAAAGGGAAAATGCTGAATAAACTGAGCAGGTCTGGCAGAACTGTGGAGAGAGAAACATTTCAAGTCTGTATGACTCTTCTTCAGAGCAATACAATAGGCATTATAATGCCCAGTAAAAAGCATGCCATATTCACAAGTTTACACATGGACTGAGCTAGTCTGGAAGCTATTTGTTCAAATAGAGCACAGATGAGCAGTTAAGGTAGCTTCTAAGAAGTCAAGTGACCTTTGCTGATTTGACACAGACTATCAAGCTTCCAGAAAGTTCTGAATTGAACGGCCATGGGTGGGGGCCTCCCCGGAATGGACATATCAAGATGAATGTTATCTGTGGAAGTTACCTGCCAGTGTTTGAAGCTTACTCAAAATAGAGTTAATGGACTCCTAGGCCTGGATTTTCACCATGACAGAAACCTTCTCCATCATGACGAAAATCCAGAAATGGCCAAAACTTATAAGTCCCATCCCTGAACTCAACATTTCTCATCTTTGCAGGGGTGGGACTGGAGTTGAGCGAAGGGTCGTATATGCACAGAGGCAGCTGGTCACTAAAGTCACGAGCTGCCTCCACTGGAGTGGGAGTCAGGAATGTAAAATCATGGATGTACAGATTACAACAGGTAAGAGGACATCTGAGCTTAGTAGATTCATTTGGATAGCCAGCTTTCCCTTTATGGATAGGGTCCAGAGACATCTTTGAGGGAGGTAAGATATGCTTTGGAACATTAAAAGTAAAATAATTATGCACTTTTTACATACAAACATGTTGGAAGCATCCAGCTGTCAAGGAACTGTAAAAGAGCTGTCCAGCTGTTAAGAAACTATTCAGCTGTCATGGAATTTCCAGCTGTCAAGGAACTGTCCAATTGTTGAAGCACTGTAAAAGAGCCACCCAGCTATCAAAGATCCAGGAAGTGTTAAAGCTGTCAAGGATCTGTCCAAAGGACCATAAGGCATAGAGGCAGAAGTGGGCAACTCTGCCCATCGAGTCTGCTCCGCCATTCAATTATCACTGATACTTTTCTCATCCCCATTCTCCTGCCTTTCCCTCATAACCCCGATCTCCTTATTAATCAAGAACCCATCTATCTCTGTCTTAAAGACACTCAATGACCTGGCCTCCACAGCCTTTTGCAGCAAAGAGTTCCACAGATTCACCACCCTCTGGCTGAAGAAATTCCTCCTCATCTCTGTTTTAAAGGAACGTCCTTTTAGCCTGAGGTTGTGCCCTCTGGTTCTAGTTTTTCCTACTAGTGGAAACATCATCTCCATGTCCACTCTATCCAGGCCTCGCAGTATCCTCCAAGTTTCAATAAGATCCCCCCTCACCCTTCTGAACTCCAACGAGTACAGACTCAGAGTCCTCAACCGTTCCTCATATGTCCAATGACACGAGCTGAGTTGGCATGGAGGGGTAAGGGAAAAGGGTGATGGGTCGGGAGGTATGGGTTGGCATGAATTGCCACTAAGCTGGCATTGGTGTATGGGGAAATAGGGTGTTTAAAGAGGCAGTAAGCTGGCATGTGGAGTGTGGGAGTCATGCAGAGTGGGTAGAAGGGCCATGGCATCTCTCCTTCCACCCACCTGCACCAATAAAACCTTCAGTGCAACGTCTATCATTCTGAAACCCTTTGTACACACTGGGGCTCACACTGCAATGATTTACATTGGAACAGTATTTATGTGTAGTTTTCCTTTAAACTACAGCTAGAACTTAAGAGGAGGAGGCTGGCTGTACCAGATGATTGGCAAATAATGTTGCAGTGTGCAGCGGCCACAAGGAGCTTGAAGGAGGGAGAAGCAGCACTAGAGCCAGTTGGACCTCTGTACAATCAGGAAAATGAGTGTGTACACTAAGAATAACTGGTTCCACCTCGATCTGCATGGGCATGGACAGCTCATGAATCATGAACCCTGTGCCCAAATAACAATTTTTAGCTGACAATTTTTTAGATACATTCTCATGCTTGAAACTGTATCCTTGGAGCAATGTTCATGTTTAAAGTTAAACTTATAATTTACCCATTTAACTATTTTGCCCGAGCACCTAAACCATTTCCACTGCAACTATGCTGCCAGTCTGAGTAAAGGATAAGCAGTGGTAACCATGAGCGTTGTGGTAGCTTTCATGTGTTTGTTTTCAGATGTTAGGTCCACTATTTGTCAGACTTACTAAATTAATTTCATAACTTGCCAACTAATTCATTACAGTCACAACAATATTATTTCAGCTACAAAAACTGCCACAAGATGCAATGAATTGTGTTGCTTCTTCCCCAAATTTGAAATATTCCCAGATATATTGTCAAACATTCTCAGTTACTTACTTTGCTTTTTTATTGAAGAAGTCATTGGTATAGCGCACCTAAGGGGGTTTTCCTTCTTGTTATGTGCCTGGGCAGGTGAGGGGCGAGGAGGTGAAGGGCCAAATGTTGCACCTTCTGTGAGTGCAAGGGAAGGTACCGTGGGAATGGGGTGAGGAGTTGGAAGTAATAGATCAGGATGTTACAGGGGTAGTGAACCCTACAGAATGCTGGCATGGGGATAAGGGGAAAATATGTTTCAGGGCAGCATCATGCTGAAGATTCTTCACCGCCCTCTGTCAACATTAGAAAAAAAATTTGGGTTCCTAATAATTTTAAAGTGATGCAAAAAACAGTACAACACAGTTAAGGTAGTATTACTTAGCAAGCTGTTGTAATGAAATACATCAAAAATGGGCGCAGGTGGTAACAATTGGCATTTTATTTTTATTTTGAATTGATCTATGAAACTGGAAAACAATTCAAATGGATTATTCCCACTAGCCCTATCACTTCAACATTTTCAGATGTTTTTATAGCAGTGAGTTGAGTATAAAACTGAAACAGCTAACATAGTTACACGAGGTCAGCTAGGAGTACTTTCACTTTTACTGGGGAAGCATCTACATCACTATCTGACTGAAATAGCTTGCACTTGCCTTGCACCAGAAAAGAAACATTGGCTACTATAGCGATGAACCACATTGAACTACATTGCCGTTGCAATGTGCTCGTGCACCTTAATTTCTCCATTTTGATTAAAAAGAACAATCATTCTTAAAATGAAAAACATTAATGATATTTTGACTGACATTTCTACCTTAATCCCATATGATTGTCCCCTTCAATTATTTTGCACATTGTAAAATTTTAATTAAAACTGAAAAATTCAGTGTGTTTTATTTCTTGTTTTGCTGTCTGTAGGAATATTTTTGATTAACTGTTTTATGACATTGTTCTGCTGTAATTCTCCAGACTGCCAGATTCACCCTGACTTTGGAGAAGTTGAAATTTGTGTCACATAGATTGATGGATCTTTATGGGCAACTTTCTTTGAGGTCAGCAGTGAGCATCTTTGCTTCACTGTTGATTACAAACTTCAGATCATTAAATTCATCAGGATGCACAATTCAAAAACATTGATTTGCTTTGCCCGTGAGCATATCCTTTATAGGACCTGTAATATAAATTTTGCACATGAATGTTACTTTGCAAGGACTTTTCAATGCTCAGGGTACCTTGCCCATCATAGATTCACTCATTCTGGTGTCCACACATTCGGTGTTATGTAGTAGTAGAGCTAGTAATAAGCCTCACAACACCAGATTAAAGTCCAACAGGTTTATTTGGTAGCAAAAGCCACTAGCTTTCGGAGCGCTGCCCCTTCGTCTGGTAAGTGGGAGTTCTGTTCACAAACAGGGCATATAAAGACACAAACTCAATTTACAAAATAATGGTTGGAATACAAGTGTTACCTGTAAAGACTTGCATTCCAACCATTATTTTGTAAATTGAGTTTGTGTCTTTATATGCCCTGTTTGTGAACAGAACTCCTACTTACCTGACGAAGAGGCAGCGCTCCGAAAGCTTGTGTGGCTTTTGCTACCAAATAAACCTGTTGGACTTTAACCTGGTGTTGTGAGGCTTCTTACTGTGTTTACCCCGGTCCAATGCCAGCATCTCCACATCGTAGTAGAGCTACACAGTTAAGAAAAAATCTCAGAGTCATGCAGCGTAGAAAGATGTGATGCTGGCAAGGATGCAATTGGGGGGTTGGCGGGGGGGGTGGAGTTGCCCCACGGCCCAACCAGGGTTCAACGGTTGGGGTGTTCCCAATGTCTGCAGGCAACCCCAAATACTCATCCCTTGCGTTCCATCCCTTTCTCCCTCCATACACATGCACATGCTGCCCGATGCTCCAATGACTGAGTTGGCCTTGCATTGTTGCAGGTGTGGAAAAGATTCAAAAGTCTGAGGTCACGTACCAACCGACTGAAGTCCCTGTTGCCATCAGACTTTTGAATGGACCTATCTTGCATTAAGTTGATCTTTCTCTACACCCTAGCTATGATTGTAACACTACATTCTGCACCTTCTCCTTTCCTTCTCCCCTATGTACTCAATGAACAGTATGTTTTGTCTGTATAGCACAAGAAACAATATTTTTCACTATATTCCAATACATGTGACAGTAATAAATCAAATCAAAGTCATTGAAGGGGCTCTTACAGGTTCCAAACCCCAGAGGACACCCACCATGGGCTTCACATCTGTCAAAGCACAGGGAAAATCAGCCTACTTCTAGCTCTGTTGAAACCATAAAGGTTGCTTCATGTCAGAAACAGAGAAAGTAGGTGAAAAGTCGTATTAATTACACAAGAGGATTCTCTAGATTGTGCACTGCAACATTCTTGTTCTGTGTACATTTATTTTATTGAAAAGGAAGTAGAGAAGCACAGCACAGAAGCAAGCCATTCAGCCCTTTCTGTCCATGCCACTTCTCTGCAAGAACAATATCGCTAGGTTCACTTGCCTTCTTTGTCCCTTAGCCCTGCAATTTGTTACTAGTGGGTGCTTATCCAATTCCCTTTTGAAAGGGATAATTGAAACTGCGTCCATTGCCCTCTCCAATGTATTCCAGATCCAAGTCATTCACTGCATAAGAAAGCCTCATGTTTCTTTTGGTTATCTTGTCAACCACATTAAATCTGTGCACTTCAATTCTTGATCTCTCTGCCAATGAGAACAGTTCCTCCCCATTAACTCTGCCTAGACCCTTCATGATTTTGAACACCTCCATAAAGTCTCCTCTCAACCTTTTCTTCTCTAAGGGAGAACAATCTTAGCTTCTCCAATCTATTTGTCAGCCTGAATGACACTTAAGAGCATAGGCCTTCCCCAAAAGAATCAAGGCAGGGCTCTCACCAGCTCTCCAGAAGATGGGCAAGACTCCTATTGTCTTGATTAAATTCCACCTCTTGACTCCAATGAGTGTAAAACCCGGTAGGAGATAGGACTGCCACAGAATTAAGGAATCATCATAGCCGCCAGGATATCCTTTGCAGGCATGCATAATAACTGTTAATCATAGAGTGCTTATAGTCCAGAAGGAAGCCATTCAGCCCTCTCGAGTCTGCACGGACTTTTGACAGAGCATCTTACCCAGGCCCTCTCCCCCCGCCCTAGTCCCATAATCTCATACAATTACTATGGCTAATCCATCTAACCTGTACATCTGTGGAGTGTGGGAGGAAACCAGAGCATCCGGAGGAACCCATGCAGACATAGGGAGAATATGCAAACTCCACACAGTTACCCAAGGCCAGAATTGAACCCGGATTCCTGGCACTGTGAGACAACAATGCTAACCACTGCGCCACCATGCTGCCCATATGCAACTGTGATCGCACATGAACTGAACACTGAGGAAGTGGAATCCCTTTTGATTGATAAATGTCACAGGCTGAGTAGAGGGATTGGCTGCCACATTTGTACAATCACCTACTCTCTGTATCTGTGGGAATCCAGCAGCTGCAGCATAAGTACCAGAGTTAAAGCCACAATTTGTTGTTGGTTTGCATGTTTAAATAATTTCCAAAGGGAGATTTCAGTGCTCTGGTAAAACATGGAAGTGGTTGAGATCAAATCGGCTTTCTGCCCCAACGGAACTTCCAGTCACTTACCCCCCCATTCAAACCCCATTCCCACCTCCGAGAGTTAAAAATTCTGCTCCACGATTCACTGAGATCGGGCAATTTGTATGTCACAGAAGAATAAATCAAGAAGAATAGATCAAAGTGGACAGAAGAATGGAGAGTACTGGATTGTATTAATGCAGCTACCTCCACAATTGTTTTCAGGGAAGGTAACCTCCCATCCCTGCAAGATGTGGCCCACACGCTACTCCAATGGCTGACTCTCCACGTCCACAGAAATGGCCCAGCAAGCTGTTCTATTGTAGGGCGATAAATGAACCTTGCCAGCACATCAGCAAAATAAAAAAAAACACAGAAAATTGAAAGGTAGAACAAGGTCACGAAGACTGTGGAGGCTGATTCCATTGGGATATTGATTCCACTTGAGTGGGCTCTGTTAAATCCTTGCAATACTTTGTGCCAGATTGTTCTTCCTGCCTGTTGTTTTACACCCAAGCACTGAAGCCAAGAAAGTACCCCCAAGTCTCCCATTAAAATCATCTAATTATATATTGAATAACTTCAATGTTTTGCTGAGGCTGTTCATTACAAAGATTTAACACACGAGGAAAATTATTATTTTCCCTGATACAAGTTCTAAATTTACTTCTCAAGAAGGGTTCCTCTCAAAACATTTCTCATGCAGCCTGAAATATTGAGTCTTTTCAATATTTTCTGCTTTTATTTCAAATGCCTCATGCATCCTATTTCACTTCTCTCACCTATCACTGTGCAACGCTGTACTTATTTTTTTCTAAATCAATCTGTACGAGTGTATTTAAAGTTTATTTATTAGTGTCTCAAGTAGGCTTACATTAACACTGCAATGAAGTTACTATGAAAATCCCTGAGATGCCACACTCCAGCAGCTGTTCGGGTTCACTGAGGGAGAATTTAGCATGGCCAATGCACCTAAGCAGCACGTCTTTCAGACTGTGGGAGGAAACCAGAACACCCAGAGGAAACCCACGCAGACACGGGGAGAACATGCAGACTCCACACAGACAGCCGGGAATCGACCCTGGGTCCCTGGTGCTGTAGGCAGCAGTGCTACCCACTGTGCCACCACGGTATAGAATATTTATTAAGTTTGCAATTGGTCCATAATTTCCGAGCTTCAGGCCCAGGGGGCCGGGGGGGTGGGGGGGGGGGGGGGGGGGGGGGTGCGCGGGGCGGGTGAAGGTGCGATGGGGAACACCACTCCCTGAACTTTCCCAGGCAAGGATCACCCTGCAATTGCCTGGGATATTCAAATACTGATTGGCAATTGCTCTGCACTGGGAACCATCCAAAAATATGATTTAAATTGTAAACTTTGAATTGTTCTGTCTGTCTTACATCAATAGTTACCCAGAAAGTGTTAGAAGAATTAAAACTGCTTCTAGCTTCTAGGTAGCTAATATACAGTCCCACACTGACACCCCCAAATCCCAATGGGTCTCCCACTACCACCCCATGGACCTTCCTCACACCTCCAATGGGATTCTCCCCTCCCAAATGGACACCCCCCACCCTCCACAAACTCATAGGTGATTCTGCCGAACCCATGACTACTATTCCCCTCATAGGGCTCTCCACACACCCTGACAACTTGAACACCCCCCGACCCCAGAAAAATGTTCTTCCGCCCCTGTCCTTAACCCACAAACTTTCAAATGTCAAACTTTTCAGCTAGCCTGAATCAGCAAAGAGGTATTAAAAAGACAAAGCTTGGTCAGAGATAAGATGGGATTTAAAGATTCAGGGAAAACCACAACGCAGGCTTCTGGCCTCCATTTATCACTGATGTCAGGATCCTGAAGCCTGTGGGAAAAGTCCTGGGAGGGGTGGGGATGGCGATTCTCCCAAAAAAATTCTAAGTGTTGAATTTGCCTAAAAACTGGAGTAAATCCTGTTGCTTTTTCAGCGGAAGTTTCAAAATGAATCTCCTGCACTCTGTGCACTGCAGAGTGCACCAGCGTGATTCACGTGAAAAATCAATGGGCGGGGCCTATTCCCACTAGAGAGGCCGTCAGCATAGCACTGAGCGGAACACTGCGCATGCACCCATCTATCAGCACTGAGATTGGTGCATCGCAATAGCCCCGCACTGCCGGCCTCCTGATCGCTGGCCAGCTTGATCGCATAATAAATGCAAACCGGAAATGACCCCATTTGTCCCCCTTCCCCCACCCCCCTCTCTCACTTCCCCTCCTCTCTCTCCCATACATCGCATTTATTATTCTCCTCTACCCTCCTCCCATCTTTTCTCTCCTCACTTCCCCTCTTTCCCCTCCCCATTTTCCCTCTCCCCACTTGACCCTGCCCTCTCACTTGCTCTTTCCTCTTTGCCCTGTCCCTCCCCCCCTTTCCTCCTTACACTCTTCCTCTTTCCCCTCAACTCCCCCCACAACAAGAGATCTCTGTTTACGAGGCTATCCGGAATTCTTTGGGTTTCAAACTGGCTTGCGAGCAGCAAGGATTGTTACAACAAGATAAATGTTAAGTAAGTTGGGAAGTTGGGGGGGCGGGGGGGGGGGGTGCTGTGTAGGCATCGTTCCATAGACCAGCATTTATTGCCCATCCCTAGTTGCCCTTCAGAAAGTGGTGGTGAGCTGCCTTCTTGATGTGCTGTAATCCCAGAGATGGAGGTACGCCCATAGTGTTGTTACAGAGTGAGTTCTAGGATTTTGACCGAACAGTGATATATTTCCAAGTCAGGATAATGAGTGGAGTTTCCAAGCTGCTCTTGTCCTTCTAGATAATAATGATCATGGGTTTGGAGGGTGCTGCCTATGGAACGCTGGTGAGTTCCTGCAGTACATCTTGTAGATGGTACACATGGTACCATCTGCCACTGTTCGCTAGTGGTGGAGGGACTGAACGTTTGTGGAAGGGGTAACAATCAAGCAGGCTGGTTTGCCCTGGGTGGTGTCAAGCTTTGAATGTTGTTGGAGCTGCATTCATCCAGGAAAATGGAGAGTATTCCATCACACTCCTGACTTGTACCTTGGAGATTATGGATAGGCTTTGGGGAGTCTGGAGGGAATTACTTGCCGCAGGATTCCTGGCCTTTGACGTGCTCTGCTGGTCTTGTTCAGTTTCTGGCTAATGGTAACCCCAGGATCTTGATAGCGGAGGATTCAATGATTGTAATGCCATTGAATGTCAAGAGGTCATGGTTGGATTCTCCCTTGTTCGAGATGGTCAGTCCTGGCACTTCTGTCACACGGATGTTACTTTCCACTTGTCAGCCCAAGCCTGGATATTGTCCAGGTCTTGCTGCATTTGGACATGAACTTCTTCGGTATTTGAGGAGTCGCAAGTGTTGCTGAACATTGCGCAATCATCAGTGAACACCTCCACTTCTAACCTTACGATGGAAGGAAGGTCATTGATGAAGAAGCCAAAGATGCCTTGGCCTATGCCATTACCATGTGGAATCCTGCAGTGATGTCCTGGAGCTGAAATAATTGACCTCCAACCACCACAACCATCTTCCATTGTGCCAGGTATGACTCCAACTAGCAGAGAGATTTCCCCCTGATTCCGATTAACACCAGTTTCACTCGGGGCCCTTGATTCCACACTCAGTCAAATGCTGCCTTGATGTCAAGGGCAATCACACTCAACTCATCTCTGGAGATCAGTTCTTTTATCTATGTTTGAAGCAAAGCTGTAATGAGGACAGGAACAGAGTGACCTTGGCTGAGGAACACAAACTGAGCATCCATGAGCAGATTATTGCTGAGTAAGTGCTGCTTAATAGTGGTTTTGATTACCTCTTCCATAGTCCATGTTGCTGTTATTCCTACCAAAATGGATGACCTCACACTTACCAACATTGTACTCCATCTGCCAGACCTTCGCCCACTCACTTAGATTATCTGTATCCCTTTGCAGACTTTCAGTGTCCTCTGCACACTTTGTTCTTCCACTCATCTTAGTGTCATCTGCGAATTTTGACACACGCTTGGTCCCCAACTCCAAATCATCTATGTAAATCGTAAACAACTGCGGTCTCAACGTTGATCCCTGAGGCACACCACTAGTCACTGATCGCCAACCAGAAAAACACCCATTTACCCCCACTCTTTGCTTTCTGTTAGTTAACCAATCCTCTATCCATGCTAATACATTACCCGTAACACCGTGCACCTTTATCTTATGTAGCAGTCTTTGGTACGGCACCTTGTCAAATGCCTTCTGGAAATCCAGATACACCACATCCACAGGTTCCCCATTGTCCACTGCGCATGTAATGGTCTCAAAGAATTCCACCAAATTAGTCAAACATGACCTGCCCTTCATGAACCCATGCTGCGTCTTACCAATGGGACAATTTATATCCAGATGTCTCGCTATTTTTTCCTTGATGATAGATTCAAGCATTTTCTCTACTACAGAAGTTAAGCTAACCGGCCTATAGTTACCTGCCTTTTGTCTACCTCCTTTTTTAAACAGTGGCGTCACATTTGCTGTTTTCCAATCTGCGGGAACCACCCCAGAGTCCAGCGAATTTTGGTAAAATACCACCAGTGTATTTGCTATTTGTCCCGCCATCTCTTTCAGTACCCTGGGATGCATTCCGTCAGGACCAGGAGACTTGTCTACCTTTCGCCCCATTAACTTGCCCAACACTCCTCTTTCGTGATAATGATAGTTTCTAGGTTCTCACCTGCCATAGCCTTCCTGTCACCAATTTTTGGCATGTTATTTGTGTCTTCCACTGTGAAGACCGACACAAAATACCTGTTCAATGCCTCAGCCATTTTCTCATTTCTAGTTATTACATCTTGTAAAGTTATTCTTACATCTTTCCAGTTATGTCATAGTTTCTTGTGAACAGTACATACCTGGGCAATTTTCCACATTGCCGGGTAGATGCCCCAGTGTTGTAGCTGGACTGGAACAGCATGGCCAGGGGCGCGGAAAGTTCTGGAACACATCTTCAGTACTATCGCCTTCAGCCATTTCTTAATATTACATGGAGTGAATCAAATTGGCTGAAGACTGACATCTATGATGTCAGGGATCTCCAATGGAGGCCAAAATTGAGCACCCACTTGGCCTTTCTGGTTGTGAATGCTTCGGCCTTAGCTTTTGCACAGATGTGCTGGTCTCCTTCATCATTGAGGATGCAAATATATGTGGAGCCTCCTCCTCCTCCACTGTATACCAGTGTGCCACCACCACTTCTGGGTCTGTCCTGCTGGTGAGACAGGACCAACCCTGGAATAGTCATGGTGGTGTCTGGGACATGATCTGTGAGGTATGATTCCATGAGTTTCCACAATGTCAGGCTGTTGCTGGACCAGGCTGTGAGACTGCACACCCAATTTTGGCACAAGTCCCCAGATGTTAGTAAGGAGGGTTTGCCGCCATCAGTTCCAGTGCCTAGGTTGATGCCAGTTGGTCTGTCTACTTTCAGTCCTTTGTGTTTCCTTCATAGCAGTTGAATACAACTGAGTGGCTTGCTAGGCCATTTAAAAGTCAATCACATTGCTGTGGGTCTGGAGTCACATGTAGCCAGACCAGGCAGGTTTCCTTCCCTAAAGAACATTAGTGAAACAGATGGGTTTTTCTGACAAACAACAACAGTTTCATCATCATCATTCGGTTTTTAATTCCAGGTGTTATTATTGAGTTTTTAAATTCCTCCATGTGCCATGGTGGGATTCGAACCAGGGACCCTGGGGGGTTACCCTGTGTTTCTGGATTACTGATCCAGTGACAATACCAGTGCACTTCCACCTCCCGATAGCAGAATGATTAGACAAAATGAAAAACTGAATAAATTCAGATATTATTTAAGTAATTAATTTTTTCGTATTTTTCAGTGCAAGTTGCTGAACACATTGGATAGTTTTGAGCGTGCTGGATAACTCTGAATCTGCTGGATAGAGGTTTGAGTGAGCTCGATAGCTTACAGCACACTATCGAATTTGATGTCAAATTCATTCCAAATTAGAAGTTTCAATGTCAAATCATAATTGAGATGATTGAGCATTCTTGAAAACAAAAATGACGTCAACATTTTCAGGTAGGACATTTTGGATACAGCTGCTTGCTCTAGCCTGATGGTGATGAGAGTACACCAAATTACATTCCCAAAGGTAAGCTTCAGCACATTATTATCTATCTGTGCACACTGTTATATATCATCCAAAGTGACAATGAAAAGCTGCACTCAGATGTTACTCCCAATGAGTCTGATACTGATATTAACACTCCCTTATATAGAGATCGTATTTAGCAAGCTCTTAATTAAGTACCTGACATAAGGAGGGTATCTAAACTTACCCAATTATACATTTTGTATAATCAAATTGTATTCATTAGTTATGTTTTTTCATTCTCCTATTATCATTCATCTTACTTTATCCAATCTTCCCTTGGCCATTAGTTAGCAGATAACAGAATTAATTATTCTCCAGCATTTTCTGTTTTTGTTCAGATTCCAGCATCAGCAGTATTTTGCCTTTATTAAATAATTAATTATTCCCACTTTCATTCATCTGGGATCTTATCAGGTGTACTCATCTCAATTTCCAGATTCAGGTCATTTTAATAAACATGCCGGGCCCAAGTTCCATGAACATGAGCAAGAAGCGAGACTGTTTTCTGTCTCACAGCGCCGTGGGAAATCCGAATTGCACAATTCTAGGCTCATTAATTGTGCAGCCAAGGGGTAACTTGTGGTTCTCATGGCGAGGGGGGCAGGATGTCGTAGAGCCAGCCAGCATGTCCCAGCCCCATATTTAAACTGCGCCCAGACAGCTACTATTTACAATGGACCAGGACATGGCGTCAGGAAGCAAAGGCCCACAGGTTCAGCAGTGCATCATTGCAGGCACTGCTGGATGTAATAGAGGACAGGAGGGACATTCTTTACCAGCGGAATGGGTGGAGGAGGCCCACTCGCCTCACCACGCTTGCATGTTGCCAAGGTGGTGACAAAGTGAAAAACAGTAAAACTTGGAAATGACTGAACTGGAGGTCTATTTTAAGGTATACAAGGCCAGTTTAGACTAGTAGGTGTCATTTACCAAGATCGACTGGCTTTTCTTTCTGACATCATTCACAGGAGAACTATCCTGCAGTGCAGGAAAAAGATGAGCCATCTTACCTGCACTATCAGTGCAAATGGACTCTACTACCCACACCCATCTCACTGAATGGGAACGGACATGGGCCTTAGTGGCAAGGCCACCCATGCATAATACTGAGTCTCAACTGACAACAGTAATGCCTCTCGGTCCCACTGCAGTCCATTACAGGTACCAGCAAGAAGCGGGTTAGGTCAGACCCTGGACCCCAGTCTTACACCAGCCCCAACACACAGAAGAGTGAGGAGGATGATGACAATGACGATATTGCACCTGTTGAGCCAGCACAGCAATCTCCTGCGCTCTCCACCAGCCCAGAGGCTCACACCTCGATGGGTACTCAAACTAGTTCGGGTAGGGCCTTACATTCTGGTGGTCACTGCACGGACACTTGTCCACAGCAGGAGGAGGCAGACACAGCCAAGGTCACTTGCACTGAGTGGACTGCTGGTGGAGAGGTCTCTGCAAAATGTGAGTCAAAGGATGAGCCTCTGGAAGCTATCCCAGAAAGGATAAAAGAGATGCAGCAAGAAGCGGGGACACATCAGGCAGACGTGTCACAATTTCTCAACAGAGAAGCATCTGCCTGCTGGCTGATGCAGTGGAATCGACATATCTGTGTATTAATGTCACCATGGGGAGGGTGCAGATGCCACGGAGAACCTGGTCCAGCAGAACACCCAGTTTCTGCCAAAGATGCACAAAGACCTGTACTCCATCTGTGTCACCATAGGTGAGCTTTTGCAGTAAGTATGCAAGAGGAGAATAGGGCATCTCGACCTTGTATCACAGCTTGGTATGGCTTCTGTTCCGCCCAAGACCGCACGAAACTACAAAAGGTCATGAATGTAGCCCAATCCATCACGCAAACCAGCCTCCCATCCACTGACTCTGTCTACACTTCCCGCTGCCTCAGCAAAGCAGCCAGTATAATTAAGGACCCCATGCACCCCGGACAACTCTCTTCCATCTTCTTCCGTCGGGAAAAAGATACATAAGTCTGAGGTCATGTACCAACTGACTCAAGAACAGCTTCTTCCCTGCTGCCAACAGACTTTTGAATAGACCTTCCTTGCATGAAGTTGATCTTTCTCTACACCCTAGCTATGACTGTAACACTACAATCTGCACTCTCTCGTTTCCTTTTCAATGAATGGTATGCTCTGCCTGTATTGCACGCAAGAAACAATACTTTTCACTGTATACATGTGACAATAATAAATCAAATCAAAATCAAAATCAAATCCCACCAGGTGCCACTTCTCCTAAAGGAGGAGTATCAGGTGGAAACACTGGGATCTCCCTGAGGGTGTTCAGCCCTCCCTAATCTCCTTTGTGACTCCATGAGCTCTGGCCTCTGGGACCAAAGAGAGTGCACCTGCATGAGATCCAAAGTAAGCCAGGGTCCCCAGGTCTCACGGATCCAGATGACGTCCACAGAAGTCATTAATGACAACAGGGCATAGCGGTCAATAGGCTGCCTCCACCCCTGCTCCTGATGTCCGGGGAAGCACCTTGCTGCTGTGGCAGGCAACACAAAATTAAATTTGATTTCACTATGGTAACATGGGTGTACACTCACCATTCATTTTTGATGCACAGTTGTCAATATATGTTGCACTCTAAGATCTGATGTCTTTTCACTGCTGTCCTTGTCCTCCTAGGTATAGATTGACTTATTCTCTAATGCAAGTGGCAACTTCATCTTTATGATCAGAATATGGAAAACTGGTGAACAAGGTGAACACCACCACCTGGAAGTTATAGTCCAAGCCACAGAACATCCTGACTTGGAAATATATCACCGTTCCATCACTGTCACTGGTCAAAGTCTTGGAATTTATTTGCTAACAGCACTGTGGGTGTACCTACTCTACATGGATTGCAGTGGTTCATGGCTGGTAGCTCACCACCACCTTCTCAAGGGCATTTAGGGATGAGCAATAAATGTTGGGCTAACCTGCAATGTCCACGTCCTGTGAAAGAATTGACTGCATGCCTATGCATGTTCTCAATGATGATGAGTCTTCCAACCCATCCCAGTCACTCATACAGTCAGAGAGTAATTGAGCAATACAGCATGGAAACAAGCCCTTCGGCCCAACCGGTCCATGCCAACCATGGTGCTCGCCCAACATGTGCCAATTACCTGCGTTTGGCTCATGGAGTTAAACAGGGCTGCAGGTTAGAGTCAATCCTCTCCAGCATTTTTTTCTACATTATGCTCTCTGCTGCCGTCCATGACGAAACCAAATATCACTTGGACAGGAAGCTGCTCCACCTGAGACAACTCCAGGCAAAGACCAAGATCTCCAAGGACATACCTCACAATTTCCCATTAGCCAATGACTGCACTAGCTGTTGGTTCAGAGCTGGCCTTGCAATGTAGCATTAACTTGTTCTCCAATTCATGTGACAACCTCAACCTTACAATCAGCACAAGGAAAACTGAAGTCATGCACCAACTTTTTCCACAAAAGCCCCATCGTGAACCGAAAGTTTCAGCCCATGGTCAAAACCTGTCAGCAGTCGACAAATTCACTAATCTCTTGAGCTGTCTATATTAACAAGGCACATGCAAGAGTTTCCAAAGCCTTCACCAGATTTCAAACATCATTTTGGGAAAAGGAGGAGCAAGTCCACCTACCAAAATGAAAGTCGAAAGAGCAATGGTCCTTTTCCTCTGCTTCACATACGCAAGACTGAAGATTAACCACTTCCACATGATCTACCTTCAGAAGATTCTGAAGATCAAATGGCAGGGCAAAACACCAGACACTGAGGTGCCCAACCAAACTGGCATGCCAAGCACCGTGTCACATTGAGAGAGTCACATTGAGTTAGGCTGGTCACATAGCCAGAATGCCTGACTGTCACTTACCAAAACAAATCTTCTATGCTGAGCTTAAGTCTGGGTCATGACGATCAAAGAAAGCATGGCAACACGAGCAGACATTTTCATTGAGGAGCTTAGATATCGACTTCAAGTCCTGGGATAAGCTCACCCAGGATCACTGCACCTGGCATAACCAAGTGAAAAATGGTGCAGCCTCTTTTGGAAGCGAATGCATGTCAGAAGCAGAGAGAGAACACGAGGGGAGGAAGTCTTGAACCTACAAATTGTCCCAAACTCAATCATCCACAGGATCCTGTCATAACTTCAGCAGAATCTTCTGGATGCAGATCAGCCTTAGCAGTTGCCTGCATACCCACTGGAAACCTACCGAACACCCCAGATGATGAACATGGTGTTCTTCGCTTCAAAGGACAAATAAACTCAATTAGAAAAGCAAACACATACACATTGCTCTATTAAAAGGCCCACGAGAACTCACAGGAAACCATTTTGTAAAGCTCTTCCATCAACTTGGGATGACACATCGTCAAAAATTAGACAAGATGTATCCTTTTTGAAGTCACATTGGTAGATAAATTATTTTCATATTGATATACTTCCAGTTCACTACACATTGTTTTTCCTAATCCCATATGTCAGGCTAATGGATCCATATTTGCCAGGTTGTTTTCTTTGAAGATCGGAAATACCTTTTATTGTTTTCAGTTGATTGAAACTTCTCCACAACTGACGGCGTCAGATGATCAATAGTGCTTCACAAACTTCTTCCCTTGCTGCCTGTCGAGTCTATGTGGACAACTTTGAAACTGTGTGACAGTACATAATAGAAGATAAAGATTCAGCTGCCTGCTTCCAGTGAAGTTAAATCATCACCCAAACTCAAGATTGTCTTCCTATGATTGGGCAGGTTTCATATTAAGCACTGAAAGATTAAACTTGACAAGCTAAGTGGCCTTTTCTCAATTTTACATTTTTTTTCTGCTGTGGCTTGGTTCTGCTTGATGATAAAACCAAGTTTAAAGGAAGGGAGAATTGCTTTATTTCTGAACAGAGACCTCCATTATCATCAGGAATGCAAAATTCAAACCTTCTCAATTAGTTTAATAGAAGTAACATCACTGGTAATTTATGATGTGGAGATGCGGGTGTTGGACTGGGGTAAGCACAGTAAGAAGTCTCACAACACCAGGTTAAAGTCCAATAGGTTTATTTGAATCACGAGCTTTCGGAGCGCTGCTCCTTCATCAGGTGAGTCTCACCTGATGAAGGAGCAGCACCCTGAAAGCTCGTGCTACCATATAAACCTGTTGGACTTCAACCTGGTGTTGTGAGGCTTCTTACTGGTAATTTAGACTGAGGATTTACTTTAGGAGACATTGAATGTAGATTTTGAATACCTGTTTTCATACATTCTCAGCAGAGTTTTGTAATGGCTGCTAATATTCAGAAACAACGGGGGTGATTCTCCCATCCCGCTGCGCTAATCTGTTTTACACAGCAGGCCGGGAGAATCTCGTGGTAGGCAATGCGTGGGATTTGCGCATGCGTTCCTTCTGTGATAGCATCTCCCAGTGTCGGATTTCCAGCGGCATCTGCTCCCTGCTCCAAGGAGGCAGGGAAGTAATATTATTACTTTGCATCTGATTGAAATGCAATTGGCAGGCCAGGGACAGAAGTCTCCGGGCCCGCTAGCCTTAGCCTCTGCCCCCACCCTCCCCACCAGGAGTGTTGGATGGTGGGGGGGTGCCCCATGGACATGGGTCAGTGCCAAGGGGGCAGGTATTTGGAGGGGGGCGATCAGTGGGAGTTCCTGCTCCCACTCTGCAGTTGGGGTCAGTGCGGGAGGGAGGGAAGCCAACGTTCAGGGTGGTGTTAGCCTGCTGGGGATCTGGGATTGCACGGAGGGGAGCTGTAGATCAGGGCGGGCTGGGAGCGGGAGTTCATGACTGGCCGGGAATGATCAAGGGGCCATCAAGCCGGGGTTGGGGGGGGGGGTGGAGGGCTGGTGGTCGCGCAGTTGGCCAGCAATCAGGGGCCACAGCACATGCGCTGATCTCGGCACTGACAGATCGGCACTTGTGCAGTGGCCCGCTCAGCGCGCCGATTTCAGCTTCTCCAACTGGAATAGGCCCCGCCTTCCAGTTTTTAATGGTATGCACACTGGAGGCCTCTGCAACGCACAGAGTGTGGGGGATTCTACTCTGAACTCCCACTGAAAAAAAAGCAATAATTACTCCAGTTTTCACGTAAATTCGACACTTAGAATTTTTTGGGGAGAATTCCGGCCTACATCATTGCACTCTCTAGAAAGGACAACATTTATATCTCTGCATGATTGGAAATGAGTAAAACTAGCTTTGCTTTGAAGAGAAAATTGTTAACTTTAAGAATATCCAATGGAATAAATTTTCATTACCCTCAATTTGTGTTGCATCGTTATATCATTAAAATTATACGGATTAATTGCTACATAGAATTTTCCGGAGAACTTCATTCATATTGGAGTTACAAAGGACTGGAATACATCTGTGCACAAAGTTTGATATCAGAAGATCACCCAAAAGAGACCTATTGTCATGCTGTTTTCTCAGATAATAAAAATGTAAATATGAAATGTTTTCATCAAAAGAAACATGATTAACTGTCTAGTGATGTTCTGGAACGGCACAAGAATCAAATATTTCAAGTCTTAAATCAATTTCTCACAATATTTTAATTCTTGTAACATATGAGAACTAACTTTATCACCCAGTTACAGTGCCTTCACATTGTAACGCATGATCTAAACATAGAGATAAATTATGTTCGACAGAGGAAACCATGCTAATTTTAATACAGATTGCAGAAAGTATTTTTTAAAAGTTTCCAGAAATCATTTTGAACATTTAATAATTAATAAGTATTAATGTTCTGCATTTATGATACTTTGTGCTATTGCTCAAAACAAATATATAACTCATTTTATATGTATAAAGGAAAGCTACAGCAAGAATAACATTACATTTGTAATTGAACATTTTCTAGAAATGTTTATTAGAATTCTTTAATTGCATAGGTAATCATGGTTTTGACACTGCAACATTTACATACAACGTGAATTGATATAGCACTTCTCACATAGTAAAGCATCTCTAGGCATTTCACAGCTGTGCTCTGTTCTTGCAGAGAGCAAGAACAACTCAGGAATAGTAATGTAAAGTTGATTTTAAGGAATTTATGTAGAGTGGAAGATGGGAGATTGGCCAGGAGACCATTAGAATATTAAATTTAGAGGTAATAAAGTAAAGAATGAATGAGGTTTAAGCAGCAGATGAGCTGAGACAGGCTGATGTGCTGAAGGTGGAAGCAGGCAGCCTTAGTGATGAAGCAAATGTATGATCAGATGCTCATTGGGTTCAGCCTTAATCAGTTGTCATGGATGGGGAAGTTAGGAAGGGAGTTCCAGGATTTTGACCCCACGACAGTGAAGAAACGGCAATATATTTCCAAGTTAGGATGGTCCGTAACTTGGAGGGGAGCCTCGAGGTGGTGGTGTTCCAAGGTATCTGCTCTCCTGTCCTTCTAGATGTAGAGGTCATGGGTTTGGGGAATGCTGCCTGGGGAATCTTGGTGAGCTCCTGCAGTACATCTTGTCAATGGTAAACACAGCTGCCACTGTTTGTTAGTGGTTGAAGGATTGAATGTTTGTGGAACGGGTAGCAATCAAGTGGGCTGCTTTGTCCTGGAAGGTGTTGAGCTTCTTGAGTGTTATTGGAGCTGCACTCATCCAGACAAGTGGAGAGTATTCCATTACTCTCCTGACTTGTGCCTTGTAGATAGTGGAAAGGCTCTGGGGAGTCAGGAAGTGAATTACTCGCTGCAGGATTCCTAGCGTTTGACGTGCCCTGGTAGCCACAGTATTTATATGGCTAGCCATTGAATGTCAAAGGGCGATGATTAGATCCTCTCTGATTGGCATGAATAGTCATAGGAATTTTTAAGCACAATAAGAGGTTCTTCTGCCCATCTTGTCTGCACCTGACATCAAACACCTATCTATTCTAATCTCATTTTCCAGCACTTGGTCCATAGCCTTGTATGCTATGGCGTTTCTAGTGCTCATCTAAATGCTTCTTAAATATTGTGATGGTTCCCGCCTCTACCACCCTTTCAGACAGTGAATTCCACATTCCCACTACCCTCTGGGCATAAAGGTTTTCCTCAAACACCCTCTAAATCTCCTAACCCTTCCCCAAATTCTATGCTCCCTGATTATTGACCCCTCTACCAAGGGGAAAAGCTTTTTCCTTTCTACCCTATCCATGTCCTTCATAATTTTGAACACCTCAGTCAGGTCCCCCTCAGCCTTTTTTGCTCTTGGGAGAACAACTCCAGCCTAACCAGCCGCTTTTCATAGTTAAAACACTCCAGCCCAGGCAACATCCTGGTGAATCACCTTTGCATCCTTTCGAGCTCAAGTCTGCATTGGTGGCATCAATGTTGGAGAGTTTGAAATTCCCGTGTAAATAATTTTTTTTAAGTACCGTGCACATTCACGTTGGGACTCTGTGTTCAGACGTGCAACAGCGGTGAACATTTGAGTGTTTGTCGTTAATTCCATGGCGAGATCTGGGTCTAGAGAGTTACTGGATTAGCTCGCTATGTTTTCTTGTCGTGAGTTCCCTATCCATGTGATTATACATATTCTTCCTTTCATCTGTTGTCATCAAGTTCTGATGTGGAGATGCCGGCGTTGGACTGGGGTAAACACAAGTCATCAAGTTCATCAGGGTAGTTTCCTAAGCCCAACAATCTTCAGCCGCTTCATCAATAACCTTCCATTAGAAGTTCAGAACTGGGGATGTTCACTTGTTCAGCACCATTTGCGAATCCTCAGATACTGAAGCAGTCTATGCCCAAATGCAGCAAGACCTGGACAATATCCAGACTTGGGCTGACAACTGACAAGTAACAGGCCTCAAAAAGTATTCGAAAGTAAACCTGCTGAACAGTTAACATACCACTCACTCACCCCAACTCCCACCCAACTGTCACCACCCACCATACACCCCCTCATCCTCCTCCTCACTCCCACCCTGCCACCTGGCTCCCAACTTTTCACTCATTCTCCATCATCTAACACTCTACCTGAAATGCCCCCAAAACCCCATCCCACTTGTCCGCTGCTAACCCCTTCGAGAATAAAAAAAAATGCACTCAGTAAATGAGAACAGGTGTGCCCACTTCTAATCCATTGGGTAAATAATTTTTTTAAAAATCAGTGCACTCAGAGAAATCATGCATTGTACTATTTATTTCATTTTAAGTACTTTTATCAATTCATGTCAAGACTCTTCCACCTTTACTTACAGTAAATTAAAGGTTATACAAACTGATAAAAGCAATTAAAAAGCATTTAATGATTAAAATAGTTTCAAAGAGTGCTTGAGAGCTTTAAATACCTCAACATAGCACTACCAAGGCTGTTGGACCTGATAGGGCATTCCTTCAACTGCTGACACCAAAGGCCTTCTCCACTTTGCTACTACGCCTTGTGGCTCCCCTCCCTGGTGGCTGTATCCCTCAGCTGAGACAAAAGAAATTCCAGAAGCTTCAATACAAAAGGGTACACCCGTAATTTTAATCATGGTCAGCAGCAGGTGCCATGGTCTCACCGCTGATCAAAAGTTCAGGGGCACTTTATCTATGTTACTGAGATTCTCGATACATTTTTTTTAATGTGTTGCATTTTGAATTTGTATTTCTGAACAATGAGAAGCAGCGGAAGGGTTTAACATTCAAGGTTACACAAAAAGGTCTTGTCAGCAGAAGCTGTCAGCTCATGACAGACAATGTTATGGGAGATGCACGCGTGGTCTGAAATTTCAATCGGTTAAGCATCCAGGGGAGTCCATCATCTGCAGTTCAAAACATACAATCCTTATGTCACAGATTGCTCATATTGCTCTTTAATATTATTCTTGATGCACCTTGCCAAATCAAGAGCCCCCTGGTGATCCAGATGAACACGGGCCAAGATAAAGCAGAAAAACAAAGCTTATGCCAGCCACAAAAGACTTAAAACTGTAGAAAGCCCAGAGGAGTATAGAAGGGTGAAGTAAAAATGGAAATTAGGAAAGCAAAGAGGATACAAAAAAAAATTGACAGGTAAAATCAAACAAAATCCTACTATGTTTTACCAGTACTTTAAGAGCGAAGGAAAAAGTAGGGCCTTTAAGTGACATACATAGTAACTTGTGGGTTGAAGCAGAAGATGTGGACAGGGTTCTTAATAACTACATTGTCTCTGTCCTCACTAAGGAGCAGGAACAATGCAGGCATTCTAGTTAAAGAGGAGTGCGAAATATTAGATACAATAAGCAGAGTGAAAGAGGTAGTACTGGAGGAACTGGCATCCTTGAATTTGGATAAATCACCAAGGCCCAATGGATTGTATCCCAGGATGCTGAAGAAAGCCAAGGAAGAAAATAGTGGATACTCTGAGAATCACTTTCCAGTCCCCACCAGATACGGGTCTCCAGAGGATTTGAGGTCGGTGAACATTATACCATTAGTTCCTAACTACCTCCCAACTCACATACCACAATCAGCAAGGATAGGCAACAACACCTCCTCCACAATCATCCTCAACACCGATGCCCCACAAAGCTGTGTTCTCATCCCCCTACTATGCTCCTTATTCACCTATGACTGTGTGGCCAAATTCTCCTCCAATTCAATTTTCATGTTTGCTGATGACACCACTGTAGTGGGTCAGATCTCAAACAATGACGAGACAGAGTACAGGAATGAGATAGAGAATCTGGTGAACTGATGCGGCAACAATAATCTCTCCCTCAATGTCAACAAAATGAAGGAGATTGTCATTGACTTCAGGAAGCATAAAGGAGAACATGCCCCTGTCTACATCAACGGGGACAAAGTAGAAAGGGTCGAGAGCTTCAGGTTTTTAGGTGTCCAGATCACCAACAACCTGTCCTGGTCCCCCCATGCTGACACTATAGTTAAGAAAGCCCACCAACGCCTCTACTTTCTCAGAAGATTAAGAAAATTTGGCATATCAGCTACGACTCACGCCAACTTTTACAGATGCACCATACAAAGCATTCTTTCTGGTTGTATCATAGCTTGGTATGGCTCCTGCTCTGTCCAAGACTGCAAGAAACTATAAAAGGTTGTGACTGTAGCCCAATCCATCACGCACACCAGCCTCCCATCCATTGATTCTGTCTACACTTCCCACTGCCTCGGCAAAGCAGCCAGCATAATTAAGGACCCCACGGACCCCAGACATTCTCTCTTCCACCTTGTTCCATCGGGAAAAAGATACAAAAGTCGGAGGTCACATACCAACTGACTCAAGAACAGCTTCTTCCCTGCTGCTGTCAGACTTTTGAATGGACTTGCCTTGCATTAAGTTGATCTTTCTCTGCACCCTAACTATGACTGTAACACTACATTCTGCATTTTCTCATTTCCTTCTCTATGAACGGTATACTTTGTATAGCGCACAAGAAACAATACTTTTCACTATATGTTAATACATGTGACAATACTAAATCAAAATCAAATCAAAATAGTTAAAAAGGGTGCGAGAGATAGGTCAGAAAATTATAGACTGGTCAGTCTGACTTTGGTGGTGGTCAAATTATTGGAAACAATCCTGAGACACAGGATAAATTGTCACCTAGAAAGGCCAGGGACAGTAAGCATTGCTCTGTCCAGGGAAGATTGTGTCTTACAAACTTAATAGAATGTTTTTAAGTAACAAGGAGGATTGATGGGGGCAGTGCAGTGGATGTTGTCTACATGGATTTCGGTAAGGCACTTGACAAGGTGTCACATGGCATACTGGTCAGGATACAGGGTAAGGTGGCAGGTTGGATCCAAATTTGTTGATGGACAGGAAACAAGGGTAATGGTTGAAGGATGGTTAATAAATGGAAAAGTTTTCCAGTGGTGTTGGG
Organism: Mustelus asterias; assembly: GCF_964213995.1. NCBI lineage: Eukaryota > Metazoa > Chordata > Chondrichthyes > Carcharhiniformes > Triakidae > Mustelus > Mustelus asterias. Next base: position 128,361,398 of record NC_135801.1, on the reverse strand, counting down.
ATCCCTGCCATTTGTTGGAGATATGAACAATTTGGATGTAAATATGGGAGGCATGATTGGAAATTTGCAGATGACACAAAAATTGGCCATGTAGTTGATAGTGAAGAGGATAGCTGTTGACTCCAAAATGTTATCAATGGTTAGGTTGAGTGGGTGGAGAAGGGGCAAATGGAACTTAATACAGAAAAGTGTGAGGTAATGCATTTGAGGAGGGCAAAAAAAGCAAGGGAAGACTCAATAAACAGGAAGATATTGAGAGGGGTTGAGGAAATAAAAGACTTTGGAGTGAATGTCCACAGGTCCTTGAAAGGTGGCAGGACAGGTGGACAAGGTGGTCAAGAAAGCACATGGAATGCTTTCCTTTATTAGGCAAGGTACTGAATTCAAAAGCAGAGATGTAACAATGGAACGGTATAAAAGTCTAGTTAGGCCGCAGCTGACATTTTGTGTACAGTTCTGATCACCACATTACAGGAAGGACATAATTGCTCCGGAAAGAGTGCAGAGGAGATTTACAAGAATGTTGCCAGGGCTTGAAAATTGCAGCTCTGAGGGGAGATTGGATAGGCTCGGGTTGTTTTCCTTAGAACAGAGGAAGCTAAGGGGTGACCTAATTGAGGTGGACAAATTATGAGGGGCTAAACAGGAAAGACTTGTTTTCCCGAGTTGAGGAGTCAATAAGACTTGATGATTGACAGGAAACAAAGGGTAACTAACAGTCAATGGATGATTTTACAAATGGAAAACGGTTTCCAGATTTAAGGTGATTGGTAAAAGGATTAGAGGGAATGTGAAGAAAAGTTTTGTCATCCAGAGGGTGTTGGGCATTTGGAATTCACTGCATAATTAAAATTTGATTTAAGTGGTATTAACACAAAAAAACTCGAATTCAATAGTTTGTAAGTCCTCAACCACATGCCATAAATTAAGCTGAGCGCATTAAGATGACATCATTTTCACTCCACTTTGAGCTCATCTTGCAGGGGTCTAATAGAACTCAAAGTGATATCTGCAGTTGCTGCAACCAATTTAAATTTATAGATTATTGATGTCTTTGGTCAGTCATAGGTTTATACAGCACTGTACCAAGTGATAGATTTTTTTAAAGCTGCATTGATTGCTGAAAATGCAAGCATGCTGGAGATCCAGGGTTGTGCTTTCTCGAAAGGTTACATGTACACTTTTAATTGCTATTCAATATTTTTTAGGGCAGAAAGCAGCACATTGCTTGCTGACTTAGGGTATGATTCCCGGCCTCCCAGCCGCGTGTTTCTCAATAGAACATAGAACATAGAACATTACAGCGCAGAACAGGCCCTTCGGCCCACGATGTTGCACCGACCAGTTAAAAAAAAACTGTGACCCTCCAACCTAAACCAATTTCTTTTCGTCCATGAACCTATCTACGGATCTCTTAAACGCCCCCAAACTAGGCGCATTTACTACTGATGCTGGCAGGGCATTCCAATCCCTCACCACCCTCTGGGTAAAGAACCTACCCCTGACATCGGTTCTATAACTACCCCCCCTCAATTTAAAGCCATGCCCCCTCGTGCTGGATTTCTCCATCAGAGGAAAAAGGCTATCACTATCCACCCTATCTAAACCTCTAATCATCTTATATGTTTCAATAAGATCCCCTCTTAGCCGCCGCCTTTCCAGCGAAAACAATCCCAAATCCCTCAGCCTCTCCTCATAGGATTTCCCCTCCATACCAGGCAACATCCTGGTAAACCTCCTCTGCACCCTCTCCAAAGCCTCCACATCCTTCCTGTAATGTGGGGACCAGAACTGCACACAGTACTCCAAGTGCGGCCGCACCAGAGTTGTGTACAGTTGCAACATAACGCTACGACTCCTAAATTCAATCCCCCTACCAATAAACGCCAAGACACCATATGCCTTCTTAACAACCTTATCTACTTGATTCCCAACTTTCAGGGATCTATGCACACATACACCTAGATCCCTCTGCTCCTCCACACTATTCAAAGTCCTCCCGTTAGCCCTATACTCAACACATCTGTTATTCCTACCAAAGTGAATTACCTCACACTTCTCCGCATTAAACTCCATCCGCCACCTCTCGGCCCAACTTTGCAACCTGTCTAAGTCTTCCTGCAAACTACGACACCCTTCCTCACTGTCTACCACACCACCGACTTTGGTGTCATCAGCAAATTTGCTAATCCACCCAACTATACCCTCATCCAGATCATTAATAAATATTACAAACAGCAGTGGCCCCAAAACAGATCCCTGAGGTACACCACTTGTAACCGCACTCCATGATGAATATTTACTATCAACCACCACCCTCTGTTTCCTATCCGCTAGCCAATTCCTGATCCAATTTCCTAGATCACCCCCAATCCCATACATCTGCATTTTCTGCAGAAGCCTACCATGGTGAACCTTATCAAACGCCTTACTAAAATCCATATATACCACGTCCACTGCCTTGCCCCCATCCACCTCCTTGGTCACTTTCTCAAAAAACTCAATAAGGTTAGTAAGGCACGACCTACCTGCCACAAAACCATGCTGACTATCACCTATCAATTCATTACTCTCCAAATAACTATAAATCCTATCCCTTATAATTTTTTCCAACATCTTGCCGACAACAGAAGTGAGACTCACCGGTCTATAATTCCCGGGGAAGTCTCTGTTCCCCTTCTTAAACAATGGGACAACATTCGCTAACCTCCAATCTTCTGGTACTATACCAGAGGCCAACGACGACCTGAAGATCAGAGCCAGAGGCTCTGCAATCACTTCTCTTGCCTCCCAGAGAATCCTTGGATAAATCCCATCCGGACCAGGGGATTTATCTATTTTCAGACCCTCCAGAATATCCTGCACATCCTCCTTATCAACTGTAATACTGTCTATTCTACTCCCTTGCAACCCAGTGTCCTCCTCAGCTATATTCATGTCCCCTTGCGTGAACACCGAAGAGAAATATTGGTTCAATGCTTCACCAATCTCCTCCGGTTCCACACATAACTTCCCTCTGCCATCTATAACTGGCCCTAAACTTGCCCTAACCAACCTTCTGTTCTTGACATACCTATAGAACGCCTTAGGATTCTCTTTAACCCTATCCGCCAAAGTCTTCTCATGTCCCCTTTTAGCCCTTCTAATGGTGGGAGGCAGCGTGCCGTTTGCTGGCTGCAGGATTCTCTTGGGTGGCTTCAATGGGATTTCCCATTGAAGCCACCCAACTCTGCCGGGGAACTCGCAGGCTGGGCTGCACTGCCAACGGGACCAAAGAATCCTGCTGGCGTGAACGGCCGGAGAATTCCATCCTTATTGTTAAAGAGCGATGATTTAACACTTCACTGTTCCTTATGAATGAGACAAGGCAGAAGTAATAGATGAACCCCAAACGCTACTAAAATGAAATCACTTTTTCTTTATTCATTCTTGGCATATGGATATTCATTGCCCATCCCCATGTTACGACAGATTGGCTTGATGGATCAATTTTGTAAGACTTCAGGGCTTGAATTCTCCGGCTATTCACGACGGCCGGATCTTTTGATCCAGGCAGCAGTAACATGCTACTGGCTGCCTTAATCAGTGAGGGTTGGACTTCAGACTTCTGCCCCACAGTAGGAGAAAGTCTTGCCTTTGAGAGCAGCTGGCCAATCTGATTGGCTAGCAGCTCTAGCAGTCCAGCAGCACCGAGTCTCAGTAGTTAGTGCTGCTAGATATGCGAGCAGGTCCACAAGCAAGAGTGATGCATCCAGAGAAGTAAGTCCTGGGGTTTAGGAAGGGAAGGGATCTGGCAACCTAGAGAGTGGGGTGAGTTTTAGTGGCCAGGTGTGAAGGAAGAAAATTGGGGGTAACATCATGAAGTGGATGAGCCAGATGTGTACAGGGCACCCTTAAAGGGGCATAGCGAACTCCCTTGTTGCCTTGTAATTATTTGAATTTTAATAAAACCTATCCACTATTACCTGCCTGCCAACACCACTATATAATGGTGTAGGCAATATAATTTATGGGTCAACTGGCTTGTTGACAAGCTCTGTTGTCCATTCGTTATCACTTTAAAAATGGTGAGTGGACTGCCAACTTTGGTGCATGCCTACCTTCTATATAATGGAGGACAGCTTGGAGATGGGTGTCATTTTTTACATGCTCCTGCAGAACCCCTCTCCCCAAAAACATGCTTGGAGGGGTAGTTGTAAAATCTAGCCCCGGCTTTTTATTTCTCAATTAATACAACTTAATTAAAGTTCAAAACTAATAAGTAATTCTGAATATGGGATTCCCCCTGCCCTTCTCTACAATGCTGAAGTCTGGGCAACTTATGGAAACTATATCAGAGCCCTAGAACAATTTGATCAATGCTGTCTTTGAAAGATTTTGCAACACAAGAAAGAGGACAAAATAATAAACAGGAGCATCCTCCAAGACACAGTCTTGCCAAATATAGGGGCCAAGATAACCTCAGATCAGCTGAGATGGACAGGATATGACATTGGAATGCCTGACTCAAGACGACTCAAACAGGTGTTCTGTTTGTGGCTATGCCAGAGAGTCCATTCGCATGGAAGCCCAAAGGAAACATTTCAAAGAAAATCTCAAAGCCTCCACGAACATCTGCTCTATTAACCACAGTACATGGCAAACAGATGCCCGACTGCAACCAAAATGGTGATCTAGCAGAAGAATTGGTGACAAAACCATTCAACAAGAAAGAGAACAGCAAGAGATGGAAATAGAGGGCAGCTGCTCGAGGCAACATTCCACCACCATCTCTCTGGCTGGCAAACAATCTCCTTAGAGAACCTGAAAGGCTAAGTTTGGATTTGTAGGCGCTCTGTAAACCCACAGCTAACACTGACATCTCACTTCCACCAATTAATCGGTGTCCAAGCAAAGCAAGAGCCCAATATTAGTGAGATATTGTCTCATTACCATGTGTGCATTCTCCCACCAGTTCCCTTTGACACTGGTGCATGGTGCAGAAAGTAGCTACAGCCAGAGTGCCCTTGTAACATAAGTGAAGACAGCCTGTGTCTAATGATCAGGAACACCGCAGAATATTCTCCTAGTTAGACAGTAATGAGGAGGGTACGATCTAAAAGGTGCCTCCTCATTTATCAAGGCTCCCTATGTATTAAAAATGTGCATTAGGTCTGCAAGCTGACTGGATGACAAGTTAAAAATATTGAAAGGAGGATGTTTGCCTTTTCAAGAGGACAGGATCCTATGATCCAGTGACAAAAACGGTTGATGAAGGAAGGGCCGTGGATGTCGTCTATATGGATTTCAGTAAGGCATTTGACAAAGTCCCACATGGCAGGTTGGTTAAGAAGGTTAAGGCTCATGGGATACAAGGAGAAGTGGCTCGATGGGTGGAGAACTGGCTTGGCCATAGGAGACAGAGGGTAGTGGTCGAAGGGTCTTTTTCCGGCTGGAGGTCTGTGACCAGTGGTGTTCCGCAGGGCTCTGTACTGGGACCTCTGCTATTTGTGATATATATAAATGATTTGGAAGAAGGTATAACTGTTGTAATCAGCAAGTTTGCGGATGACACGAAGATGGCTGGAATTGCGGATAGCGAAGAGCATTGTCGGGCAATACAGCAGGATATAGATAGGCTGGAAAATTGGGCGGAGAGGTGGCAGATGGAATTTAATCCGGATAAATGCGAAGTGATGCATTTTGGAAGAAATAATGTAGGGAGGAGTTATACAATAAATGGCAGAGTCATCAGGAGTATAGAAACACAGAGGGACCTAGGTGTGCAAGTCCACAAATCTTTGAAGGTGGCAACACAGGTGGAGAAGGTGGTGAAGAAGGCATATGGTATGCTTGCCTTTATAGGACGGGGTATAGAGTATAAAAGCTGGAGTCTGATGATGCAGCTGTATAGAACGCTGGTTAGGCCACATTTGGAGTACTGTGTCCAGTTCTGGTCGCCGCACTACCAGAAGGACATGGAGGCATTGGAGAGAGTGCAGAGAAGGTTTACCAGGATGTTGCCTGGTATGGAGGGTCTTAGCTATGAGGAGAGATTGGGTAGACTGGGGTTGTTCTCCTTGGAAAGACGGAGAATGAGGGGAGATCTAATAGAGGTATACAAGATTATGAAGGGTATAGATAGGGTGAACAGTGGGAAGCTTTTTCCCAGGTCGGAGGTGACGATCACGAGGGGTCACGGGCTCAAGCTGAGAGGGGCGAAGTATAACTCAGACATCAGAGGGACGTTTTTTACACAGAGGGTGGTGGGGGCCTGGAATGCGCTGCCAAGTAGGGTGGTGGAGGCAGGCACGCTGACATCGTTTAAGACTTACCTGGATAGTCACATGAGCAGCCTGGGAATGGAGGGATACAAACAATTGGTCTAGTTGGACCAAGGAGCGGCACAGGCTTGGAGGGCCGAAGGGCCTGTTTCCTGTGCTGTACTGTTCTTTGTTCTTTGTTGTTCTTTGATTATTTGTAAGGAGAATAGATGTTTTAAACTATTTGCAATTAAGCAAATCTCTCTATTTTTTGCAGTCTGCAGACTGGACTTTCAACCCTGCCAGAGCTGGGTACAGAGGTGGGCGTAAGATAAAAATATCCCTACTGGCCTGTGTGCTAGTCCAATACTCCATCCCATCTCCAGGCTATTTTTGCAGAGGTGGAATTGGAAGCCAGCAGGGCAACCCATCTCCAGTGGACAGACAATCCGGTTCTTTAAGAGTTTTCCAGTCAGCCTCCAAGCTCCTGCAGGCGGCAGGGGCCAGTTTAAGTGTCTGAGGGCAGGCACATGATGGAGTCAGGGAGGCCAGCACTGCAGGGAGACCCAGAGGGCATCACTCCCTGCAGGAACAAATGAAGGCTGGTCTGTAGAGGGATTTCTTTTAGCACATCCACAGTTATGGACTGGCTGCTAAAACTAAATTTCAGCTAAAGATTTTTAAAAAGATGTTGAGAGGGTGCCAACATTTTGATGCACCCTATCTGTTATCATCCATTGCAGCATGCTAGTCCTTTTCTGGAACTGGAATGATGTCCTGGGGGAACCATGACTGGCTCCTCACTCCATAACCGTCTGCCTTCAACTGGACCTTTTGAGAAGTTGCGTGCTATGCATGTGCCCCTTTAAAAATTGTAACTTACAGGCTCTTAGGGAGCTTTTAACTGGCTTTATGTCAAGAGTAATCCATATCCTCTGAAACACTTATCTAACAAATTCTCAGTCTTGAATATTTCAACTCCTCCAGATCCACAGTCCTTTGGGGAAGATAGTTCCACATTTCAATGATACTTTGTCAGAAATATTTAAGATTATGCTCTACTTCTGGATTCCCACCAGAGGAAATCGCTTCTCTAAATCTACCCTACTGAATGTTTAAAATAATTTTAAACATATAGATCACCCTCAGTCATCTAAACTCATTAAAATATAACCACTGTTTATGCAAACGGCCCTGTATTTTTATCCTTCTTAAGCCCTAGTATCGTTGTAGTGAATCTGCATGGTGACCACCCCTACCTGCTCTCCCCCTATCCCCGACTCTAAAGCTGAGCATCAGTGCCCAAAGGCATGTGCATTATTCCAGATGGGCTCTGACCGAGGTTCTGTACAACTGAAGCATAGGTATCTCCGTTTTGTACTCCAGAGTTAAACACGCACGTACCAGATGTTATTAATTACCTTTTGTATTTACGCACTAGCTTTTTTTGATTTGTGTAAAATGAACCCTTTGCTTCTCTACAGTTCCTAATGTTCTCACCATTAAGAAAATAATTGAACTCTTGGATCCAAAGTGGATTACCTCACTTCCACGCATTGATCTCCCTTCCAAGTTTAACCCACCACTTAATCCATCTCGACACTTCAGTAACTTCCTGTTCCCTTACATGCAATTAGCAGTGCCTCATAGTGCAGTGTTGTCTGAAAACTCATATCAGTTGGAATTTTGAGTGCAGCTTTAAAAAGAAGTCCTGGCTTATCACTGCACTAACAGACTCAGGGACATGGCAAGGAAAACAGCCGTTTTTAAACTCATTTGCTTGATTCTCAGCTCGCTTTGTAAGCTTCAAAGAACAAAGAAAATTACAGCACAGGAACAGGCCCTTCGGCCCTCCAAGCCTGCACTGACCATGCTGCCCGACTGAACTAAAACTCCCTACCCTTCCAGGGACCATATCCCTCTATTCCCATCCTATTCATGTATTTCTCAAGATGCCCCTTAAAAGACACTACCGTATCTGCTTCCACTACCTCCACCGGCAGCGAGTTCCAGGCACCCACCACCCTCTGTATAAAAAAATCTGCCTTGTACTTCTCCTTTAAACCTTGCCCCTCGCACCTTAAACCTGTGCCCCCTAGTAATTGACTCTTCCACCCTGGGAAAAAGCTTCTGACTATCCACTCTGTCCATGCCTCTCAATCTTGTAGACTTCTATCAGGTCGCCTCTCAACCTCCGTCGTTCCAGTGAGAACAAAACAAGTTTCTCCAACCTCTCCTCATAGCTAATGCCCTCCATACCAGGCAACATCCTGGTAAATCTTTTCTGTACCCTCTCCAAAGCCTCCACATCCTTCTGGTAGTGTGGCGACCAGAATTGAACACTATAGAACTGGGCTGAGAGGTGGCAAATGGAGTTTAATGCGGAGTTTAATGTTTAAAACTGCAACATTACTTGCCAATTTTTAAACTCAATGCCTCGGCTGATGAAGGCAAGCTTGCCATATGCCTTTTTGACTACCTTCTCCACCTGCGTTGCCACTTTCAGTGACCTGTGTACTGTACACCCAGATCCCTCTGCCTATCAATACTCAAGGGTTCAGCCATTTACTGGGGGGAATTTTACCATTTTGAGTCTAAGTGCCGGATCTGGGCATCAAATAGATCCGCGCCTGGAATCCTCGTTCCAGTGCGCCCATACACGTTTTGCCGGCTTTGGCCTGATCCGCGCTGTGGGCGGGGCTTAGTGCTGGCGGACCGATCGGAGCTCTGAACTGCACATGCGCAGTTCGAAAAAAATCTGACAGCGCGCACCCAGGCGCGAAAGAAAAAGCAGAAAGTGGAGAGAGCGGCTCTCTGACGTTCATCCTCTGGTCAGGGTGGAGGTGTGACTGATCATCTCCTGGGGGGGGGGGGGGGGGCGTCTCATCCTCGGGGGGGGTGGCGGGGGGAGGGGGTGGGAGGAGGAGAGCGGGTGTGACATCTCATTCCCCGGGGGGGGGGGGGGGGGGGGGGGGGGGGCGGTGTTGGAGCGGGGGTGTGAAGTCTCATCCTCTGGTCGGGGGGGTTCGGCTGCCTGTCTGCGGCCGATCCCTCCTGGCACCATCACTGGTTCACTACCAGCCATAGCCATCTCTCCCGCTCTCTCGCACCTGCAGGGAAGAGTAATCCGCGGTTCATTAAGTCGATTTAAATGCATGCACATTTAAATCGTCGGGTCGCCCGATTCGGGCGCGGGCCGGACCCGAATCGGGTGGCGGTAAAGCCGTGATCTGCTCGGAACCGGGTGCAGATCACGGTACAGGCCCAATGCCCAACTTTACCACGATTTCACATCCGAAAACGGGTGCGAAGTTTTGGTAAAATCAGGCCCACTATATGTTTCCTATGTGTTAGACCTTCCAAAATGCATTACCACTCATTTGTCTGGATTAAACTCCATCTGCCATCTCTCTGCCCAAGTCTCCAACCGATCTATATCCTGCTGTATCCTCTGATGGTCCTCATCGCTATCTGCAAATCCACCAACCTTTGTGTCATCCGCAAACTTACTAATGAAACCAGTTACATTTTCCTCCAAATCATTTATATATATATTACAAACATTCATTCATCCTTTTCTGCTATTTTTGTTTTGATTTGATTTATCATTGTCACATGTATGAGCATACAGTGAAAAGTATTGTTTCTTGCACCCTATGCAGACAAAGCATACCGTTCACAGAGAAGGAAGCGAGAGAGTGCAGAATGTAGTGTCACAATTATAGCTCGGATAGAGAGATAGATCAACCTAATGCAGGGTAGGTCCATTCAAAAGTCTGACAGTAGCAGGGAAGAAGCTGTTCTTGAGTCGGTTGGTACGTGACCTCACACTTTTGTATCTTTTTCGACGGAAGAAGGTGAAAGAGAGAATGTCCGGGGTGCGCGGGGTCCTTAATTATGCTGGCTGCTTTGCGAGGCAGCGGGAAGTGTAGACAGAGTCAATGGATGGGAGGCTGGTTTGCGTGATGGATTGGGCTACATTCACGACTTTTTGTAGTTCCTTGCAGTCTTGGGCAGAGCAGGAGACATACCAAGTTGTGATACAACCAGAAATAATGTTTTCTATGGTGCATCTGTAAAAGTTGGAGAGAGTCATAGCTGACATGCCAAATTTCCTTAGTCTTCTGAGAAAGTAGAGGCGTTGGTGGGCTTTCTTAACTATAGTGTCGGCATGAGGAGACAAGGACAGTTTGTTGGTGATCTGGGCACCTAAAAACTTGAAGCTCTCGACCCTTTCTACTTCATCCCTGTTGTTGTAGACAGGAAGAAGTTTAACAACACCAGGTTAAAGTCCAACAGGTTTATTTGGTAGCAAAAGCCAAACAAACTTTGGGCATGTTCTCCTTTATGCTTCCTGAAGTCGATGACAATCTCCTTCATTTTGTTGACATTGAGGGAAAGATTATTGTCACCGCACTAGTTCACCAGATTCTCTATCTCATTCCTGTACTCTGTCTCATCATTGTTTGAGACCGGATCCATTACGGTGGTGTCGTCAGCAAACTTGAAAATCGAGTTGGAGGGGAATTTGGCCACACAGTCATAGGTCTATAAGGAGTATAGTAAGGGGCTGAGGACACAGCCTTGTGGGGCACCGGTGTTGAGGATGATCATGGAGGGGGTGTTGTTGCCTATCCTTCCTGATTGTTGTCTGTGGGTTAGGAAGTTCACGATCCAGTCGCAGAATGTTTACCCCAGGAGCGGTGCGTAGATTTAGATAAACAAGGAGCAGCATATATAACACATAGGGAGGTGTGATATTTTCATTGACTCTGATTTCAAAACCCTCCTCAAATAAGTTGACATTGGAAGCCATGGTCCACTGAAGTAATCTTGGGCAGCAAACCTGCCAGAAAAGTCACTTGTGCCAGAGGAGAGACCCATGCAGACAACAGCACTGCATGTTGCCTACAAGACTGCAGACTACGGAGGCAAGAAGTTCAAGGACCTTGCTAGAGCAGTGTGGTGAACCATCGTTGGTTCCCACTGGATAGTACTGAGCCAGGGTCTAGCCAGTACTACAAGGATGTACATATGTTACTGTTGGGTTGTGCTACTTGTTGCTGTTGGGGTTAGGGTGGGGTTGTTACACCTTTGTACTGCAGTGTTGTGGTACATCCCAGTCGGGCTCCACCTCCTGGGAGAGGTATAAAAGTCCCTGCTCTGGCTGGGACCCCTTAGTCTGGGATCGTGTATATAATTATTGGCTGCTTCATGACAGTAAATAAAAGCCTTTATTTCCCGAGCATCTAGCCTCGTGTTTGATAACGCGCATCAATTTTATTTACTGTTGTTAAACTCTCGTCGAAGAAAAAAAAGAGAGTATGGAGCAGATCCTGAAGCCGGAACGCCTTACATTAGATCCACGTGCGGTGGGCGCCTCTAACACCTTCGACCACTGGCTGAAGTGCTTCGAAGACTACCTGGCAGCCTCCGCAGCGGTCACCACAGATGATGACAGACTCCGGGTCCTCCATGCGAGGGTAAGCGACACTGTCTACCTCGCGGTCCGTGCGGCCACCGATTATACTAAGGCCCTCGAGCTTCTGAAGAAGCGTTATATCAAACCGCCCAATGAAATACACGCTCGTTACCTCTTAGCCACTCGACGACGGCAGTCTGGCGAAACGATGGAGGAATATGCGAACGAGCTCCTACAGTTAGCCAGGGGCTGTAACTGCAAAGCTGTGTCGGCTGAGCAGAGCATGAACGACCTCGCCCGAGATGCGTTTGTGGTGGGAGTCGGATCGTCGTACATTCGACTTAAACTATTGGAGAAAGGTAACCTTGACCTTACCCAGGCAATCGAGCGAGCAGAAATGGTGGAGATGGCCTCCAAAAGCTTAGTATTGTATCCGGAAGACCACGTGGAGACAACGTGGCAGGAGCAGTCGCCAATCCCTCCTCGTCCCTCGGGTTCGAAATGCTGCATAATGGCATGCTCACACTCGGGCCAGACAACGGCAGCAGCTCCGGGCGGCCCGCGGTGTTACTTCTGTGGGGGAGCGAAGCATACTCGGCAACGGTGTCCCGCTAAGGCTGTGTTGTGCTCCGCCTGCGGTAAGAAAGGGCACTATTCGAAAGTGTGCCGATCTAAATCTAGGAACGGCAGTGCGGCCTGCGATTCTCCAGAGCCCGGTTCTTCGTCGTCGAAATCATCGAGGGGTTCGTCCACGTGCAAGGCCAAGACGACGCCATTACGGTCGACAGAGTTGGAGGAGTGTGACCACCAGGGGTCACTGAGTTTGGCGCCATCACCCACGTGCGACTTATGGGAGCGGCCATGTTGGTCGGCACCGACCGCGAACGACCAGCAGGGGTCCTCCTCATCGATTTCAGCTGCCTGCAGTGGCGCTCAGGAACCAACGGTGGCGTCGATCATCCTGGACCAGGCTAGGCCTCATAGACTTGACAAATCTATGATGAATATCCAGGTAAATGACCACGTGATTTATTGTCTGTTTGACAGCGGGAGCACTGAGAGCTTTATCCACCCAGACACTGTGAAGCGGTGTGGACTCCGGATTCAACCTGCCAAACAGACAATCTCTATGGCATCGAGGTCCCGGTCTGTCACCGTGCTCGGGAGTTGCGTGGTAACTTTGACGGTGCAAGGCACAGTTTACGAGCGTTTCAAGCTCCTAGTGTTGCCGTATCTTTGCGCGCCAATACTTCTCGGACTAAACTTCATGGTCCATTTGAGGAGTGTAACCCTACAGTACAGTGGGCCACTCCCTTCACTGGCAGTGGGAGAACAGCAGCAGCCTCCAAATTGCCCAACTCGCCCCGCCTGTAGCCTCTCGACGCTGAAGATCACCACACCCTCCCTGTTCCAGAATCTTGTGCCAGGCTGCAAGCCCATCGCGACTAAAAGTAGGCGTTACAGCGCTGAGGATCGGATCTTCATTAGATCTGAGGTTCAGCGGCTCCTCAAAGAAAGGATCATACAACCCAGCGCTAGTCCGTGGAGGGCGCAGGTCGTGGTGGTCAAGAGCGGGAACAAACCCCGGATGGTCATTGACTATAGTCAGACCATTAATCGATATACGCAGCTGGATGCGTATCCTCTCCCGCGCATATCTGATATGGTCAATCAGATTGCGCAGTACCGGGTGTTCTCCGCCATAGACCTCAAGTCTGCCTACCACCAACTCCCCATTCGCCCAGAGGACCGACAATACACGGCTTTTGAGGCGGATGGTCGCTTGTATCACTTTCTCAGGGTTCCCTTTGGTGTCACCAATGGGGTCTCGGTCTTCCAGCGTGCTATGGACCGAATGGTGGACCAGAACGGGCTGCGGGCTACCTTCCTGTACCTGGATAATGTCACCATCTGCGGCCATGACCAGCAGGACCACGACACGAATCTCCTGAATTTCCTACGCACTGCATCTCGCCTGAACTTGACCTACAACAGGGAGAAGTGTGTGTTTTGTACGCGCCGTTTAGCCATCCTAGGATACGTGGTGGAAAACGGGGTCATTGGCCCTGATCCAGACCGTATGCGCCCCCTTTCTGAACTTCCCTTGCCTGCTAGTGCAAAAGCACTGAGAAGATGCTTAGGCTTCTTCTCTTATTATGCGCAGTGGGTTCCCAATTACGCGGACAAAGCCCGTCCGCTCATTAAGTCCACGACTTTTCCCCTAACGCCAGAGGCCCGGTTGGCCTTCGATAAATTAAAAGCCGACATCGCGAAAGCCACGATGCACGCTGTTGACGAGTCCATCCCCTTTCAGGTGGAGAGCGATGCATCTGATTTCGCCCTGGCCGCCACTCTTAACCAGGCGGGCAGGCCCGTCGCATTTTTTTCCCGCACCCTCCAAGGCCCCGAAATCCGGCATTCAGTGGTGGAAAAGGAGGCCCAGGCCATTGTGGAGGCCGTCAGGCACTGGCGCCATTACTTGGCGGGAAAACGGTTCACCCTGATCACGGACCAGCGGTCCGTGGCGTTCATGTTTAATAACACGCAGAGGGGCAAGATCAAGAATGACAAGATCTTGCAGTGGAGAATTGAACTCTCCACCTATAACTACGACATCATGTACCGTCCAGGGAAACTCAATGAGCCCTCGGATGCCCTCTCGCGTGGAACATGCGCCAGTATACAGGAGGACCGTTTGCAGGCTCTCAAAATGACCTATGCCATCCTGGGGTCACTCGGCTCCACCACTTTATAAAAGCCCGCAACCTGCCCTACTCGGTGGAGGACGTCAGGTCAGTAACAAGAAGCTGGCGGGTTTGGCGGAATGCAAACCGCACTTTTACCGACCTAACCGGGCACATTTAGTCAAGGCCACTCGTCCCTTCGAGAGTGTCGATTTTAAGGGCCCCCTTCCCTCAACAGATCGGAATGTGTACTTCCTCAATATCATTGACGAGTACTCTAGGTTTCCTTTTGTTGTTCCCTGCTCTGATACATCCGCTGCCACGGTTATCAAGGCATTCCGTGATCTCTTTACCCTGTTCGGGTACCCCGGCTACATCCATAGCGACAGGGGCTCGTCGTTCATGAGCGATGACTTGAGGCAATTCCTGCTCTCATACGGGATTGCCTCTAGTAGGACCACGAGCTACAACCCTAGGGGTAACGGACAGGTGGAACGTGAGAATGCTACAGTCTGGAAGGCTGTCTTACTGGCGTTGAAGTCAAAAAGTCTTCCAGTCTCCCGTTGGCAAGAGGTGCTCCCTGATGCGCTCCATTCTATTCGCTCCCTCCTGTGTACGGCAACCAATGCTACTCCCCATGAGAGGATGTTTTCATTCCCTCGGAAGTCTTCCTCGGGGACCTCATTACCGTCTTGGTTGACGTACTCAGGACCCGTCCTCCTGCGGCGACATGTAAGGGCCCGCAAGTCCGACCCGTTGGTCGAACAGGTCCATCTCCTCCATGCCAACTCTCAGTATGCCTATGTGGCATACCCTGACGGGCGAGAGGACACGGTCTCGATCCGAGACCTGGCACCAGCAGGGGACGTAGCAACCCCTGTCGCTCCCATACCCCCTGTTACAAACCCTTTAACTCTTGTTTCTCCCCCGGACACGGCGCGGGCAGCATCGGGACCATTGCTTAACCCTTTTACTCCCGTGTACAGCTTGCCTGAGTCCAGAGGATGGTCGCCACTGCAGGGCGTGTCAGGACCCCATGGACTACCGTCACCTCAGGGTCAACCGGCATGTGAGTCCGTGGAAGAACAGCTGGACGCCGCCTTGGGGAGAACGCCGCCGCAAGTGCCTACTCCGGTGTCACCGCCGGTATTGAGGAGGTCACAACGACGGTGCGGTCCCCCTGACCGTCTGAACTTATAGACTGATGACACTTTATTCTGTTTTTTGTACCCCGCCGGCCTTTGTTCTCAAAGAAGGGGTGAATGTGGTGAACCATCGTTGGTTCCCACTGGATAGTACTGAGCCAGGGTCTGGCCAGTACTACAAGGATGTACATATGTTACTGTTGGGTTGTGCTACTTGTTGCTGTTGGGGTTAGGGTGGGGTTGTTACACCTTTGTACTGTAGTGTTGTGGTACATCCCAGTCGGGCTCCGCCTCCTGGGAGAGGTATAAAAGTCCCTGCTCTGGCTGGGACCCCTTAGTCTGGGATCGTGTATATAATTATTGGCTGCTTCATTACAGTAAATAAAAGCCTTTATTTCCCGAGCATCTAGCCTCGTGTTTGATAACGCGCATCAAGCAGACAAGACAATAAACTAGATGTTCATTCCCATCTTCCTTAACCACCCTAGGCAAAAACACACTTTACTCTCTAAGCTTTTGAATGCACTCATATTAAGGGTGCACTAATTCAGGATCTTACATAATGGTTCACCTACTTCGTTTCCCCTCTTGAGAATATCTATCCTCTTTTTGTATTTAATAACATGAAGACTTGCTGGGATCCACAATTACATTATCTCCACTTTGTATTGAATCAATTGGAAAAGTATGATCTAAAACAGTTTTCATCTGTACAACTACTTCCAAAATACACTGCTATCTGCAGTGCAATTTACAAACACTACATCAGTTTGCAATGTTCATATATTTAAAGGCTGCCTTTGATTCACCCCTTTCTTTTTCAAATAACTGGATATTATGGTCTTGATTACGATGACCTTGAGTACATTGTGAAAATAGGTGGGATAAAATATAGGTACAAATAACCTATTTGGCATATCAAGCAGATTGGTCCCACAGATCATGGTTCCAAGATTTAACACTTCATTTGTATTTCATATGCAAGAAGACTATTAAGCCTATAAGGTTTCACCATCAGAATCTGTTTATAGATTTGAATGCTTTTGATCTCAGCTGCTTTGAAATAATTTATTTCTGACAACCTTTAAATTTACATTATTTTCCTGCTTGAAATTTTATCATCCATACAAATCAACCCCCATGTTTGCTAACTAAATTATTGATTATTAACAGTATTATTTTATTATACAAGGCATAATACTTTTCTTTTTAATCTATAATTTTCAAAAATGCTTGCTAATATTTTGCTAAGTATTCCTTCAGGTAACTGAGTCAATATAAAATCAGATTGGATTGTATCTATCTGAACCCAACCTATTAGAATGGTTGATAGTATTTCTCCTGTGCATTTTCTACATGCAATTTAATCATTCTGAAAACAAGAAATAAACATCTTCTTTGTTGAATTAAATTAAATTTAGACCACAATTGATCACACTCCTCTAAATGTAATGCTTTGATAGATGTTCCCAAAGCTTTCCATACTGAATAGAGCACATCTTGGACCAGAATCCAGTCAGTCACAAAATCTAATTCAATATTCATTGCTGAGGTGATAGAATTTTGGAGTGCTGAAATGAATTGTCTAAAGATTGATCAATGAAGTCAGCGTGATGGACATAAATCATCAATAATGGCTCCCTAAACATCATATAATGTCCACTTCAGCTGTAGAGTGTCAAATCAACCTAGAAAACATCTATTATGAACACCTTGTGTACTGAATATGTAACATTGCAGCACTGGCTCGCAAGAAGCATCAGCGAAAGCAATAAAATTGTTTCCAAAAAAAAAACAAGCAGCACTCCACAATCCTTTCACTTCAGCAACAAATATTGAATTAGATTTTGTGACTGATTGGATTCTGGTGCAAGATGTGCTCTATTTAGTGTGGAAGGCTTTGGGGAACATCTATCAAAGCATTACATTTGGAGTAGTGTGATCAGTCGTGGTCTAAATTTAATTTAAGCCGCCATTGCAGCAAGAAAAAAAGAATCAAGCCTTGATTTTCCTTTGGCTCAATGGTAGCTGTCACAGACATCCTGTGATCAAAGTTCATAAGACATAGGAGCAGAATCAGGCCATTCGGCCCATCAAGTCCGGTCCGCCATTCGATCGTGGCTGATACGCTCCTCATCCCCATTTTCCTGCCTTCTCCCCATAACCCTTCAACCCCTTACCAATTAAAAATCTGTCTAACTCCTCCTTAAATTTACTCACTGTCCCAGCATCCACCGCACTTTAGCGTCGCGAATTCCACAGATTCACAACCCTTTGGGAGAAGTGGCTTCTCCTCAGTTCTGTTTTAAATTTGCTACCCCTTATCCCAAGACTGATGGTACAGTGGTTAGCACTGCTGTTTCACAGCGCCAGGGACCCGGGTTCGATTCCCAGCTTGGGTCACTGTCTGTGTGGAGTCTGCACGTTCTCCCCGTGTCTGCGTGGGTTTCCTCCGAGTGCTCCTGTTTCCTCCCATAGTCCGAAAGACGTGCTGTTTAGGTGCATTGACCCGTACAGGCACCGGAGTGTGGCGACTAGGGGAATTTCACAGTAACTTCATTGCAGTGTTAATGTAAGCCTACTTGTGACTAATAAATAAACTTTACTTTAACCTCTCGTCCTGGAAAGCCCCACCAGCAGAAGCATCCGCTCCACTTTATCCATACCTTTCATCATCTTGAAAACCTCAATTTGATCGCCTCATTCTTCCAAATTCCAGAGAGTATAGGCCTAAACTGTTCAATCTCTCTTCATACGACAAACTCCTCATCTCTGGAATTAATCTAGTGAACCTCCTCTGAACTGCCTCCAATGCCACCACATTGTGTTTTTATACTTATGCTTTCTTACCCTCAGAGTGGTATTGTCCAATTTAAATAATTGCCAGCAGCAAGCTTCTGTGAATTTAAAGATTATTTATTAACAAACACACGCGCGCACACACCCTGGAGACGTGGCACACCCCATCACGCTGGTCGGGCAAAGCTGGAAAAAGTCAGCAATGTTAGGAATCCTAAGTTTGGAGTGCCCTCAAGAATTCCTCCCTCCTTACATAGACAGCTCTTGTCCTTCTCGATGATAGTGGTCATGGACTTGGCAGATGCTTTCTAAGTAACCTGGATGAATTCCTGCAGTGCATCCTGTAGATGGTACACGCTGCTACCACTATTCATCGGTGGAGGAATCACATGTTTGTAGATGGGGTAGCAATCCGACAAGCTATTTTGTCCTGGATTATGTTGAGCTTCTTGGTGTTTTGGAGCTGCACTCATCCAGGCAAGTGGAGAATATTCCATCAGACACCTCTCTTGTTACTTGTAGATGGTGGACAGGCTTTGGGGAGTCAGGAGGTAAGTTACTACCACAGGATTCCTAGCCTTTGACCTGCTCTGGTAGCCACAGTATTAAGATGGCTAGTCAAGTTCAGTTTGGTACCTCCCAGATGTTGATAGTGGGGGATTCAGCGGTGGTAATGCCATTGAATGTTAAGGGTCATTGGTTAAATCCTCTCTTGTTGGAGATGGTCATTACATGGCACTTCTGTGGCACGAATGTTACTTGCCACTTGTCAGCGCAAGCCTGGCTATTGTCCAGGTCTTGTTGCATTGGGACATGAACTGCTTCAGCATCTGAGGAGTCCTGGCAGAATGCTTAAGGGTATTGGTAGGCAGAGGGTTCTGGGTGTACAGGTACACAGGTCACTGAAAGTGGCAATGCAGGTGGAGAAGGTAATCAAGAAGGCATACGGCATTCTTGCCTTCATCAGCCGAGATATTAAGTTTAAAAATTGGCAAGTCATGTTGCAGCTTTATAGAACCTTAGTTAGGCTGCACTTGGAATATAGTATTATAGTGTGCGGCACAGTAGCACAGTGGTTAGCACTGCTGCTTCACAGTGCCAGGGACCCGGGTTCGATTCCCAGCTTGGGTCACTGTCTGTGTGGAGTTTGCACATTCTCCCCGTGTCTGTGTGGGTTTCCTCCGGGTACTCCGGTTTCCTCCCACATTCTGAAAGATGTGCTGGTTAGATGCAGTGACCCAAACAGGTGTCGGACAGTGGCAACTAGGGGAATTTCACAGTAACTTCATTGCATTGTTAATGTAAGCCTTACTTGTGACGAATAAATAAATAAACTTATAAACTTCAATTCTGGTCGCCACACTACCAGAAGGATGTGGAGGCTTTGGAGAGGGTACAGAAAAGATTTACCAGGATGTTGCCTAGTATGGAGGACACTAGATATGAGGAGAGGTTTGAGAAAGTTGGTCTGTTCTCACTGGAACTACGGAGATTGAGGGGCGACCTGATAGAAGTCTACAAGATTATGAGGGGCATGAACAGAGTGGATAGTCAGAAGTCTTTTCCCCAGGGTGGAAGAGTCAATTACTAGGGTGCATAGGTTTAAGGTGCGAGGGGCAAGGTTTAAAGGACGTAGACGAGGCAAGTTTTTTTTCACACAGCGGGTGGTGGGTGCCTGGAACTCCCTGCCGAGAGAAGCAGATACAATAGTGACTTTTAAGGGGCGTCTTGACGAATACATGAATAGGATGGGAATAGAGGGATATGGTCCCAGGAAAGGTAGGGGGTTTTAGTTCAGTCGGGCAGCTTGGTCGATGCAGGCTTGGAGGGCTGAAGGGCCTGTTCCAGTGCTGTAATTTTCTTTGTTCTTTGAGTCGGGAATGGTGCTGAACATTGATGACTGCACAATGAACATCCCCACTTCTGACCTTATGAAGGAAGGAAGGTCATTGATGAAGCAGCTGAAGGTGGCTGGGCTGAGGACACTACCCTGAGGAACACGTGAAGTGATGTTCTGGAGCTGAGGTCATTAACTTCCAACAACCACTGCCATCTTTCTTTGTGCCAGGTATAACTCCAACCAGAATCAATGCTGATGCTCCCAGAGCAACTCTCCCTCAACTGTATTCCACTGTGCCACCACTTCTGCTGGGTCTGTTCAGCCAGTGAGACTGATATATCCAGGTATGATGCTGGTAGTATCTGGGGCAATATCAGTGAGGTATGATTCCGTCAGTATGACTATGTCAGGCCTTTGCTTGACTAATCTGGGAGACAGCTCTCCCAATTTTGTCACAACTCCCCAGATACTATTAAGGAGGACTTTGCAGGGTCAACAGGGCTGGTTTTGCCATTGTCAGTTCCAGTGCCTCGTTTGATGCCGGGTGCTTGCCCCGGTTTCATTCCTTTGTGTTTTCTTTGTCGTGGCTGAATACAACTGAATGGCTTGGTAGCCCATTTCAGAGGATGTGTAAAAGTCAACCACATTTCTGTGGACCTGGAGTCAAATGGAGACCAGACCAGTTAAGAACTGACATTAGGGAACTAGATGGGTTTTTACGACAAATGACAATGTTTCATGGTCATCAGTAGACTTCTAATTCCAGATGTTTCTACAGAGTTTTTACTTTCCACCATCTGCCATGGTGGGATTTGAACCAGGTTCCCCGAAGGGTCTCTGGATTACTGATCCAGTGACAATACTCCTGTGCCAGCACCTCCCCATAGTTTAATGAAAATAAAAATCTGAATAAATTCTGATATTATTTAAGTAATTAATTTCCATTTATTTTTCAGTGCAGATTGCTGAACACATTGGATAGTTTTGAGTGTGCTGGATAACTCTGAACCTGCTGGATAGAAGTTTGAGTGAGCTAGATAGCTTTGAGCGCACCTTCAAATTTAATATCAAAATCATTCCAAATTAGAACTTTCCATGTCAAATCATAATTAAGAGAATTGAGCATACTTGAAAACGAAAATGACGTCAGCACCTTCAGGTAGGACATTTTGAATACTGCTGCTTGCTCTAGCCTGATGGGTGGTGAGATTACACCAAATTATGTTCCCAAAAGGTAAGATTCAGCACGTTATCTATCTGTGCACACTGTTATATATCATCCAAAGTGCAATGAAAAGCTGCACTCAGATGTTACTCCCAATGAGTCTGATACTGATATTAACACTCCCTTATATGGAGATCTTATTTAGCAAGCTCTTAATTAAGTACCTGACATAAGGAGGATCTCTAAACTTACCCAATTATACAGTTTGTATAATCAAATTGTATTCATTAGTCATGTTTTTTCATTCTCCTATCATCATTCATCTTGCTTTATTCAATCTTCTCATGGCCATTAGTTAGCAGATAACAGAATTAATTCAAAAATGCTGGAAAATCTCAGCAGGTCTGACAGCATCTGTGGGGAGAGAATAGAGCTAACGTTTCCTTTAAAAAGTATCTGGACGAACATTTGGCACATCATAACATTCAGGGCTGTGAGCCAAGTACTGGCAGATGGGGTTAGGTGGGAGTTCATGTGTTGATAATTTGTTAGTGCGGACTCGATGGGCCTCTTTTGCACTATATAATTCTATGATTTAAATTAGTACCTGAGCCATGAGTAAATTGGCATGGGATAAATAAGATCAGAGACTAGAATGTGTGGCTCAAGGTTTGGTGTGGGAATAATGGGTTTTCATTTATGGGACACCGGCACCAGTACTGGGGAAAGAGGCAGCTATACCTATGGGATGGTCCTCACCTGAAATGCACTGGGATGCCAGTTATACATCCAGGTGAGTTGCATAACTAGGGCTGGTGGGTGGGCGGGCAAACTAAATAATGTGGGTGTGGGTGAAAGGTTCATGTGAAGGGAGATTTGGACATTGAACAAGAAAGAACAAGGTAATACAGCAAAATAGTGAATGGGTAAGAGTAACCTGAATGCAACAGGAAAGGACAGAGCATTAAAACAGAAAGAGCATGAGCAAATATAGTCAGGATAGGAAAAAAAGGCTTTAAATAACTGAAGAGGAGGAAGTTTCGGGTAAAGGCAGATTTAAAAATCCAAAGATAAAAGTTGAAGCAACAGAAAAGTATATTGATATAGGTAAAGAAAATTAATCAGGCAGGAAGAGACAGAGAGTTTAGCAGTAATAGTGCACAGAGAGTAAGGTCCATGCAGGGAATAGCAGTAACGCAAAACTGAATTCACATGATCTGAATGTGTGGAGCATCTGCAATTATATGAATGAGCGGCATAAATAGATAAAACGGTTGAGATCTAATTGGCTTATAGAGATGCGCTTGCAAGGTGACCACGCTTAGAGAAGAAATATTTAAGGTACACAAAATTTTAAAAGGCAGGCTGAATAGAAAAGAAGGAAGGGTAGCCCTGATAATCAAGGGTGATATAAGGACATTAGCGAGAAGGGACCTTGGCTCAGAAAATGAGGAACTAAACTCAATATGGGTGGAGAACAAGAACTGATTGGAGCTTGTAATAATGTAACCATTGTGGGGATTTTAATCTTCATACAGACTGGATCAATTGAATTGGCAAAGGTGGTCTGGAAGATAAGCTTGTAGAATGCTTTTGTGATGTTTTTCCTGAAGCAATCTGTTGTGGAAGCAACTAGGGTTGATGCTATTTTTGTTCCAGTATTGTACAATGATGCATGGTTAATTAGTAACATCATAGTAAAAGATCTACTGCAATATAGTAATCATAATACAATCAAGTTCCACATTGAATTTGAAATTGAGATGTGCCAAACACAAACCTTAAACTTAAACAAAGCCAATTGCACAGGTATGAGGGAATCATAGAAACTCTACAGTACAGAAAGAGGCCATTCGGTCCATCGAGTCTGCACCGACCACAATCCCACCCAGGCCCTACCCCCATATCCACCCACTAATCCCTCTAACCTACGCATCTCAGGACACTAAGGGAAATTTTTAGCATGGCCAATCAACCTAACCTGCAAATCTTTGGACTGTGGGAGGAAACCGAAGCACCCGGAGGAAACACACGCAGACACGAGGAGAATGTGCAAACTCCACACAGACAGTGACCCAAGCCGGGAATCGAACCCAGGTCCCTGGAGCTGTGAAGCAGCAGTGCGAACCACTGTGCTACCATGCCTTCCACGGTAGAGCTGGCTATGATTGTTTGCGAAAATAGACAAGGGTATGGCAGTAAAAAAAAAATTGGGAAAAGTTTAAAGCAACAATTCAAAATGTTGAACAAAAATAGATTTGATTGAAAACTAAAAACTCAGTGAGAAAGATCCATCCGTGGCTTAGTGAGGAGGTTCAGGAGAGTATTAGATTAAAAGAAGAGGCTTATAATGTTACATTCAATAATACAAGTAATATGTCTGAGGATTGGGAGTGCTTCAGAAACCAGCAAACAGTCTCTAAAAAGTTGATAAAAAGGGGAGAAAATAGAACAACAGAGTAAACTCAGTGAGAATATAACAACGGTGGAAGCCAGCCTGCACTGCCTCGCATCCCTTCCCTATCCGGGCAGGGTCCAGCTCGGTGGAAATTGCCAGCCCAGTGGAGAAGGCATTAAATTACTCTATTACCCCCACCTCCCCACTGAAGAATCAAAAATCCAGAAAATCCTGTATCCGATACACGGCCAGTCGGGCATCCCAGGTACAGGGTCTGGTACCTATACTTGCATTGGAGGCCGTACAAGGGAAGTTCATAGATTGGTCCTGGACTGAGAGGCTGAGTAAATCCATCTATATGCTCTGGAATTTGGAAGAATGAGGTGATCTCATTGAAACACAAGATACTAAAGGGGATTGCCAGCACAGATACAGAGGGGTTGTCTCCCCGACTGGAGACTTTGAAACATGATGGCACAGTCTCAGGATAAGGCAACAATGATTTAGGACTGAATTAAGGAGAAATTAGTTGACTCAAGGGGCAGGATTCTCCAGCCATGCATGCTCCAAGACCGGAAATTCCTGCCTGAGCTCAAAAGACCTTTAAATGATTCTCTGGAGTTTCTGTCTTGCCCGTTCAGATTCTTGCAGCGGGCGTGGGTTGTGAATCTTTGGAATTCTCGACCTCAGAGGGGCATTGTTGCACCAACTTTGAATATATTAAGGGCTGAGACAGACAGAATTTTGGTTTTTCAGGGAATCAAGGGATGTGAGAAGCAAGTGGGAAAGAGGGATCAAAGACAAAGATCAGCCATGATCATAACTGGGTGGAGAAGGCTCAATGGCCGGTATGATCTTCTGTTCCTATTTTTTATGTTCTAATGTAAGAGGAGCTTAATTTATTTAATGTACTTAAATTTCTGAAAAATATTTGACAAAATACCGCATGGTAAAATAATGACAATAGGAGGAAAGCTTTTGAAGTAGATATATAGGTGAGTCAGAGCATGCTTTAGGTGGTTAATTAATAGAACAAAGAACAAACAAAGAACAAAGAATAATACAGCACAGGAACAGGCCCTTCAGCCCTCCAAGCCCGTGCCGCTCCCTGGTCCAAACTAGACCATTCTTTTGTATCCCTCCATTCCCACTCCGTTCATGTGGCTATCTAGATAAGTCTGAAACGTTCCCAGTGTGTCCGCCTCCACCACCTTGCCTGGCAGCGCATTCCAGGCCCCCACCACCCTCTGCGTAAAATACGTCCTTCTGATATCCGTGTTAAACCTCCCCCCTCTCACCTTGAACCTATGACCCCTCGTGAACGTCACGACCAACCTGGGAAAAAGCTTCCCACAGTTTACCCTATCTATGCCTTTCATAATTTTATACACCTCTATTAGGTCACCCCTCATCCTCCGTCTTTCCAGTGAGAACAACCCTAGTTTACCCAATCTCTCCTCATAACTAAGCCCTTCCATACCAGGCAACATCCTGGTAAACCTCCTCTGCACTCTCTCTATAGCCTCCATGTGATTCTGGTAGTGTGGCGACCAGAACTGGGCGCAGTATTCCAAATGCGGCCGAACCAACGTTCTATACAACTGCAACATCAGACCCCAACTTTTATACTCTATGCCCCGTCCTATAAAGGCAAGCATGCCATATGCCTTCTTCACTACCTTCTCCACCTGTGACGTCACCTTCAAGGATCTGTGGACTTGCACACCCAGGTCCCTCTGCGTATCTACACCCTTTATGGTTCTGCCATTTATCGTGTAGCTCCCCCCTACATTAGTTCTACCAAAATGCATCACTTCGCATTTATCTGGATTGAACTCCATCTGCCATTTCTTTGCCCAAATTTCCAGCCTATCTATATCCTTCTGTAGTCTCTGACAATGTTCCTCACTATCTGCAAGTCCAGCCATTTTCGTGTCGTCCCCAAACTTACTGATCACCACAGTTACACCTTCTTCCAGATCGTTTATATAAATCACGAACAACAGAGGTCCCAATACAGAGCCCTGCGGAACACCACTAGTCACAGGCATCCAGCCGGAAAAAGACCCTTCCACTACCACCCTCTGTCTTCTGTGACCAAGCCAGTTCTCCAACCATCTAGCCACCTCCCCCTTTATCCCATGAGATCCGACCTTTTGCACCAACCTACCATGAGGGACTTTGTCAAACGCTTTACTAAAGTCCATATAGACGACATCCACGGCCCTTCCCTCATCAACCATTCCAGTCACTTCTTCAAAAAACTCCACCAGGTTAGTGAGACATGACCTCCCTCTCACAAAACCATGCTGACTATCGTTAATGAGTTTATTCCTTTCTAAATGCGCATACATCCTATCTCTAAGAATCCTCTCCAACAACTTCCCCACCATGGACGTCAAGCTCACCGGCCTGTAATTTCCCGGGTTATCCTTTGTACCCTTCTTAAATAACGGGACCACATTAGCTATCCTCCAATCCTCTGGGACCTCACCTGCGTCCAGTGACGAGACAAAGATTTGCGTCAGAGGCCCAGCGATTTCATCTCTCATCTCCCTGAGCAGCCTTGGATAGATTCCATCAGGCCCTGGAGATTTGTCAGTCTTTATATTCCCTAAAAAACCTAACACTTCCTCCCTTGTAATGGAGATTTTCTCTAACGGGTCAACACTCCCCTCCGAGACACTCCCAGTCAACACATCCCTCTCCTTTGTGAATACCAACGCAGAGTATTCATTTAGGATCTCCCCCACTTCTTTGGGCTCTAAGCATAATTCCCCACTTTTGTCCCTGAGAGGTCTGATTTTTTCCCTGACAACCCTTTTGTTCCTAACGTATGAATAAAATGCCTGGGGATTCTCCTTAATCCTGTCTGCCAAGGACTTTTCGTGACCCCTTTTTGCCCTTCTAATTCCCCGTTTGAGTTCTTTCCTACTTTCTTTGTATTCCTCCAGAGCTCCCTCCGTTTTTAGCTGCCTGGACCTAACGTACGCCTCTCTTTTCTTTTTGACCAATCCCTCAATTTCCCTGGTTATCCACGGTTCTCGAATCCTACCCTTCCAATCCTTCTTTTTTACAGGCACATGCCTATCCTGCAGCCCTAACAACTGTTCCTTAAAAGACTCCCACATGCCAGATGTGGATTTACCCTCAAACAGCCTCTCCCAATCAACAGCTGCCAATTTCTGCCTAGTCCCACTAAAATTAGCCTTGCCCCAATTCAACACCTTACCCTTGGGACACCACTCATCCTTTTCCATCACTATCCTAAAGCTAACAGAATTGTGGTCACTATTTGCCACATGTTCCCCAACCGAAACTTTGAAGACCTGACCGGGCTCATTCCCCAGTACTAGGTCCAGTATAGCCCCCTCTCTAGTCAGGCTATCTACATATTGTTCCAAAGAAACTTCCTGTATGCATTTTACAAATTCCTCCCCATTCAGACTCCCAGCCCTACGCGATTTCCAGCCTATACCAGGGAAATTGAAGTCTCCCACTACAACAATCCTATTTTTCCTGCACCTATCCATTATGTCCTGACATATCCGTTCTTCCACTTCACTTGGGCTGTCAACATGCTGAAGAGATTACCAACGGATTTGGGATCCATTGTTGTTTCCAATGTATTTTCATCATTCAGAAAGGAGACTAACAAAAATCCACAAGTTTGGAAATGGTACTAAATTGGCAAGGGTTACAAATAATACACAATATGCGGACTGGAGTGGAGGACTGGAAGACTGAATCAAAAAAGAAGAGAAATGCGAAGACATGAAGCTGTGGAAAATAAATGAAAAGTTGGAATATACAATATTCCAGTCCACAGCAAACAACCTGGTAGTGGAAAACCTCCCAATACTATCAGTACAATATCCAGCAGCAGTAAAAAGGCAAACAGGTTTTTACAATGTATAGCTCAGAGGACAAAATTATTCTTTATCCAATGTACTGAACTGCAACTGAATCATAGAATTGTTAGAGCACACAAAGCGGCCATTAGGCCCATCGTACCCATGCTGGCTGTCCTAAGGAGCAATTCAGGTGCTGCCATTCCCCACATCCTGATTTAATTTTATTATTGTCGCATGTATTAGTACATAGTGAAAAGTATTATTTCTTGCGCTATACAGACAAAGCATACCATACATAGAGAAGGAAAGGAGAGGGTGCAGAATGTGTGATACAGTCAAAGCCAGGGTGTAAAGAAAGATCAACTTAATAGGAGGTAGGTCCATACAAAAGTCTGATGGCAACAGGGAAAAAGCTGTTCTTGAATCATTTGGTATATGGCCTTAGACTTTGGTATCATTTTCCCGACGGAAGAAGGTGGAAGAGAGTATGTCCGGGGTGTGTGGGGTCCTTGATTATGCTGGATGCTTTTCTGAAATTCCTACACATTTCTCCTCTTCAAATATTAGGAAAATTTAGAAAGTGTAGGACAGTTTATAGCATAGAAGGAGGCCATTTTTCCATCATGCCCATGCCGGCTGAAAAACAAGCCCTCCCGTCCGCAACTTAATCACATTTTCCAGCATTTGGACCATAGCCCTGCAAGTTGCAAGACTTCAGGTGCCTATCCAGATAATTGAATTGAAGGCTTCTGCTTCTACTAGCATTTCAGGCAGTGAGTTCCAGACCCTTAACACCCTTTGGCTGAAAAAGCTTTTCCCCATCTCCCTTCTAATCCTCATACCAATCACTTTAAATCTATGCCTCCTAGTATCTGACTTATCTGCTCAGATATGAATATCTGCTCAGACATGAATATAGCTGAGGAGGACACTGGGTTGCAAGGGAGTAGAATAGACAGTATTACAGTTGATAAGGAGGATGTGCAGGATATTCTGGAGGGTCTGAAAATAGATAAATCCCCTGGTCCGGATGGGATTTATCCAAGGATTCTCTGGGAGGCAAGAGAAGTGATTGCAGAGCCTCTGGCTCTGATCTTCAGGTCGTCGTTGGCCTCTGGTATAGTACCAGAAGATTGGAGGTTAGCGAATGTTGTCCCATTGTTTAAGAAGGGGAACAGAGACTTCCCCGGGAATTATAGACCGGTGAGTCTCACTTCTGTTGTCGGCAAGATGTTGGAAAAAATTATAAGGGATAGGATTTATAGTTATTTGGAGAGTAATGAATTGATAGGTGATAGTCAGCATGGTTTTGTGGCAGGTAGGTCGTGCCTTACTAACCTTATTGAGTTTTTTGAGAAAGTGACCAAGGAGGTGGATGGGGGCAAGGCAGTGGACGTGGTATATATGGATTTTAGTAAGGCGTTTGATAAGGTTCACCATGGTAGGCTTCTGCAGAAAATGCAGATGTATGGGATTGGGGGTGATCTAGGAAATTGGATCAGGAATTGGCTAGCGGATAGGAAACAGAGGGTGGTGGTTGATAGTAAATATTCATCATGGAGTGCGGTTACAAGTGGTGTACCTCAGGGATCTGTTTTGGGGCCACTGCTGTTTGTAATATTTATTAATGATCTGGATGAGGGTATAGTTGGGTGGATTAGCAAATTTGCTGATGACACCAAAGTCGGTGGTGTGGTAGACAGTGAGGAAGGGTGTCGTAGTTTGCAGGAAGACTTAGACAGGTTGCAAAGTTGGGCCGAGAGGTGGCGGATGGAGTTTAATGCGGAGAAGTGTGAGGTAATTCACTTTGGTAGGAATAACAGATGTGTTGAGTATAGGGCTAACGGGAGGACTTTGAATAGTGTGGAGGAGCAG
The DNA here is from genome assembly GCF_964213995.1 of Mustelus asterias. NCBI lineage: Eukaryota > Metazoa > Chordata > Chondrichthyes > Carcharhiniformes > Triakidae > Mustelus > Mustelus asterias. Next base: position 128,331,974 of record NC_135801.1, on the reverse strand, counting down.
AGGGATCTAGGTGTATGTGTGCATAGATCCCTGAAAGTTGGGAATCAAGTAGATAAGGTTGTTAAGAAGGCATATGGTGTCTTGGCGTTTATTGGTAGGGGGATTGAATTTAGGAGTCGTAGCGTTATGTTGCAACTGTACACAACTCTGGTGCGGCCGCACTTGGAGTACTGTGTGCAGTTCTGGTCCCCACATTACAGGAAGGATGTGGAGGCTTTGGAGAGGGTGCAGAGGAGGTTTACCAGGATGTTGCCTGGTATGGAGGGGAGATCCTATGAGGAGAGGCTGAGGGATTTGGGATTGTTTTCGCTGGAAAGGCGGCGGCTAAGAGGGGATCTTATTGAAACATATAAGATGATTAGAGGTTTAGATAGGGTGGATAGTGATAGCCTTTTTCCTCTGATGGAGAAATCCAGCACGAGGGGGCATGGCTTTAAATTGAGGGGGGGTAGTTATAGAACCGATGTCAGGGGTAGGTTCTTTACCCAGAGGGTGGTGAGGGATTGGAATGCCCTGCCAGCATCAGTAGTAAATGCGCCTAGTTTGGGGGCGTTTAAGAGATCCGTAGATAGGTTCATGGACGAAAAGAAATTGGTTTAGGTTGGAGGGTCACAGTTTTTTTTTTTTTAACTGGTCGGTGCAACATCGTGGGCCGAAGGGCCTGTTCTGCACTGTAATGTTCTATGTTCTATGTTCTATGTTCTATAATATAGGCCTTTCCCATCCACCCTATCCAGACCCCTCACAATTTTGTACATCACAATCAAATCTCCCCTCACCCTCCTCTGTTCCAAGGAGAGCAATCCCAACTTATCCAATCTTTCCTCTTTACTGCATTTTTCCAGTCCTGGCAACATCCTCATAAATCTCCTCTGTACCCTCACTAAAGCGATTACATGAGGTGACCAGAGCTGCACACAGTACTCAGGTTGTGTCCTAACAAGTGTTTTATCCAGCTCTAGCATACCTTTCCTACTCTTATATTCAATAACTTGGCGAATAAAGTAAAGGATTCCATTTGCCATCTGAACCACCTTCTCCACCTGTCCTGTTACCTTCAGAGATCTGTGGGCAGACATTCCAATGTCCCTCACTTCCTCTACACCTCTTACTATCCTTCAATTTATTGTGCATTCCTTTGCATTGTTTGACCTCCCCAAACACACCACCGGAAATTCTCCAGACTGAATTCCACTTGCAGCTTCTCTGCCCACCTGACCAGCCCATTGGTATCTCAAGAACATAAGAACTAAGCCATCTGACCCCTCGAGCCTGCTCCGCCATTCAGTAAGATCATGGCTGATCTTTGTGGACTCAGCTCCACTTACCCGCCCGCTCACCATAACCCTTAATTCCTTTACTGATCAAAAATTTATCTATCCTTGCTTTAAAAACATTTAATGAGGTAGCCTCAACTGCTTCATTGAGCAGGGAATTCCACAGATTCACAATCCTTTGTGTGAAGAAGTTCCTCAACTCAGTCCTAAATCTGCTCCCCCTTATTTTGAGGCTATGCCCCCTAGTTCTAGTTTCACCCGCCAGTGGAAACAACTTCCCTGCTTCTATCTTATCTATTCCCTTCATAATCTTATATGTTTCTATAAGATCTCCCCTCATTCTTCTGAATTCCAATGAGTATAGCCCCAGCCTACTCAGTCTCTCCTCATAAACCAACCCTCTCAACTCCGGAATCAACATCGTGAATCTCCTCTGCACCCCCTCAAGTGCCAGTATATCCTTTCTCAAGTAAGGAGACCAAAACTGTACACAGTACTCCAGATGTGGCCCCACCAGCACCTTATACAGCTGCAACATAACCTCGCTGTTTTTAAACTCCATCCCTCTAGCAATGAAGGACAAAATTCCATTTGCCTTCTTAATTACCTGCAAACCAACTCCTTGGTGATTCTTGCACAAGGACACCCAGGTCCCTCTGCACAGCAGCATGCTGCGATTTTTTACCATTTAAATAATAGTCCATTTTGCTGTTATTCTTACCAAAATGGATGACCTCACATTTACCAACATTGTATTCCATCTGCCAGACCCTCGTCCACTAGACTATCTATATTCCTTTGCAGACTTTCAGCATTCTCTGCAGACTTTGCTCCGCCACTCATCTGCGAATTTTTACACACTACACTTGGTCCCCAACTCCAAATCATCTACGTAAATCGTAAACAATTGTGGTCCCAACGTTGATCCCTGAGGCACACCACTAGTCACTGATCGCCAACCAGAAAAACACCCATTTACCCCCACTCTTTGTTTCTGTTAGTTAACCAATTCTCTATCCATGCTAATACATTACCCATAACACTGTGCACTTTTATCTTATGTAGCAGTCTTTGGTGCGGCACCTTGTCAAATGCTTTCTGGAAATCCAGATACACCACATTCACAGGTTCCCCATTGTCCACTGCACATAGCGCGGCACGGTAGCACAGTGGTTAGCACTGCTGCTTCACAGCTCCAGGGTCCCGGGTTCGATTCCCGGCTCGGGTCACTGTCTGTGTGGAGTTTGCACATTCTCCTCGTGTCTGCGTGGGTTTCCTCCGGGTGCTCCGGTTTCCTCCCACAGTCCAAAGATGTGTGGGTTAGGTTGATTGGCCAGGTTAAAAAATTGCCCCTTAGAGTCCTGGGATGCGTAGGTTAGAGGGATTAGCGGGTAAATTATGTAGGGGTAGGGCCTGGGTGGGATTGTGGTCGGTGCAGACTCGATGGGCCGAATGGCCTCCTTCTGCACTGTAGTGATTCTATGATTCTATTCTATGATTTAAACATGTAATGTTCTCAAAGAATTCCACCAAATTAGTCAAACATGACCTGCCCTTCATGAACCCATGCTGCGTCTTACCAATGGGACAATTTATATCCAGATGTCTCGCTATTTCTTCCTTGATGATAGATTCAAGCATTTGCCCTACTACAGAAGTTAAGCTAACCGGCCTATAGTTACCCACCTTTTGTCTACCTCCTTTTTTAAACAGTGATGTCACATTTGCTGTTTTCCAATCTGCGGGAACCACCCCGGAGTCCAGCGAATTTTGGCAAATTACCATTAGTGCATTTGCTATTTGTCCCGCCATCTCTTTTAGTATCTTGGGATACATTCCATCAGGACCAGGAGACTTATCTACCTTTAGCCCCATTAACTTGCCCAACGCTACCTCTTTCGTGATAATGATAGTTTCTAGGTCCTCACCTACCATAGCCTTCCTGTCATCAACTTTTGGCATGTTATTTGTGTCTTCCACTGTGAAGACCGACACAAAATACCTGTTCAATGCCTCAGCCATTTCCTCATTTCCAGTTATTACATCCCCCTTGTCATCCTCTAAAAGACCAATGTTTACTTTAGCCACTCTTTTGTTTTTATATTCTGAGTTAGTTTACTCTCATAATCCATCTTACTTTCCTTTATAGCTTTTTCGTGGCTTTCTGTTGACCTTTAAAGATTTCCCAATCCTCCAGGTTCCCATTAATCTTTGCCACTTTGTATGCATTTTCTTTCAATTTGATACCCTCCTTTATTTCCTTAGATATGCATCTTCCTGTAGTCCCTCCTCACTGTCAACCACATGGCCGTCTCAAAACTTCTTGATCATGCACCTATATTTATATCATTAATATATACCACAAAAAGCAGTGGACCAAGTACTGAGCCCTGTGGAAACTCACTGGAAATACCCGTCAACAGTGACCCTTTATTTCCTGCCATGGAGCTTTTACATTCCCCTGGACCATGGGCTTTCATTCTAACCAATCGACATGTGGGACCTTGTCAACATCCTTGCTAAAATCCATGTAGATCACATCAACAGCATTACCCTCATCGATCCTTTTTGTTACCTCTTCATAAAATTCAATTAAGTTGGTCAAACACAATCTTCACTTTGCAATTCCATGCTGACAGTAGGTGGTTACTCTTAGAACCATACTGTGCAGAAGAGGCCCTTTGGTCCATTGAGTCTGCACCGACACGCAAGAAACACTTGCACTCCCACATTTAGTCATTGCCTTGAATGTTATGATGTGCCAAATGCTTGTGCCTTTCTAAGTGGCACTTTATCCTGTCTCTCAGAATTGATTCAAATAATTTGTCCACTCCCAAGGTTAAACTGACTGGCCTGTAATTATTCAGCCTATTTCTCACTCAATTTTTAAAAGATACAACACGAGCAATCCTCCATCACCACACCTGTATGGAATGAGGAAATGATCACTGCATGCATCCTTTATATCCTCTATGGCTTCTTTTAACAGCCCAGGATACTTTTCATCTGGCCCTGTGATTTATCCACTTTCAGAAATGCTGAATGTTCTGTAATGATTTCTGTCCCAAACAAAAGTCCCATTACTGAGCATTTCTTATCTAACCTCTCATTCCCAAGTAGTATACCAGTCAATCTTTTCACAGATTTATTATCCTTTCTCTAAACGTGCACAGAATTGCATGAAGTACTAAAACTCTGGCACAACTAATGAATATACACAACTTCAAAATTATTCTGCATTCTCATATCCAAATCTCTATATATAAAATTCAGAGGGGGGATTTTCCACCCCTGTTTTAGGAAGGTATGAATGGCAGAGGGGACGGACAATCCAGCCAGAGTCCCAAACCGACTTTTACGCCGGGTTGATTTTTCCATTGAGATGCTCCCGCCAAGAAACATCGGGAACCCCATTATTACCTCTACTGAGCAGGCCACGCCGCTGTATCACCTCCCCTCCCCCAAGTAGGGAATTCCTCCTCACCTCCACCGCTGTGATGTCACATTGGTAGGGCTTACAACAGGTTTTGGAAAACAGGGAGCTGGTGAACAGAACCCATCGAGAGACTCACAGACAAGTAGAGCCATCAAGGGTATTGTGTCATGCCCAGGCACCCTGGCAGTGCTGGGATGGGGTTCTGTGTCTGTGGGGGTTAGGGGAGACAGTTCCTTGAGGAGGTGATTTTTAAAAAAATTTTATTCTTTTTATATCAAGGCGTCCTTTAAACATGGTGCCCCAGACTCTTGGGGGCAGAGGAGTCTGCCCCACCAGCATAATGTCGTGGGATCCACCTCCAGGATTAAGACCTTCAGTGTTTCAAAATCTGGCAGAAAAAGCTGCCAGTACAGCTGATGGGCTGCACCACTTTTCACACAAGCTGACTGTGAGGTGGAGTATGTAACGGTCCACTGACCTTGGGCGGGATTTTCCGGTTTCAGGGAGTGTGTGGCTTATCTTTTTATGAAATGAACTGTATCTGCCACAACCTTCTTCGCTAATATGTCTATCGAAAGAGAAATTCAACTCACCAACCCATTCTGCACTAAAAATGAAAACTCAGGAGTGACAGCTCAGCTGCTCCTTTGACACCCAAGACCCACATGATGTGTTGTTCAGATGAGCATGTTACTTGCCGAGCAACCTACCTGGCTGAAATAGGCAAAAGGTGCAAACTGACAATTCAGGTATAAATTGCTGAGCTTGTATCGTGCGTGCTCTGTGCACTTCTACCAGGTGCTGCATCGCCTTTCCAGTGGTCCTTAAGAGAGGGTGCAGCACAAATTAAAAAGGGTCAACTAAATGTTCACGTTTTGTTTTTATGCACCCAAGAAAAATTGAAGTGCTCCTTCTAGGGCCACAAAACCTCTAGCAGACCCACTGAGATTGCTTCGTCTGCCTCCCCTCCCTTGAAAACCTAATTTGGATTCATCAACAAACTTTAATTTCATCCTCCTGTGCCTATAATTTTGATAATGAAAACGAAGAAAGATACCAGCACTGGAGCACACTTCGATCATATGCTGAAGTTTCAAAAAACCTTCATTTACCCCTACTGTTTATCCATGTAATCGGGTCCCTTGTGATGCATCATTCCAGCTGGAATGTATTTAACTTGTACGTCTTGCAACTTTCCACTGCCAATCCAATATTTAATCTGCCTTTTTTCCAGGTCAGTTAATTTAGGTTAAGTTCTCTTTCATCAAATCAATTCATTTCCAGTCCAACACCTTGCTTTAACCGGTTTCAGTGTGAACATCATTAGGTTGTAGTCCCTCTTTCCCAAGTGTCCTCCACTTTCAGGCTGCCTACTTTTCCTGTTTTATTATCCAAAATTAGATTTCAGCACTGTCACTTTTTAAAATTTCAATGTGGTGTCATATTTAAAGAAGTCGATAACCCTAAATTTTTTGTCTTATCCCAGTCTATTTAGGATATTTAAAGTAATCCATTATTGCCAATTTGTTATTTCTTCAGAACTCAGTGAGCTGTGTACATATCCTTGTTAGATAAATTTGTCATAATCCAATGTCATTGCACTAGAAACATTTTCTGGACTTTATTGTCGATCCAGGAGGTAAGAAAAAAAAACTTTAGGAAGCAATGCATGTTACATGATTTACCAATTTGCAAGGAGCTCCAGAGGGAGGAGAGAATAGTGAAGAAGGTCAGCAGAATTAGCAGCGAACCGAAGCTGCCCATATTTAGAAAGAGTTCACAAGGGAGCAAGAAGCATTTATGTAGCAAGTTTAATGGCATAAAACATCTCAAAACATTTCATAAAGGCATTACGAGACAAAAGCTGGCACAGAGCCAGATACAGGGAGGAGAAATGGTAAGATAGTGCTGATGTCATTGGAATGGTAATGCAAAGGCCCAGGCCAATGCTCTGGGGGCACAGGTTCAAATCCCTGCATGGCAGCTGATGGAATTTAAGCTTAATTAATCAATAAAATCTGGAATTGAAAGCTAGTCTCAGTAAATGTGACCATGAAAATATCAACTGAGCGTGCATAAGGACCAAATTCTTGTCACGGTATGAGACCAGCTGATCGTAAGGGAGTGGAAGCTTAAAGGCTGCTCAGTCAATGCCCACATGGATGCAACAAATGGTGCTCTCCACCTGGGGATGATGTACCTGTACCAACAACAGAAACAAAACCCAATGTTCTCTGTCCCTTCAAGCTCCACCTGTCCGAAATGGAGTGTACTGCCCAACTTTCACAAATAAGGCATCAGTGACCTGCAAGTGGCAGTGGCATGATGGATTTGCAAGACATCACTAAGGTCAGTAGCTAATCGTTGAAGGAGTCAGAGGTGAAGAGGTACAAGGTGACAGTAACTTTTGGCAACTACTGGCAGGACATGGCGAGCAGTGCTTTAAGATACCATCTGCCTGGAGAGGTGGTATCTCCTGTGGCACTGGTTCTCTGACATTTCAAGGTAGCTTAGATTGTGCCACTAAGCCCATACTAAGGGTAAAAATGCAATCGCCTTCCTGCCCCTCATTCTAAGGGCTCTGGCTCTGCTGCTGAGAATGTTAATCTTCATCACCACAGGACCTGAAATCTGAGAATCATGCTCTCATTATTATCTGCTGCCTTTTTTGCATACAGTTGGACTCACTAATATGTCTGAAGGTCTTAACCTTCATCCTGTGACTCCACAATACCAGAACCTGTGCACACTCAGTGATACCTGTATGCCAATGGCCGAGTGCCCCTCGCAGCCATGCTCCCTTTTCTGAGCCCATCCAAAAGTGCGGTGTAGCAATGATCGGTTAACCACCGTGTTACCACCTCATGGTCTGTCCCTGACCCAGTGGACAATCCATGTGCCTTCTACCAAAAATCAGCTCTTAACAAGCTGAGAAAGAACTGCTTAATCAGATTAACTGGCCCATTCCCAAATCGGATGGGTTTCCATGGCCCACCTTTCCCCATCCTGAGGAAAATCACAGGAAGCAGGAACAGCAAAAGGAAATCGGCTTGCCAGCTAGCAGAGCAATTTTTAACACCCATAACACCTATAATTTGTGACCGAATTTGTTTAGAACTGATTCAGACCACTAACCAACTGTGAGATATTTATTGGCAGGAATCACTCAGGATGTCTGCACCTTATATCTGTGCCCATTTCATAGAAAGAGTTCTCTCCGTATGCTTCCCTTTCTGGTAATTAATTAATTGCTGGCAATTAATTCTCCCCCACAACTAGTAATGCTTCCTATTTTAAAATGGTCTGCATTCAATTAACTCTTATAGTCACTACCACACATCAATCTACATCAGAACGATATGCCTCAATATATATGCTTGGCTGAGAACCCAGACAACCCTTATTCTTGTTGAAACACTTGCACCCCAGAGAAAAAAAAATGTCTGATTGACAACTCAGGCTCTGAAATCTCCACTGTTAACTTCACAAGCACAAGGTTAAGTGGGTTTTGTTATTAATATTTTAAAGGGTCTGGATGATTCACACTTTCATTGTCTTAAGTGAAATTATTTCTTTCAGCTTAGTAGAAATTTATAATTACTTTTTAAAACTTCTTTTTTATGCATCCTACTGTTTCTACATGGTTCTGTATGCAGTTTACGCAGTCAATGGGCATGGAAGTGGCATAGCCTCACAAGGGGCGGATGTTGGGCAGAACTTGACATAGGGTGCATGATAGGGAGCCATATGGGTGAGTGGAAGGGCAAAGCTTGGCATTGGGGTCATGGGGAGGGCCTTTTGAGCTTGCCTTTTAAAAAGGTCCCTCATTCAAATGGAGGGTTAATGAGTCCCTTGAGGGGCCATAAACCATGACTCTTTAAAAACCAGGTCTGACTCCATGAACTTTGCAGAGGAGTAGGACATACCCATTCCAGTAACAGAGTTGGCCGGGTTCGCAGTGCCGGGTGCGAACTTTGGTGAGGAGCCAACCTGCCCTGAAGCAGTGTTTCCCAAACTTTTCCAGTCATGGAACCTTTTTGACCTCCCATGAGTACTGAAGGAACCGCTGAGAAACATTCTTATTGTGTTGAAGAGCCAAACCACAAAAAAAGATTGCTTTTGCTCAATGGGTACAAGCATACAAAAGCCTAATTTATAGAATAAAAGCAAAATACTGTGGATACTGGAAATCTGAAATCGAAACAGAAAATGCTGGATAAATTCAGCAAGTCTGGAACAACTGTGGAGAGAAACAAAGTTAACGTTGCAGATCTAAATGATTCTTCTACAGAACCACTCCGCTGTCCACACACACACTGATCTATACAAATTGAGTTTCGTGCTCAAATTGTATCGATCAGCCTTGCATCCTGCAAAACCCCTGGAAGGCCCCAGAGTTCCGCGGAGCCTGGTTTCCAAACCCCTTCTTTAAAGGCACTCCTGAAGATCAAACAAAATGGGAATGGAGTCAGGAGTCTCGGAATTGGGACCCTCCTATTATTTCTAACTGTTCATCCAACTTGGTGAAAATCCAGGTTGTTATCTTTATTTAGACAAGACAACCTCAATAGAGAAGTCAGAAAAATGGGAAATTTTGGACTCTACAACAGCACACTCAGATTTACAGCCTTTCCTTTAAAAAATTAAATATCTCGATCCCAGAAAATTGCCAGACTCACTCCCTGTAACTGCTTCAATAGCTCACACCAGAGGCAGGCTTCCAACTGAAGATGGAGAGAGCACTGGGGGCTCAGGATCACTATTATATCACAGTGAAACACAGTACAACTGGCGAGTGGAAATGAAGTACTGACACACTTCTAATGGTAAACATGCCACAGAGGAAACTCCAACATAAAGGAGATGCATGTCTTAGAATTATTGATATTGAGATTCTGTTGTCAGCGCAGTCAAATAAATTACAGTTTATAACATTCTGAACATATTGCAACTGCACATTACTGTCCACTTACAACTGAACAACAGATGAAGTGACATACTGAACAGATTCATACATGCTGAACCACCCCAACAGTCAACTCTCAATCATCAGCAAAGTGCCACAAGGTGTCATCGACAATGCGATCAAGCAGCACTTACTTAGCAATAACCTGTTACCTGAGGCTCAGGTTAGGTTCCGCCAGGGCCACTCAGCTCCTGACTCATTATAGTCTTGGACCAAACATGGACAAAAAGAGTTGAACTCATGAGGTGAGGTGAAGTGAGACTGATTGCCCTTGGCATCAAGGGTGACTCCGAGAAGCCCAATTAAAACTGAAATCAATAGGAACCAGTGGGAAAACTCCCTACTTGTTGGAGTCACACCTAGTACAACGGAAAATAATTGTAGTCATTGTAAGTCAATCATATCAGTTCCAGGACAACATTGCACGCTTGGGCTGCTAAGTGGAATGAAATATTCATGTCACACAAGTGTCAGACAATGGTCTTCACTCATAAGAGAAAATCTGGCCATCTCTCAGTGACTTTCAATGGCATTATCATTGCTAATCCCCTATCAACATCCTGGGGGTTACCATTGACCAGAAACTGAACTGGACCAGCCATTTAAATACTGTGGCTACAATAGCAGGTCAGAGGCAGGGAATTCTGTGGGATGTAACTCACCATCTGATTCCCCAAGGGCTGTCTACCATATACAATGCATAAGTCAGGAGTGTGATGAAGTATTCTCCACTTGCCTGGATGAGTTCAGCTGTAACACTTGACGCCATCCAGGAAAAAGCCACCTGCTTGATTGGCATCCCATCCACCACCTCCAACATTCACCCCCTCCACCTCTGACGCACAGTGACAGCAGTGTATACCATCTACAAGGTGCGCTGCAAAAACTCGCCAAGAATCCTTCAACCTTCCAACCCAGTGACCTCTATCACCAAGAAGGACAAGGGCAGCAGATACATGGAAACACCACCACCTGGAGGTTCTTCTCCAAACCACACCACCATCCTGACTTGGAACTAGATTGCCATTTCTTCACTGTCGCTGGATTAAAATCCTCGAACTCCTTTCCTAACAGCACTGTGGGTATACCTACACCACATGGGCCGCAGCAGTTCAAGAAGGCAGCTTCTCCAGGGCAATTAATGATGGGCAACAAACGCTGGTCTGGCCAGCGACATCCACACCCCATGAATGACTAAATTAATGTTACTGTTAAATTGGTCATACTAGATAGCCAAAAGCAGTATTGCATCTTATTTATCCTCTTCCAGGGAGAAAAGTGGCATGTGTTGCTAAATTAATTCTAGTAACCGGAGCAGTATGAAACATTTGATGTTTTATTTTGTCACAACAGCCTTGAATATACTATTGGTGATACGACTGTTAGAAAGACTGATATACTTATTTGACTTTGCCGTGTCTGGCAACCTATTTAAATAGCATCTGTTTTAAAATGGAGGGCAAAGGAATAGCCAAGAAATGGATTCTTTGTTTAGCACAGAAAAAATTTAGCTTGCTAAGCAATGGCTAGTAAAGCTACATAGGGGCCAGTACTGGGTCCTATACTTGTCACAATATGAAAGAGAAGGTATTTGTGCTATTATGAAATTTGCTGATCAGGCTATTTTTGATCTTATATTGTTGGACATGCAGATGCTCAATGGTTACATAGAATCATAAAAACTGTATGGCACAGAAAGAGGATACCTAGCCCATTGTGGCTGCGTGCTGAAAAACGAGCCACCCAGCCTAATCCCACTTTCCAGGTTTTGGTCTGTAGCCCTGCAGGTGACAGTAGTTGAAATGTGCATCCAGACATTTTAGGGTTCCAGCCTCTAGTATCCTTTCAGACAGTGGGTTCCAGACACCACAACCCTCTGGATTTAAAAAAAAACCCTATCTCCACTCTATTCTTTCTACCAATCCTTTTAAATCGATGTCACAAATTCACTGAGCTCTCTACTAAAGAACACTTCTTTTGCATCTACTCTATCCAAGCCACTGACGTTTGTACAGCTCAATCCCCTCAGCCTCCTCTGTTCCAAGGAGAACATCTCCAGCCTGTCCAATCTTTTCTCAGTTGCAATTTTCCAGTCCTGGCAACATCTCAAATCTCTTCTATACCCTCTCTAATGAAGTTACATTGAATTCTCTCATCTGTCCATGTCAGATTTTGGTGGCGGATGGGAGCAGAGAATCAAGTGGGGGCCAAAAGGTCGTAAACCCACCAGCATAAAATCAAGTTGCAATTCTCCCAATGGTGAGTTAATGGCAGGTCGGCCTTCCCACTGGCTGGAGGTACGAATACCATTGTACACATTTTCATCTCATGAACGCTCATTAAAACAACTGGCCATCAGAACCCTGTCAGGCCTTCCAATCTTGTGTCACGCCAGCAAGAAATTACATTGGTCTAAAACCTGATTGCTGCAGAGTGATGTGCACAAGGTGGTCCTCAGTTGGCAAGAGACTTTGAGGCAGATAATTAATTAGGTTCCAAGGACAAAATCTGGCATGGGATTCCCACCATTCTAGCCAGCAGGAAAGCACTGATGGAACTGCCACCACCACACTTAATCTCAATGACAGAGAATTTCGCTCACCTTTTCTGTAATGAGGTGACTAAAACTGCACACAGTACTCAAGTTGTGGCCAAAATAATATTTAATATAGTTTCAACTTTATCCAACATTTGAAATTCCTCTCTCGACAAGAGGCATTAACCTTTTTAAAATGGGACAAAAGTACAAATTTTCCTCTTTGGTTTTAGTTATTTTAAAAAAACAAGCATTCATTTTAGTATTAAAATTGATCATCAGAGCATACACTAGAACATAACACAAAAAATAGGAATAAGAATTGGCCATTTGGCCCCTCAGGTCTGCTCCATTATTCAATAAGATCATGGCTGATCTGATTGTGGTCTTAACTCCACTTTCCTGTCTGTAACCCTTGACTCCCTTGCATATAAAAATCTATCTAACTCAGCCTTGGATATGTTCAATTACCCAGCCTCCGCTTCTCATTGGAGAGAATGCCAAAGGTTAATGACCTTCTGACAGAAGGAATTTCTCTTCATCACAGTGTTCAATGGGAGATCCCATATTTTGAAAATGCTTGAGATTTTCCCTTGAGAGGAAACATCTCAGCATCTATCCTATCAATGGGGAGGTGATGGCTCAGTGGTATTATCACTGGATCATTAATCCAAAAATTTAGCTAATGTTCTGGGGACATGGGTTCAAATCCCACTAACGATAGGCAGTAGAATTTGAATTCAATGAAAAAAAATATGGAATTAGAATCATAGAAATCATCATAGAAACCCTACAGTGCAGAAGGAGGCCATTCGGCCCATCGAGTCTGCACCGACCACAATCCCACCCAGGCCCTACCCCCACATATTTACCCGCTAATCCCTCTAACCTACACATCCCAGGACTCTAAGGGGCAATTTTTAACCTGGCCAATCAACCTAACCCGCACATCTTTGGACTGTGGGAGGAAACCGGAGCACCCGGAGGAAACCCACGCAGACACGAGGAGAATGTGCAAACTCCACACAGACAGTGACCCGAGCCGGGAATCGAACTCGGGACCCTGGAGCTGTGAAGCAGCAGTGCTAACCACTGTGCTACCATGCCGCCCAATTAGGAATCTGCTGGTGACGATGGAACCATTGTCGATTGTCAGGAAAACCCATCTGGTTCACTAATGTCCTTTAGGGAAGGAAATCTGCTGTCCTTACCTGGTCTGGCCGACATGTGACTCCAGAGCCACGGCAAATGTGGTTGACTGTCAACTGCCCTCCAAGGGCAACGAGGGATGGGTAATAAATGCTGGCCAGCCAATGACACTCATGTCCCACGAATGAATTTTTAAAAAGTCCCCTCAGAATCTTATCCAGTTTGTTTTAATAAAATCTTCTTCTAATTTCCAAAGAACAAATAATAATAAATTATAATAAATTATAATTATAAATCTCATAATAAAACACCTTCATCCCAGGAAAACAACCTCGCGAACTTTCTCTGAACTGCCTCCCATGCACGTAAATTTCTGCTTTAAAAAGGAGACCAATACTTCACACAGTACTATAGGTATGGTCTCACTAATGGCCTGTACAGTTGTAGTAAAACTTCCCCACTTTTCTCCATACCCCTTCCAATAAAGATTGGACTTTCTAAATATATACTTTACCTGCAAAATAACTGTTTTCTGTTTCATGTGCAAAGATACCCTGATGCATCTGTACTGCAGCATTCTGCGGGGAGGGGGGGGGTACTTTCTGCTCCCATTTTGGGGAGCGGGAACGTTCAAGGGGATGGAGAATTGCATGAGAATCCCAAAATGCTTTTAACATTGGTGGGATTTCCATAATAGATTGTCCCTGCTCATGACAGAACAGGAATCCCAAATTTAAATATCAGGAATCCTAATGGCGCCAATTTAAATATTATTATCATGAATTCAGCATTGGTCCCCAGCATTATATTGTCCATTCACATCAGCGTGAATCATGACTGGTTCTCCACTCCGCAACGTGAACCTGACAAAGGCACATATGCGAGTACAACTCCCCCTGGCAATGCCCAGGTTGTTGCAGAGGGTAGTGCTGTATGTGGCGGGGGTGGGGGGGGCAGGTGAGGTGGGTGCTGTTTCTGTGGGGGATGGGTGTTCCATGGTGGTTGCGGTGGGCAGAGTTCCATGGCAGGGGAAGTGCCGAGGGGAGGGAGAAAGACTTGCATGGGAGGGTAAGGTTATTTGAATTGTCTTCTTTTACATCCATCCTTTAAAAATAACGTCCCGATCTTTTAAAAATCCAGGTTGCTGGCAGGGCGAGGGTGCTGCCCCTTTCATTTCTTTTGGCAAAAGGTACTTAAAAATCCAGCAGGAAAATCCACCAATGCCGCCAGCAGGTTACCCTCCACTTTTCCCAGGTAGGATGATACCTTGCCAGAAAGTGGAAAATTCCACCCACTCTATCCCTTGCAGACTCATGTGTCTGGATACCGCCCAGACCTCACGATAGCAGTCATGGACTGCATCATTATCTGCACAATTGTAACTGGAGTTATTGGATTTGATTTATTATTGTCACATGTATTAGCATACAGTGAAAAGTATTGTTTCTTGCACCCTATACTGACAAGGCATACCGTTCATCGGAAGGAAACGAGAGAGTGCAGAATGTAGTGTTACAGTCATAGCTAGAGTGTAGAGAAAGATCAATTTGATGCAAGGCAAGTCCATTCAAAAGTCTGATGGCAGCAGGGAAGAAGCTGTTCTTGAGGCAGTTGGTACGTGACCTCAGACTTTTGTATCTTTTTCCCGATAGAAGAAGGTGGAAGGGAGAACGTCCAGGGTGCGTGGGGTCCTTAATTATGCTGGCAGCTTTGCCAAGGCAGGGGGAAGTGTAGACAGAGTCAATGGATGGGAGGCTGGTTTGAGTGATGGATTGGGCTACATTCACGACCTTTTGTAGTTCCTTGCTGTCTTGGGCAGAACAGGAGCCATACCAAGCTGTGATACAACCAGAAAGAATGCTTTCTATGGTGCATCTGTAAAAGTTGGAGAGAGTCGTTTTGGACATGTCAAATTTCCTTCATCTTCTGAGAAGGTAGAGGATTGGTGAGCTTTCTTAACTATAGTGTTGGCATGGGGGGAGCACAACAGATTGTTGGTCATCTGGACACCTCAAAATTTGAAGCTCTCGACATTCTCAACTTCATCCCTATTGATGTAAACAGGGGCATGTTCTCCTTTACGCTTCCTGAAGTCAATGACAATCTCCTTCATTTTGTTGACATTGAGGGAGAGATTATTGTCGTCACACCAGTTCACCAGGTTCTCTATCTCATTCCTGTACTCTGTCTCGTCATTGTTTAAGATCCGACCCACTACGATGATGTCGTCAACAAACTTGAAAATCGAGTTGGAGGGGAATTTGGCCACACAGTCATAGGTGTATAAGGAGTATAGTAGGGGGCTGAGAACACAGCCTCGTGGGGCACCGATGTTGAGGATGATCGTGTAGGAGATGTTGTGGCCTATCCTTACTGGTTGTGGGTTGTGAGTTAGGAAGTTCAGGATCCAGTCGCAGAGGGAGGAGCCGAGGCGCAGGCCACGGAATTTGGAGATGAGTTGAGTTTCGCAGGAATAATGGTGTTCAAGGCTGAGCTGTAGTCAATAAATAGGTGTCTTTGTTATCTAGGTATTCAAGGGTTGAGTGCAGGGCCAGGGAGATGGTGTCTGCTGTGGACTTATTGCAGTGGTAGGCAAACTGTAGTGGAGCCGGGCAGTCCGGGAGGCTGGAATTGATTCGTGCCATGACTAGCCTTTCGAAGCACTTCATAATGATGGATGTTCGAGCCACCGGACGATAGTCATTAAGGCTTTTCTTAGGTACCGGGATGACGGTTGTCTTCTTGAAGCAGAAGAGACCTCAGATTCTCAGCCTTTTGGCTAAGATCAAGTGTAGTATCGACATGCTGTGCTTGGTTGAAGTCATTAGGTTACATTTTCGCTTCATTTGAAACAATTTTTAAAAGCGGCATCTCGGCCTTTTGGCTAAGATGCAAATGAGATCAAGCCTTGGAGGAGGAGCTATGCCTACTCCAATCAGCTTGGTTCATGTAGATCAAGCCCAAGACAGGAGGTGAGAGCCCTGTCTTGTCAGCTTGGATGGGGAATGTCTCAACTTGTTGAGACTCTGAATTGGACTTTGATTTGATTGAATTGGAATAAAAGCAAAAAAAAAAGAAACCTCAGACTGTTATAAAGAGAGGCTGAAGATGTCTGCGAATACCCCCACCGGCTAATCCACACAGGATCAGAGTGCTTGTCTGGATACCCCATCCGAGCTAGTCGCTTTCCGTGGGTTGATCTTTGAGAAAGCTGCTCTGACATTTGCAATGTTGACCCCAGATACAGGCTCATCCAGGACTTCCAGGGTGGAGGGCAAGCTCTCACTGCCCTCTTGCTCAAAAAGGGCGTAGAATGTGTTGCGTTCATCAGGGAGAGGTGCGTTGGAGCCGGCGATTTTACATGCCTTTGTCTTGTAGCCTGTCATGCAGACTTGCCATAGTTGGTGGGGGTCGGTGTGGCTAGCCTGGAACTCTAGCTTGGTCTGGTACTGTCGTTTGGCATCTTTGATGGATCTCATTAGATCATATCTGGCTTTCTTGTACAGATCAGGTTCGCCTGACTTGAACGCCTCAGAGCTGGACTTCAGCAAGCAGTGGATATCCCTGTTCATCCATGGTTTCTAGTTGGGAAACACGCAGATTTGCTTCTTTGACACACAGTCTTCTACACACTTACTAATGAAGTCAGTTACTGTAGTAGCATACTTGTTCAGGCTGGTCGCATTGTTTTTAAATACTGACCAGTCCACTGACTCCAAGCAACCCCGTAGCAGATCATCTGATTCCTCAGACCAATATTGCACGACTTTGTTTGATGGATTCTCCGCTTCAGTTTTTGCTTGTAAGCCGGGAGCAGGAGCACAGCCATGTGGTCTGATTTGCCAAAGCATGAGCAGGCGATAGAGCGGTAGGCATGTTTGATATTTGTGTAGCAGTGGTCTAGGATGCTTGGGCCTTTGGTGGAACAGGAAACATGTTGGTGGTAACTTGGTAGTATGCTCTTGAGCTTGGCCTGATTGAAGCCCCCGGCCACGATGAACAAGGCCTCGGGATATTTCATCTCAAGGCTATTCGTAGTGGTGTATATTTTGTCCAGCACAATCTTCACGTCCGCATGGATTGGGATGTAAACTGCCATCAGGATAACAGAAGTGAACTCCCGCAGAAGGTAAGCACCACAATCATTAGTGAGCAACTCCACTTCTTAATCTTATCATTCAATATAAGATTTCAATTTAAAGTTATTAGTATCAGCACTTAATGAAGTGCCATGCAATATTTAAGTTGCACAAATATTGGCTGTGGTCATCTCCAACAAGTGAGACGAGTGAGTGAGATGTTCCATTTTAAATATCTGTGGCAAGTTTGTGTTAATAAATAACTTTCTTGCAGGTTAGGTCAATTGGCCATGCTAAATTGCCCCTTAGTGTGCCAAGATGTACGTGTAGGTTAGATGGATTAGCCATGGGATAGGATGTGGTGGTGGGCCTGGGTAAGATACCGTGTCAGAGAGTCAGTGCAGACTCGATGGGCCAAATGGTCTCCTTCTGCACAGTAGGGATTCTATGATTCTAGATAGAATCATCCAGATTATCATCTGAGCGGACCACGCGAGGGAAAATCTATCATTTGAATAATGGTATCGGGGCAATATGTTCTTCCATCACAATTTGCAAAAGTCAACCACATAATGTGACTATGAGTTAGAGAGAGACTGAATGCAGTAGGAGTGGCAGGTCCCCTTTCTTCAAAGGCATTGGCCAGTTTGGGTTTTACAATGCTAAGGCACCATTGATGATAATGTTTTTCCTGGTTTATTGAACCTATTTTCACCCTCTGCTTTTTATGGAATGAGAAATTTCAACAGCATTAGATCCCTGGGGCCCCTCTCCATAGCCCGCAGAGTGATGATTGAAACGCAGGTAAGATGGGTCAGTGAGTTTGAAGATTTCTGCATGGGACTGCTCCTCTGTCTGTTTCTCTCCCATGTGTGCTGCTAATTATTCAGCCTATTAGCAGCAGACATGGGAGAGAAACAGACTGTGACTGGGGAGCAGCGAACACCGGCAACAGAGTGTGTGAAGATGGAGATAAAAGCACTGCAGCACGTTCAGCCTCTGCTCACCACACTTCCTCATATCACCAGCTGCTTGCCTCCAGCTCCCAGTTCTCTTGGACAGCTCATGCTGTTGACCAGGCACCTCCATGCTCCCCCGCTTCTCCCAGCACTCCCCTTGGTGGGCACCTGCATTCAGGCACCGGTAGGCCTCACTTCATGTTTCTCTTCTGCTCTTCCCGCCCCCCTCAGCCGATTTAGTGAGGGTGACTGAAAGAAAGGGGGACTGAGAAGGAGGGTTGAATATGTGTCTGTTTCACTCCCAGTCTTGGGGTTTTCATTCAGCCTCATCTGCACATGCCAACGGTTACTCGAGACAGTGAGCTGGATACGCACGCCCTTTCCCACTATAATGGTCGCCTTTATTTAGTACTCAGTTTTTAATTGTCAATTTGTTGTGACTTCTTTTGCTCAGCAAGTTGTTTTATTTCCTGCGTCAGCTTTTTTTTTTAAGTTCACATTTAATGTTGTGTCAAACATTAACTAATGTGTTCGTCGCATCCCCCCACCCGAGTGTGAGAAGAATAGAAATGTGCCCCTTGCCATGTGATTAGGTTGGGCAGGGCTGGTTTAAGTGATGAGATTCTTGTGTTCTTCTGGAGTTTTGGGAAATAGGAACAGAAGGAGGTCATTTAGCTGCTTGAGCCGATTCCTTCAATCAGTCAAATCATGACTGACCTTATCTTAACTTTAGCTGACTGCTTTGTTTCCATTGCCCTCTCTACCATTACCTGAAAAAATCTATTTATTTGAACTAGCCTCAACAGGCTTTTGAAGGGGAGGAGAGCCCCAAACATCGACTACCTATTCTGTGAAGAAGTGCTTCCTGACATCACACCTGTTCAGCCTAAACCTAATTTTAAGGTTATTTTTCCTTCTTCTAGCTTGCAGTACAGTTGAGGAAGCATGGTGAAACCTTCTTCAGGATATTAAATGAATCAGGTTATATTTACTAGAATATAGATTTTACATTGGCTGTAGAAGCTATGATGGAAAACATGGAATAAGAAAAAGCCACGTGATCGGTATTCATTTACAAGGTGGATGGTTTTCATTTTATCATCACAACAATCCATACATAGGGCTACCAAAAGTACGCTGAATTGACAACTCTATTTGACTATGACCTCAGATCAATTGATCCAATTCTCTATTACAGTTGATTTAATTATAAATGTTATTTCTCTCTGTAATAGGAAATGGCACCAGTCTCTCTACTGTAATAGAAAGCTATTTTCTGAAGCTTTTAATGCACCAACATGCATCAGAAGTGCATTAAAGTTAGGTACAATTTATATAATAAATATTTATATGACTGCTCAGTGCACCATTTTATGATGCTCAACATGTCAGCTCAAACACTGCCTCAAAACCATTCCAGACGTGATGCAATAATAGATACTAACAGCCAACAGGAAATCAAACACAATCTTAATATTGCAAACTAGATTTGTTTAAATTAATAACTGTAAAAGGAAACAATTTTGTGGTATTATCTAATCATAATTCTGAAGACAGATCCATCACAATTTTCAAATATTATTTAAAGATTTCAACAACACATGAAAGAATAAAGGAGGTTAGTATTTGGGCAGATTGGATTTGTCCTGCTTTTTGTGGGCAGGACTTATCAGGGCAAATTTCCACATTAACAAGTAGGGGCTGGTGTTGTAGCTTTACTGGAACAGCTTGGCTGGTTCTGATTCATAGGTCTTCAGCACAATAGGTGGGATACTATCCTGGTCCATAGCCGTTGCTATGTCTATTGCACATAACCTATTCTTGATATCATACACAGTAAATAGAATTGGCTGAAGACTGTCAACTGTGATGCTGAGAACCTCGAGCAGAGGCTGAGATGAATCACCCATTAGGCATTCCTGGCTGAAGGGAGCTGCAAACACTTCAACATTGTCATATGTATTGACCTGCTAGGCATCCCTGTCATTCAGGATGGGGATGCTTGTGGAACATCCTCCGCCTGTCAAATGTTTAAATGTCCACCACCATTTATGACTGAATGTGACAAGACTGCAGAGCTTTGATCTGCTCTGTTGGCTGTAGGATTGCTCAGCTCTGTCTATCTATAGCTACTGTTTCTGCTGTCTATCATGCATCTCGCCCTGTGTTCTAACTTAACCAGGTTGGCAACTTTTTATTTTTAGGTAGGCCAGGTGCAGCTGCTTGCTTTCCTAAGCTCTTCATTGAACCAGGATTGGAGTCTAGGCTCGACTATAATGGTGGAATGAAGGATCTGCCAGGCCATGTTGTGGTGGAGCACAATTCTGCTGCTGCTGAGGTCATACTGCTGCATGAATGCTCATTTTTGAGCTGCTAGATCGGATCTGAGTCCATCCCATTGAAGATGGTTGTGCCTCAACACATTGGAGGGTTCCTCAGTGTAAATATGGGACTGCATCTCCACATGAACTGTGACAGGTAGATTGAGGAGGACAAGGTTGCTTACTTTTCCCTCATGCTGGTTCTCTTGCCGCCTGCTGTAAGCCCAGTCTGGCAGATATGTCCTTTAGGACTCGGCCAGTTTGGTCAGCAGTACCTTGAGTTAGAGAGCTATTACTGGAACCAGGCAAGTGTACACCCATTCAGCTGGACTATGATGGAGAGACATTGGGAGAGGCTGGTGTGGTCAACTGTGTTAAGGGCTGAAAACATGTTGAGAAGGACAAGAAATTGTAGTTTATCTTTGTCACAGTCACTTAGGATATCATTTGTGGCTTTGATAAGAGCTGGTTTTGCACTGTGGCCAGAAACATGATTCAAACATGGAATTCTGGGAAAGATGGGCTCAGATTTAGGAGACAACAACATGTTCAAGGACTTGAGAAGAAAGAGAGTTTGCAGTTGGTAGTTTGCATTAATAGCGCAATCAAGCATTTTTTTTTCCTCAAAGGGTGATTTGAAGGAGAGTGAGATAACCATACCTGAATAGAGACATCCGTTAACAGCATCAGCTAAGCTGCGTGGTCAGCAGCTCAGTGAAAATAGGGTCAAGGGACATGGAGTTGGATCTCATGGACAAAATTAGATTAAACTACACTCATTAATAACTTACCACCATAGAATCATAGAATCATAGAAACCCTACAGTGCAGAAGGAGGCCATTCGGCCCATCGAGTCTGCACCGACCACAATCCCACCCAGGCCCTACCCCACATATTTACCCGCTAATCCCTCTAACCTATGCATCCCAGGACTCTAAGGGGCAATTTTTAACCTGGCCAATCAACCTAACCCGCACATCTTTGGACTGTGGGAGGAAACCGGAGCACCCGGAGGAAACCCACGCAAACACGAGGAGAATGTGCAAACTCCACACAGACAGTGACCCGAGCCGGGAATCGAACCCGGGTCCCTGGAGCTGTGAAGCAGCAGTGCTAACCACTGTGCTACCGTGCCGCCCAATGTAGAAATGTCCACCACCATTTATGACTGAATGTGACAAGACTGCAGAGCTTTGATCTGCTCTGTTGGCTGTAGGATTGCTCAGCTCTGTCTATCTATAGCTACTGTTTCTGCTGTCTATCATGCATCTCGCCCTGTGTTCTAACTTAACCAGGTTGGCAACTTTTTATTTTTAGGTAGGCCAGGTGCAGCTGCTTGCTTTCCTAAGCTCTTCATTGAACCAGGATTGGAGTCTAGGCTCGACTATAATGGTGGAATGAAGGATCTGCCAGGCCATGTTGTGGTGGAGCACAATTCTGCTGCTGCTTCTCAGGCACCCTTCTACTCCGAACATACATGTCAGAAACCAAACTGTTCGCTATAGTGCTTCCAAAGCCATAAAGAACGAACCTTTTATGCAAAACAATGAGCACCTATAATATTCCATGACCAATTGTCATAAATTATGTATTTAGTCCTATATCAACCATAATCTATTGATTATGTATACATCCATGCCTTTGTTACGTCTAAAACTGACCATTCCAAGGTTCTCCTGGCCAGCCTTTTACCTTGCACAATCCATAAACTTGAGGTCATCTAAATTTCCGCTGGTCATATCCTAACTGGAACTATGTCCCATTCACCCATCATTCCTGTGCTTCCTGACCCACCTGGGCTCTCAGTCTAGCAATGTCCCTTTTAAAATTCTCTTCCTTGTTTTCAACTGCCTTCATGGCCTTTTCTTTCCCAATCTTACAATCCTTTGGCCTCTATGCCTCTCCATGGCCTTATTCCTACCAATCCCTGTAAGCCTCTTTGGCCAATCTTTTGTTCACCTGTCCTAATTTTTTTTAATACATAGTTATTCACAGGGTGTGGGCATCACTGGCTAAGCCAGCATTTATTACCCACCCCTAATTGCCCTTGAGAAGATTATGAAGAGTCAGATGGAAATGCTTTGGCTGTAATGCTCCCGGGAACATTATACGACGCTAAAGATGCTATAGCTGCAAAGCCCTTTTAAAGCCTTGCCAGGCACAAATCCTGCAATGGCCACTACATCTCATGAGGGGCCAAAAATGGGATTTTCATCAGCAAGATTTTAGTTTCCAATCCCTCCCCCAAGGAAGGACATGCGCCTGATTTGCATACATTATACTATTATTAATGGGCTTGGTGCCACTACATCCACCCTCAATGCATCTTCCCACCCAGCCAATGTGACATCACACTAGCACGAATCAGTGCTGGTTTTTAAAAACAAAAAACACAATCGCGATGACTACTCTGGGGTCAGACAGGTAACAATGGCACCCAGTTGGTGATGGACATACCCAGGCAGTGCCCTGTCACTGCCCCCTGGCAGTTCTAGGGTGACAGTGCCTGGGGCAGGCACTCTGTGGGGAGGGGGGGGCTCCCCTTATATGTGGTGGGTAGGGGTTGCCCCAATGCATATGTGGTTGGGGAGGGGGGGGGGGGGAGAGAGGGGGGGTTATCCCGATACTTATGGGGGTTCCTCAGTGTCTGTGGGGATTTGTGGAGGGAGCTTAAATTCTGTGCAGGTCGCACACCCTTTAAAGATAGTAGTCCAATCTCTGTGGGGCCAACCTTGCCGGCCCTTTCTGGTCCTCCACTCCCAGATGACGCCACAAACCACATCCCAGATTCGCTGTTCAGCAAGTGGCAAAGATTCTGGAGCAAAACTCTCAGCCGTGCAGCTGGAGAGCTACACGTCGGTTTTCAGACTGAAATTGACACTCTGGCCAGAATTTTCCATCTGTTCAAATCAGTGGAATCTTCTGGTCCTGCCGGTGGTGGATGCCTGTCGCAGATTCCTGGTGGTAAGGGGTGCATTCACAATGGCAGGACCACAAGATCCCACCACCAGCCTATGGTGGGCCGCCTCCACCACTGCGAGACGCATGGTGGGTTGCATGGAAAATCCCACCCTCTGACAAATTTTGGGACAATTTCACCCTTGCGCTTTTTGTTGCTAAGCATAACCTAATGGTTTTCGGAGGCCTGATTGTTGTTGCAAAAAGGCGGCCTGTTAAAACGGAGATGTTGTTTTTATTTGTAGAACGCTCAGTTCTTCAATATCAGAATCACCTTGCATCAATAATCTGGATTGCAATGCATTAATAGTTATGATTCTATTGCAATAGAATTATGATCATTAATGTATCAATAATGAGGACATTATACAAACTCTTCATTAATTAATAACATATTGTATTCATGCTGTGGATCCTAGTACGTTAATCAGTGTTCCATTTCACTCTGGGGTCACAAGAAGTCTGAGACATTAAAATGGGGTCACACAGGGAAAATGTTTGGGAGCATTCTGCTATATAAATCTAAGTCATTTTTTCCATAAATGCAGTCATCAATTTCATTGCTTGCTCCATCTGTTCCCCCTAATTAAAAAGTTGAATCCCTCAAACCCAATATTTTCTAACTGTACAGATTTATTTTTGTGTCTTTTTAAAAACATATGCTGATTCCACACAATCTTTCATGCGAAACTAAAAGTTAGATGCCTTATATTATATAACCAGTACCTGAGGGAACTATGAAGCTACAATGCAATTTCCTGAATTCTAAGAGCTGCACTGACTTCAGAGCTTCATAAATTGCAAGAACTACTTTTGTAGGTACAGCCATGAATATCTGTCATGGGATAAATCATAATACTCTCTGTATACACCAGAGTGTTAGTTCTTTATATTTAATTGCAGAGTTATATTAGTGGTTAAATTCAAAATGTAATATTTCATTGGTCATGTGTCAAATAAATAATGCCATGACCAACTACATGACATCTACTGCAAAGGAAATAATATCAAAAAAAGTACAAAAGACACTTCCACACACTCTAACATAAATTAGTCCATGCAAGCTCAGTGACTGGGATTTTCTCTGATATCAACAGCGGCCGATGTTGGACAGGAAAAGCAGGCATTGAAGCCGCCAATGGAAATGGTGGCTTTCCCCACGTACAGTGCAGGACTTTGGAAAAAACTTGGAGTCACGGGTTCCACAACATATCGCTGGCGGGGAAGCCTCTTTTTCGCCCACCCCAAGAGCAACTCAAGACATTTGATCTGGGGCATAATTTCTAAAGGCTCCCCAACACAGTGCCAGCAAAGCAGGTCACCCAGGTGCCACGCCCCCGGCACTACCTGGGAGTTTGCATGTTCTCCCAGAATCTGCTTGGGTTTCCTCCACGTGTTCTGGTTTGCTGCAACTGTCCAAAGGTGTGCAGGTGAGGTTGATTGGCCATGCGAAATTGCCCCTTAGTGTCCCAAGATGTGTAGATTAGGTGGATTATCAATGGTAAATGTGCAGGGTTATGGTGATCGGGTGACGGTATGGGCTTGAGTAAGATGCTCTTTCAGAGAGTCAGTGCAGACTTGATGTGCCTCCTTCTGCACTGTAGGGATTCTATGGGATGTCCTGTGTACCATCTGAGCAGCCAATGGTACAACATGGTGAAAATGTCTACCCTCCTCCGATGCATAAAATAGTAAAGAAAGCACTTGCTCACCCACCGGGGGGAGTTTTAACACACAACATTTGAAATAGAGAAATGGATTTCACTGTTCCATTTCCAACACAATATAGTAAACTGTCATTTTAAATGGAAAGTGCAAAGCACTATATCACAGAAAGGCAACAGGATCTTTATTTACATCAATGCCCAAAAGTGAGAAGGCAACAGGATCCTCCTTTACATTTTTATGTCAGTAAGGGAGTGATTGTGACTTTTTCACCAGCTAAAAGTGCCAGTATACAGATCCAGAGCCAGAGCCAAATGAGACCCAGTATGGCTAGTTTTGATTATTTGACATGTTCAGTAAAAGTCAGCTAATGAGACTCACAAAACAAACATTAAGATGTTTGGGGGGCGGGGTGGGGGGAGGGGGGGGGGGGGGAGAGGTGGGGGTTGGGTAAAGTGAGGTGTGGTAGCACAGGAGGCTGACCCGATGCTCAGGCTGAACCTCTAGTTGGAGCTCTCGACAGTATTTGTACAAAGTGGAGCACCCAACTCAATGGTGGGCTAACATTGTCTCAGAAATAAATCATACAATCACAGAAAAGGTTCATTCAGCCCACCATGCCAGTGCCAACTCAAAAACAGCTATCCTGCAGAAACTCACTTTCCAATTCTTGGTCCATTACCTCGTAGGTTACAGCACTTCAAGTGCATATCTAAGCATTTTATAAATGCAAAGAGGTTTTTCCGTTATCACCTTTCCTGTCAGTGAGTTCTAGACCTTCTTCAGATGGAACAAAGATTTCTCCTCAACTTCCCTCTAATTCTTTTCCCAATTAATATAAACCTATGGACCCTGGTTTTGAATTCTCTGCTAAGGGAAATAGGTCTCACCTACTCATTGGACACCTCAATTTTATACACCTTCTTTAGATCTCATCTCACTTTCTTCTGTTTCAAAGAAAACCATTAGACCACAAGACACAGGAGCAGAAGTAGGCCAATTAGGTCCAGCAAGTCTGACAGATAATACCTGCCTTATCCCCATAACCCTTGATTCACTTACTGATAACAGCCCCAGCCTATCCAATCGATCCTCATCACTAAATTCTCCAGTTCAACAACTTCCACATAAACCCCTCTGTACACTCTCTGGTGCAACCAATCCTTCCTATACTGTGGCCACCATAGAAACAAGGAGACGGCAGGAGTAGGCCATTTGGCCATGAATGCTTCCCCATTCATTTTGATCATGGCTGATCATCAAATTCAATATCCTGATCCCCCCTCCCCCCCACATCCCTTGATCCTTTCAGTCCCTCGAGCTATATCTAATTTCTACTTGAAATCAGACAATGTTTTGGCCTTAACTACATTCTGTGGTACTGAATTCCACACATTCACCACCCTCTGGGTGAAGAAATTACTCCTCACCTCAGTTCTAAAAGGTTTATCCATTACCCTCAAACTATGACCCCTAGTTCTGGACTCCCCCACCATTGGAAACATTCTTTCTGAATCTACCTTGTCTACCACCTGTTAGAATTTTATAAGTTTCTATGAAATCCCCTCACATTTCTAAACTCCAGTGAATATAATCCTAAACAACTTAGTCTCTCCACATTTGACAGACCTGCCATCCCAGGAATCAGCCTGGTAAACCTTCGCTGTACTCCCTCTATAGCAATAATAATAATTAATAGTAATAATCTGTCTTCCTATTATTGCTACTAAAGTGGATAACCTCACATTTATCCACATTATACTGCATCTGCCATGCATATGCCCACACGCAGCCTGTCCAAATCATGCTGATGCATCACTGCATCCTCCTCACAGCTCACCCTCCCACCCAACTTTGTATCATCTGCAAATTTGATGGTAATATATTCAGTTACCTCTTTCAAATCGTTAATATATAATGTGAACTATATTCTGTGCAGTACTCCAGCTATGGCAAAATTAGCATTTCATAAACTTCTAGCAGAGCCTCCCTGCTCTCATAATCCCAGACCAAATACAATGGGGACAATTTTGCACCCACATCTGTCACAAGTGTAAACGGCGAAGTGGGCGCAAAATCCCACGAGTCGGGAAACGAGATTCTCGCCAGCGAGATCTTGTCCCTCACTGCTGATATAATGATTTTTTTTTTAAATTCATTCGTGGGACATGGGCATCGCTGGCTGGCAACCTATAACTTAAACTAGAGAGAGGAACACAACCTTTGATACTTATCACCAATTATACTCCACAGAATAGGCAGAATAGGCCAATTAGGGCGGCATGGTAGCACAGTGGTTAGCACTGCTGCTTCACAGCTCCAGGGTCCCGGGTTCGATTCCCGGCTCGGGTCACTGTCTGTGTGGAGTTTGCACATTCTCCTCATGTTTGCGTGGGTTTCCTCCGGGTGCTCCGGTTTCCTCCCACAGTCCAAAGATGTGCGGGTTAGGTTGATTGGCCAGGTTAAAATTGCCACTGAGATGCGTAGGTTAGAGGGATTAGCGGGTAAATATGTGGAGGTAGGGCCTGGGTGGGATTGTGGTCGGTGCAGACTCGATGGGCCGAATGGCCTCCTTCTGCACTGTAGGGTTTCTATGATTTCTATGAATTATAGTCCTTATAGCATATAGTCAATAGTTGGTCCTGCTTCCAATGGGTTCATGTATCACCAGGCAGAATTTTACTCTCAGAACCTGTGCTGTGATATTCCTCGATTTGTAGGGAAGCTTGTAACCTGAACTCAAAAATGGCTCTCTCTGCCCTCCTGTCAATGACAACATAAAAGACAATAACTTTTCATTCAGGTAGAAACATAAATTAGCTTATTTGATCCCAACACCCTTTCATCTTAAAAGTAAATTGACCTTTTACAACACACACCTGTTTACAACACAGCACCTTCAAAACCTTTCTGGGGCTTTGGAGAATCAGAGTGTGCATACTCCAAACCTAAAGATTTCTGCTATTATTTCCAAAATTAAATGCCTTGCACCTTCTTCTCAGAGAAATCAAAAAGCTATTCTTTAACGCCAATAATCAAACCATCCAGGCTTTTTATTAGGCAAAAACCAAAACACTTCATAAAATTCATTTATGGGATGTGGGCATCACTGGCTTGGCCAGCATTTATTCCCCATTTCTAGCTGCCCTCCAGAAGGTGGTGGTGAGTTGCCTCTGTGAACTGCTGCAGTCCCTAAGATGTAGGTACACCCACAGTGCTGTTAGGGGAAGTTCCAGGATTGTAATCCAGCGACAGTGAAGGAATGACGATATATTTCCAATTCAGGATACTGAGTAACTTGGAAGGAAATCTCCAGGTGGTAGTGTTCCCAGGTATCTGCTGTTCTTGTCTTTCTAGACGCTATTGGTCATGATTTTGGAAGTCGCTGCCTAAGGAACCTTGGTGAGCCCTGCAGTGCACCTTATAAATGATACACATGGCTGCCACTGTTCATCAGTGGTGGAGGGAGTGAATGTTTGTGGAAGGGATAACAATCAAATGGGCTGCTTTGTACTGGATGGTGTGAAGCTTCTTGAATGTTGTTGCAGTTGCACTCATCCAGGCAAGTGGAGAGCATTCCATTATATTCCTGATTTGTGTCATGTAAACGGCAGACAAGCTTTAGGGAGTAAGGAGTTGAGTTACTTGGTGCAGGATTCCCAGCCTTTGACCTGCTCTGATAGGCACAGTATTTATTTGGCTAGCCCAGTTCAGGTTTTGGTCAATGGTAAGGCCCTGGATGCTGATAGTGCGGGATTCAGCAATGGTAATGTCATTGAATATCAAGGGGTGATGGTTAGATCCTCTCTTGTTGGAGATGGTCATTGCCTAGCACGGTAGTGGTGCCACACAACACTATGGAGTATATCCTCAATTTGAAGATGGGACTTTGTCTCCACAAGGACTGTGCAGTGTTCACTGCTACTGAAACTGTCATGGATAAATGCATCTTCAGCAGATGAGGATGAGGTCAAGTATGTCACATTAAGGCCAGACCAGGTAAGGATATCAAAATTCCTTCCATAAAGGATATTAGGGAATCAGATGGGTTTTTACAACAATCAACAATGGCTTCATAGTCATCACTAGACTTTTAATTTCAGATATGTCATTGAGTTTAAGTTCCACCATCTGCCGTGGTGGGATTTGAACCTGGGTGACCAGAGTATTACTTTGGGTCTCGGGATTACTAGCACAGTGACAACACCACCATGCCACCGTCTCCAACTGACTGCCATACTTACCCTCGATTTAAAGGTACAGTTCCAAGATACAATAATAAACCTCATAATTGTGAAAGCCTGAGGACACAGCCTCATTTTTTTATACTTCCACTGATGTTCTTCATAATTTAAATTGGCCATTAAAGGTCAACAAGACGACATGTGGGGAAAATAAGCTCTTAAGAGTGCAGAGTCGTTTTTGTGAGCTGCTGTTTTATTACTCAAAATGAGGTTTTGTTACTCAATATGAAGTTCTGCAATGAGTCACCAAAGTGAAGATCAAAAGATGTTCCAGGGAAGTCAGCTGATTCCAAATAAATTGTCTGATTCAACAGTTTCCCATTTGTCAATATGCCTCATGATTATCTTTAGTATTGTTCGTTCTGATAATTGTTAGTTCTAATTTTACCATAAGTTTTTTTTAATTCACAGAATTCACTATTATATTCTCTCCTCCTTCTATCTCCTCTCTGCCTTGTCTTGTTCTAATCTGTGTGGGTCTCTCAAACGCCTTTAGAATTTTTGCTCTTGAGGTGTGAATCACTTTGACATGCAACAGAGCTATCAATCACTGGCTGCCTGGGGATACTGAGAAACATCCAAAGTAATTCCCATATCCTTCTAGCCGAGGACTTTGATCCATCTAAAGATATTGATCCATCTAAAGTGTTTTCTTCTTCTTGTTTCCCTTTTCTTTGTTTTTTTTAAAATTAATCATGGAATGTGGTTGTTGCTGGCTAGACCAGCATTCATTGCCCATCCCTACTTACGCTTGAGAAGGGATAGTAAACTGCTGCAGTCTATGTGGTGCAGCTACACCCACAGTGCTGTTATGGAGGGAATTCCTAGCTTTTGACCCAGTGACAGAGAAGGGACAACAATGTATTTCCAAGTCAGGATGGTGTGTGGCTTGGAGTGGAATACGGTGGTGTTCCCAAGTGTCTGCTTCCCTTGCCCTTTTAAATATAACAGGTAATGGGTGCTGTTTAAGGAGCCGTGGTGAGATCTTGCAGTGCATCTGGTACGCACTGCAGTGCATCTGTGTATTGGTGATGGAGAGAGTGAATGTTTGTGACTGGGATGCCAATCAAGTGGGCTAATTTGTCCTGGATAATGTCAAGTGTCTGGAGCTGCACTCATCTAGGCAAGTGCTGAATATTCCATTACACTCCTGACTATAGCTTGTAGATGATGGACAGGCTTTGGGGAAATCAGGAGAGGAGTTACTCATCACAGATTCCTAGCCTCTGACTTGCACTTTTTCTCTCTCTCTCCCCCCTCCCTTCCACAGTCTTGTCTATCCCTTCCTGTTTCTACAACTATAGCTGTAACACAATATTCTGCACTCTCTCCTTTCCTTCCCTATGTACGGTATGTTTGGTCCGTTAAGCACAAGAAACAATACTTTTCACTGTATACCAATAACAATAATAAATCAAACTATTACTTCACTTCTAACTCCTTCCTTCTCCTGATTTGCTTCTCACTCTCATTTATTTCCTTTACTTCTCTTTTGCCAACTCAATATTTCTCACTCTCAATCTCCACCTTCACTTTGTGTTTTTTCACTTTTCTCCTTTTTCTTGTTCTCTTCAACCTTCATCTCTCATTTTCTCTTCCTTTCCTTTTCCACAAAGCAAGAATAATAGGCAGATTTTGGGCGAGTACAAAGATAGGTTGGGAAATACTCAAAGATACATGGCTGTAAACCATTCTGAATCAGTGAGCATATGTGCACATGGGGCAGGAAGCACGTTGGACAGTGGATTGGCAAGTAAGGTAAGAGGTGAGCAGGTGTGCATGGGAGCACATAGGGAGACTGAAGAATTCTGTGTAATACATGGCATTGGTGTACATGGAAATACTCCAGGGGATGAACAAATGAGTTAGCAAGTAAATGGGATGGATAAGTGAATGGATGGGGCAAATCCTATAGGCAAGAAGCTCAAGAGGCAGGCAGGAGCTAAACCTTTACAACCCACTCATTTCCAACCAAGTGCGTTTTATTCTCAAAACAACCTTTTGCTCCCACCAATCCCAAAGAGACAGTGGGAGTGATCTTCCCTTCTCACCTCGCCAGTCGCTGGGCGGGGCAAGCCAGTAAGATCAAGAGAGAGCTGAAAAATCGGGTGTGTGTCCAATTTCTCACCCCTCGCGATCTTCCCATCACCAGATATCCAGCGAGATCAGCCTCACACCCGATCAGTCTGGGCGGGGACGGGGCACCTGGTCCGGATGGGGGAGTGGAAATTGGTCGGAAGGCCAGCTGTGGCTGGGGGGAGGCAGAAATTGACAGAAATCTGCACATGCGCCATTGTGCCCTCTGTTGCTGTCAGCTGGCTTTTGGGCAATTTAGGCCCCGCCCACCCCCTCTGCTGGCGGATTCCAAGTTTGTAAAGATCCGGTATTTTCAAGTCACCCAAAAAAACATCGCTAATTTCTCCCGTTTTCATGCTCGATCGGGACTTGGAATTTCTTAGGTAAGATCGCCCCCAAAGTATTCAATTTTTGATCAGGTTTATTCAGAATGCAGTGAATAACAGCACCACAAGATCTAAATTTGTTAATTTAAAACAAAAATCAAATCACTGCAGTAACATTAAATTTCAGCTTGGTTTCTTTGGTAGCAATCTCATCACTGAGTTAGCTACCAAGTGAAAAACTCTCTTGTCAACAGAATATTTTCCATCCAATCAACAGCAACCTGCAATTATACAGCATCTTTAATCTAATAAAAGATACCATGGTGTTTCACGGACAAAATTACCAAACAAAATTTAGCACTGAGCACATAGAGATTTTAGGGCAAGTAGAAAAAAAGCTTTGTCAAAGGACTGCCTTAAAGAACCAAAGGAAGGTAGTGTGGTGGCAAGGTTCAAGGAGGGAATTCTAGACCAGAGAGCTTTGACAGCTGAAGGCATTGGAGTAAAGAAAATTGGGAATGTGAAAAGGGCCAAAATTGAAGCAGTGCAATGATCCCAGAAGGTTGTACACTGGGGGATATTACATAGAATGAGGGGATCAAGGTCATGGGGGGTTTCGTAATCAAAATGACAATTGCCCCACCCACCACAGGAATCATTGTGGGCGGGACAGGACCATGCAAAGTCCATTGACCTTGGGCGGGATTTTACAGTCTTGGGGCGAGTGCGGCCAGAAAATCCCACCCCATATCTTTTCCAGACCAGAAGCCATATTTTACTTAGTTGTAACAAGAGACTCGCAATGTTAGCTGGGTTGCTCCGGAGGCATGTTTATCAGGTCACTAATAACATCTTCAGAAAAGCTCTGGGCAACTTCCAGGTAGTAGCCAGAAAGTCCATTCAATTCTGTTGCATTCCTCACATTCTCAAACCCAGGGAGCAAGAAATGACAACCAAGCTGAATTACAAGCTTCTACAGGAGAGTAACTACATTTACTGAATAGAAAGCAATTCAATTGTTCAGGATACATGTGACCAGCTGCAAAGAATTCTGCAAATCAGTATCAAATTTTCAGTGAGTTATAACACTTTTGTCATGAGGAATGTCAGCCTTCCACCTCTATTTAGTGAAGGCAGCAAAATGTTAGGATAGCATCTGGAAGACAAGGAATATCACTCATTCCTCAAGTTCGCGAACAAGCTTCAACTGACTTAACCCTCTTATCAACCTCCAATATTCCATACCTATATATCAGTCTTTGTGACCTTCAATCAGACCTCAATATCTCATGCACTCATCAAACCAAAGTTAACACATATTTATTTTGCAGTAGATGTACTCAACGCTACAGGCTTTGCCAGAAACTGGAGTGAAAATATTTTAAAAACTCAAAAATAATTCAATAGATATTTTTAGAAATATTGTATTTTCCAATTATGTTTAAAACTGTATTTTGCACATTGGAAGTTGTTACTCAGATAAAACAATAACATTTTCTGGAGGTATTTTGAGTAATTTATGAATGAAAGATAGCACAGTGGAGTGACAGAGAACTATCACAGATCAGTGATCAGATTAAATTGGAAATCTTATTAGAGTGCCAACCACAAGGGTTACGGGGAAATTCAAGGAGTAGGTGTAACGGGTATGACTGGACATTTTTACGTCGGAATTCCCAAAGGAAAAGGTGAGATTCCAGTTTTTAATGCAGCTTATGAATCACATTCGAACTTCAATATGTTTTATATATAGCATGTATGTATTTAAATAGTCATCAGAATAACAAAAAATGCACAGACTTCAGATCTTCTCCAATGTATTAAAGAAAGCAAACTGGGAAATGGGAAAAAGATTTTAAAAATGCATGAAACTCAAGGGTATTTCCTAATTTTAGTTAATTTTTGATGACAAAAATGCAAAGTATAATTGAATAAACTGAATAGCAGGGCAAGAACATTTCACTTTGTATCAATAAAAACGAAAACAAACTGAAACAGGTTTTTTTCCAATTTAGTGAGGATTCTGAGACCTCAAATTCAAGTCACTATATAGTTATGATTCAAGCAGAATCATAAATACAATTGTCAAAGCATTTCTATGGAAAACGCTAATAAACTTTTAAACTAATTTTATTTTTTCAACATGCTTGGAATGTACCATGAATCTATGATACAAATCTCCATTGCTGTAATAATGGAAAACAATTTAGGTCAGCAGCAATTGTTCCAATACTGCTGCAAAAACACTGCTTTCTGGAACTCCTGCAATTCAGCACTTCCCCGCTATTGGCATATCCTCCCATACACAAAAACATTTGTGTATCATGGAAATATTTACCCACCTCAGCCTATATCTAATTATATTGCTTTTTGTTCATATTTCTGACCAGATGTTTGTTCAGCTCTTTCAGAAGGAGCTAATTAATGCAGCATTAGAGAGCTTTCTCCAAATATCCTTAAATCTTAGAGGATCTCATCTTAGTTGAAGCTTGTTAATTTTGAAGCTATGTCCCTTGAGTTTGTGTTCTCAGTCCAAATCAAATCACCCACCTATGGTGCTTATGGCTTCTAAACATTCTAAAACATGAATCATCTCTCATTAATACCACAATTTTAAATGACCTTGTAGAAATGCGCCACCAACAATTGCTTTTAACAGCCCAACGCCATCAACAAATCTCAGAACACGAACAGAGTTTACATTTGTAAAACACCTTTCACAATCTTAGGACAGCCAAAAGTGCTCCAGTCATCCAAGTACCTGGCAGGCAATTTGTGGTCAGCAAGAAGTGATGAATTATAACAACTAAAACTTGTGTTAAAATGAGGCTTGTTATACTCCAGAAAGTCAGGCGTTAGAGGATAGAACTGGAACAATCTTTACACATGTCATGAGCTTTTATTTATAGAGTTACACTATTCAAAAATGCATATCCCAAGGCAACAACCAGAGCCTCTCAGTCAGTTTCTAACTGTAGAAGCATACTCCAGGAGTTAATACCCACCACCTGAATACAGTTGAACACAATTAATAACATTGGTTGAAGGGATAAATGTTAGCCAGGCTACCAAGGAGCATACCACTGCCCTTTTTCAAATAATTATGAGATTTTTAAATGTTATATCATACCCAAAATGAAGCACCTCCAAAAGTGCAGCACCACACCAGCACTGCACTGGAGTATCAAACTTTTTAATGAGCTTAAATCTCGAGTGAGAATTGAACCTCCAGCCTTGCAGCCCAGAGGCTAGAACGCCACAAATGAGCTAAGTCTGAAAAACATGAATCAATTGCACAGATTCAAATGATCTGGAAAAGCAATAAAAAGTTATATTTTAAAACAAAATTACTGTGAATTGATGTAAAGAGTGGTAATATTAACATAACATTAGTTAATTATCATGCCTGCAACAAAGATCAGGGCTCATAGCATCACAAAACTAAAATAGGAATTGTCACAATTATTGGTATATTAACAAAAGAATGTAAAAAGTAACAAGGGCCATAACCTTTCACATGTTAGCCTGCTCAGCTAACAAATCCTATTGAAAATCCCTTAATTCTATGACATTTAGGCCTGGATGATATATTCCAGCATGTTGAAGACATTTCAAATTGCCACCAAGAGTTACCTCATAGACAGCTATTATGTGATACCCACACAACAGACTTCATAATTAATTATCAATCATTTTTAATATAGACTATTTAAAGGGAAGGGGACTTAGGTAACGCATGAGAAGAGAGAAACAAGCTGCACAGGGGACTGGGAAAGACAAACAACATTGGAATAAAGCATAGCTCAGAAATAGGAGGAAACAAGAGACAAAGGCCAGAATCCTTTCAGCATTCACGCCGGCGGGATTTTTCCATGCCACTGCAGTGAACGGAGATTTGGCTAGTCGCCAAATTCACCGACCGTGTTGCAGCAGGAGCATGGCATGAACGGCAGATAAGATCTCGCCCAAAGGATCTACAAGACAAACATGAGTGAATTTTAAGTGCATTATGAAAATACAGTGAGCATGGTAATTACATTCAGTGAGCTATAGACACAAAATAACCTCATGGATCACAGTAATGCCAACCTTATTGTTTCATAAATCAAGAGACAAACTCTTTAAAATCAAAAGATTTGGCATAAAAATTAGTGTATTTTTTCCCCAAACATAAACCGATAAAGATCGACAGTTGGTTTAAGCCTCATTAGTGCTTTATTTAATCTCTAATGAGTCAGAGCACTTTACAAAAGTTACAGGCTGAATGTTATGGCCCTGATATCAGATTTGCCGCCTACCTGCCCATCCTGCAGTAATTTTACCATCAGCTATGGAGATGTTGGCAGATCTCTGCTCATAGACCATTAATTGGCTATGCTAGGGCCTCATCTTGCCACAGCAGGGATTTAACCAGCAGTGGAAGAATCTCATGCCAAGCATCCAACTCAATAGCATTCACGGCGTGGACTAGTGGTAAGCAAAGGGGTGCGGTAGAGGGGTGCTTCCTTAATGGGCCCATCAAGGTGTCTCCCCCACCCCACCACCCCCACCCCCGTCGTCCATCCCTGGTGGTGCTGCTGGCACCAGAAACCATTTTATTGATCAGCAGCTCTCAGTGAGGGGTGGAACTTCCTCCCATACGGGGCAAAAGCTCCATCTAAAACCAAATAAAACCCCACTGAGTATTAAATGTCTGCAGGGAATGCTGCTGGAGAGTGCGGTGAGCTCACCCCAACGTTTTCAGAGGGAAGTGGGGATCCCAGTTTTACAAACACCTTTCTAAAATTGCTACCTATTACCCAACATGTGCTAAAGACAGATCTGCCCTCCCGTTACAGTAAAACGAAGCAGCCACTCAGCCTTGCAGAGCTATCAAATTAGTTGCCTATCTGCTCTTTCCCTATAGCCTTGCAAATGTTTTCCATTCACGTATTTATCCAATTTATTTTTTCTTCCAACCCCCATGTCAACAATGACAAACTGGTCAGATTGTGCCCACTGTTTCAGTTCTAGAAAAACATGATGATGGCAATCTTACCAAAAAAATTCTCACTGCTGAACAAGCATGAAAACAGGAGAGAATCGTGCCCATTTTTGGGGTGAGCTCCCAGATGCAATCGTACAGAGAGAAAAATGAGGCAAACTGTGATTCTCACCAGCAGGGGAGTGGGCGGAACCTAGTCACACCAGGAAGCCGGCTGCTGAGCTGTAGGGGCCCCTTTTGCACAGATGCCCTGATCTCCAAGTGCACTGTGTACAAGTGGGAGATCTGTCACTGTCCACCCCGCCCTCCCCCAGACATCATGCTTCCACCAATCTCAGCATGGTTCCTGAGTCAGCATATGGTGCTTATTGGATGGGTTAACATAGAGGTTATAAGAGCAAAGGATGGTAGGTAGTGGATTAACGGTTGGCATGAGTTGGCACTAAGTTGGCACAGAAGCTATTAAAGACCATGGGGACGAGTGGAGGCTCATAGGTTATCATGGAGGGAATGAGGGACCGTGGCTGGGTGGACCCGACTCCAATTATCACCTACAACCTTAGAACAAAAATCTAGCCACACAGGAAGGTTTCTCCCAAATCAGGTTTGAGGTGACAGGAAACTTCTCAACTCTATGCGCCTGACTCAGAAGCAAAAATTCAGGCCTAAATCAGC
Source organism: Mustelus asterias (assembly GCF_964213995.1). Classification (NCBI taxonomy): domain Eukaryota; kingdom Metazoa; phylum Chordata; class Chondrichthyes; order Carcharhiniformes; family Triakidae; genus Mustelus; species Mustelus asterias. The sequence goes on along the minus strand of NC_135801.1, from coordinate 128,294,322 downwards.
AACATGAAACTTTTGAAGAGGAGATAGTTCAAGACACTCAACACAATCCAATAGGATAAAATACTACAGCTCCCTCAGTTACTACAGAAATAGAGAATAAATTGTAACAGAAAAAAACAGTATAATATATTTTGGGTTTATAATTCATTGGAACAGAACTGAAAATGAAAGGGGGGGAAATAGAGTGCATGGGCAGAATGTTAAACTGACCAAATGGTACGATTTGTAGGGATTCCAATTGCTGCTGGAGTGGGTTTTACCAACATACTTCAACTGAGGAATGACATTGGCATACTGCTTCCAGGTTTCCTAAACAGAGAGGGCAACGCAGGATGATGATTCGCCAAATCTGCCAAAGGATTTCCCATTAAAGGGATGCTGACACAGTCAGAAATATTCAACTGGACATGGATTCCTGAGACCATGAAATGTTAGTCCCTTTGTCTCCCACTCTGACCTGAAGAAGTTGCTGGGTGATTTAGGGAATTGCAGTGAGGGAATCTTTCCTAAGGATGAAAGGAAGAGCATCTCAAACAAAACAGGGATGCATGGACGTGATCAAGGAATTCAGCAGCAAAAGGGTGCCTCCAATCTGGAGATAGTGCGACAAGAGAATCAAGGACCTTGGGAGAATCAAGGACTTTGGAAGAAAGAGAAAAATGAGTGGCATAACATGTTCATGTTAAGTCCCACAATCTGCCATCCCCAGCATTCTCCTACACATCATTCCTTGGAACAAACACCATTTGCATCAGATTCCCATCTGCACATTCAACACTTACATTCAGTCTCAGCCTACTAACCTTTCACACACATGTCTCACTGTCTTCCGTCACAAATGTTGTCCTTCCCTCCACTCCACAGAAACCATTGTAAATTAACACACCTGTCTGATTTCAGAAGAGAGCACACAACTTCAGGGACAATCAGAGGTCGATTGAGGTGTGGTAGTTTAGGCCTTTGGTCAGCCAATTTGCAGGCCATTGCTATCCCATCTACTCTATTGAGGAGGAGGACTTGGCCCAGGTGGCTGCGGATATCAGCAGCAACCTACAGTGGCAGTCTCAGCTCCTGAGGCACAGGTGATCAGGTAAGCCAAGAAAGCTAATCACCTACCTTAAGGCCCTATTTTGGGGATCTTGGCTCCTTCCAACTGGATCTCTGTGTCCATCCCCTTTACCCTTTGGAGGGGCACCAGGCTGATGAAAAAGCAACTGCTGCTGTTGGGGTTGGTGCTCTTTTGTTCCTCCTAGAGGTGCAAGGGGGGAGCTGGATAAATTGCTCCCATCCCAAGGTCAAGGCTGATATCAGAAAAATGGAGCTGAAGTTGAGTGAAGCACAGAACTGGTGAACTTAGTTCTGTGAAATTGGCAGTCACCTTGTCAAACACTGGAAGTACTCTGAGAAGGATTGCTGTGAGCAACAGTCTTTCACCTGGGCATAGCTGGAGTTCTTCAGTTTCACCGTTCAGAGCCATCCTAGCTGTCAGTATCACTAAGCACTCCACATTGTGCACTCACTTAGTTGACCCAAGCAAGTTGCTGACAGCTTAGAAAATAGATGCCCTTGCTCTTAAAGCCTCAAAGAATGATTATAACAGCAGCTACTGATATATTTACATATGTTAATTATTTACCCTACAGCTTAGAGAGCAGCACGGTGGCACAGTGGTTAGCACTGCTGCTTCACAGCGCCAGGGATTGTGTTCAATTCCTGGCTTGGGTCATTGTCTGTGCGGAGTCTGCAAGTTCTCTCCATGTCTGCGTGGTACTCCGGTTTCCTCCCATACTCTGAAAGATGAGCTGATTAGGTGCATTGGCCATGCTAAATTCTCCCTCAGTGCACCTGAACAGGCGCAGAAGTGTGGCGACTAGGAGGTTTTCACAGTCACTTCATTGCCGTGTTAATGTAAGCCTGCTTGTGACACTAATAAATAAACTTAAACGTGGTTTCCCACTTGTTTACAGAACTGCAGGTGGATAATGTCGAGAATTGAGATCCACATTTCATGATGCTCCCGCTATAAAAGGTGAGCAAGTGGGAGTGAGAGAGAAGATCGCTTTTGAAAACATTTGATAAAGGCAGGAAGGAAGCACAGCATTCAGACTTGCCGTTTGTGCACCGGGGGAAGGGGTGTGGAATAGCCTTCTGGGCCACCATCCTCTTCCTGGGACCTGCCTGCCATCCCACCAGCACCCAGCACTCAGTTCTGATGCTGCTGATAATATGGAAAATTAGTTATCTGACAGCTCACGAGGGAGGGCAGAACTCCCTTTGACTGATGGACAGAAGTCCCATTTCCAGGCTGTCCATCAGTAGCACATTAATGCTGTGGGTGGGCTGATTAGCTGCCGGCCATTTCTTGCAATGGGGAGGAAACAATATGCCCCAGTGAAGTTCCACCCCATAGCTCAAATTTTAATATGTCTCTTACTGGGGGAAATTTCTTTGGTATAATTCAAATGTTTATTTGTTGATTCAGTTACAAACCAGAATATTAAAATTTTGTAATACCCAAGCCTTATCAATAAAATAATTCACTGAAAATATTTACATGAATCTTTCAACTTTCTCACCACACTTGGCTTATGATTGGGTTGAATTCTATTTTATTTTTTCCAAGACTTGCTTACTTTTATATTTGAATACAATAAGAACTTGTAATGGTTTCCGCATAATTGTACAGAGGATAAGTATATGGACCATCATATGTGTGCAGTCTCTTTGAAAGAGCCAACCCACTGTCCTGCTCTTTCCCCAAGCCCACTAGCTTCTTCCCTTTCAAGTATTTATCTAATTTTCTTTTGAAAGTTATTATTGAATCTGCTTCTATCACCCCCTTTCAGGCAGTGCATTCCAGATCATCATAACTTGCAATGCAAATAAATTGTTTCAACCTGTCACTTCTGTTTCTTTTGCCAATCACGTAGCTGAAAGTCTTTCACCCCGATACTATTCTCGTAAATCTTTGCTACAAGCCCTCTCAAGCCTTGACATACTTCCTCAAGTGGTGTGTCCAGAATTAGCCACAATACTTCAACTGGAAGATAATCAGTGTTTTATGAATGTTTGCATAGCTTCCTTGCTTATGCACCTAAAACCTCATCCATAAAGCCAAGGATCCTGTATACCATCTTAACAAATGTTTTTACTTGCCCTGCCACCTTCAAAGATTTCTATACATAAACCTCCAAATCACTCTTCTCCTGCACTCCCTTTAAAATTGTAGTTTATTTTATATTACCTCTGCATTCTTCCTCCGAAAATAAATCACTTTACACTTCAGCTGTGTGAAATTTCATCTGCTATTTGCCTGCCCATTTCACTAGTTTGTCTATATCCTTTTTTACAATGTTTCTACGTGTTTCTGACTTTCTTGTCATCTACAAACATTGAAATTATGTCTAAGTGGAGGACACCATTGCAAATTACACCTGTCCTCATCCATGGAGCAACCATACATCACAACTCTACTTTCTGTTTCTTGGTCAATTTTGCATTCATTTAAGTACTGCCCTTTAATCCTGTGGCCTGAAACATTACTAATAAGTCTATTATGTGGTCCGTCATGGAATGCCTTTTGGAAGTCCACATCCACATCAACCCTCTATCATTTCCTAAAGAACTGAATCATGTGCATCAAATGTTGGTTGCTTTTAACAAATCCATGTGGGCTTTCATTTATTCAGACACATTTTTCCAAGTGCCGATTAATTATGTCCCAGATTATGGTTTTAAAAGTTTCTCCACTGCCAGTATTAGGCTGACCACTTGTAATTGTCAGATTTATTCCCCTTCCCTTTTTTAACCAGTTGTAATCTGCCAGTTCTTTGGCAACACATTATAATGATGTGTTTCCATTAAAGGCAAAGCCTGCTGTAGATCCCAACAGGGCTGATCACATGATAAATTTGCACAATGGCATCACTTGAGTCATAGGATGACAGTCCTTCCCAATGTCCTGACCAAGGTTTATCCTTCAACCAACATCAGTAAAAGAAAAGCTAAGCCTTTGTGAAATTCTGCTTTACATAAATTGGCGGCCATATTACACAAGTGACTAAGCTGATAATTGACTGAGAATGACCAGAGATCCTGAAAGACACTGTGGCCAGGGCGTCTGACGTGTGTGCAAATACCATTATGGCTGCTAACTCTAAGGGCATTACAGAGTTTGCACCAGGAAGATAGTAGAGTAAGACCTTCTCCACCCTCTGTCGGCGACATAATCAGGTTCATGCCCTGAGAGAGTGCGAATCTGATTTCCTTTAATTTAAGTAGATTTAATTATGTCTAAATGGTATAATATAGCTTCCGGATTCCTCATACGTTCCCGCACCTCACCGATATGACATCATACTGGCAGGAATAACTACCGAGTTCCAAAAATGGAAACTAACCGTGATGACCATGCTGGGGGATCAGAGGTCAAAATAGCCTCTGGGTGGTGAGGGAAATGGCTTGGCGGTACTGCCACATTGGCACTTCCAGGATGCCGAGCGCAGGGTCACTAGGGAACACCATAGGGGCTCGATGCCCCAATGCCATCAATAATGGGAGCTTAATTTCAATGTGAAATCAGAGCATCCTTGGCTTGTCGGCATATTTAGCCTCCACCGCTCAGGAATGATGGTGCAAAACACACACCCCAGCTTTTTCTGACAGTGTCAGAAGATCTGGAGAGTAAACCTGTCTGTTTCTCTGGGGAGAAACACGCTAGTTTGCCACCGGGACCTGATACTTTGTAATTTTTTTGGAAAATTCCATCCTTTTAAATTGCAAGTTCTTTCTTTTCTCCTTCTATTTGTGACCAAGAATGACCACCATCTATAAGCATTATACAGCTTGATCATAGTACTATTTTGGCTATGGTGTCCTATAGTATTCTGTTGGCTTTGATGTTGAATTAGTTGGACATATCAAGCATTGAATTTATTAAGACTCTTGGATTTATTTCAACTCAATCATTAGCAGCTTCAACATCACACACTGATTAAGTGATCTTTCCTTCCTCTGAGCTAATCTACATTAATTCAAGTGGAATTATTCTATCCACATATTTTTCTAACTCAAGTTCTGGTCTGGGTTTCGTCAAGACCCTAAAGACTGACAAAAACTAAACTTAACAATCACTTTACAATATTGATCCTATTCAGCCTGAGCAGAACTTTGATAAATTTATTTGGCACTTATCTTTGATGTACTTTGGGCCTCATGTGTCTCAATTTTCACGACAGCATGATTCCACATTAATGACTTCTTCATTCAGGTAAAAATTGCTGATGTGCCGCTACATGCAAGTTTTTAAATCATTCCATCGTTAGTATTTAGAATGGGTTAAGAGCAGGACAAAGCAGCAGCCAGTTTTCCCACATCATTGCACTTCTCCCCAAAATGAACCATAGCATCTCCAGGATGTTATGCAATTTTTTCAGAATTATCATACAAGGTAGTTTGTGTGCCACGCAGATACAAAAATCAAGATGGTGAAAGAATTCTTCTTCTTACAGGCAAAATAAACAATGGACTCAAGAAAATGTATTCTTCTGAATAAGAATACAAGGAAAATATCTCTTACACATAAACACATATTTGTATCAAACGCATCTATTTGTTACGTCACTAGGTAGATAAAATGAAGGTCAGAATGGCTTATTTAGGATACATTTGTTACAAAAGTCAAACAATTAAACCATTGCCTTCAGAAAGTCTAGGCAAAACCAATTGCCACTATCCACAAGGAAATAAGGTCTTTTTGAAAGCAGACGTTTCAGGTTGGTGGTTAAACTTAATGAGATCATGTATTTATACATATAATAAATTTCCACTGAAATCTAAAGTGTCACATCTGTTTTAGTTGCTTAGGATTACTAAGTGCTTAGAAGTAAACCTTGAAAGCGGGTTTGGGATAAGTGATGCAAAAGAGAAACTGAAACCACTTAACCCTATTGAAGAAACCACAGCTATCAATCAGGCTCAGAATCTTTGTAAGTATTGTGGTTATAAAAGATGGTGGAGGGGGTACTTCAGATGCATTCAACCTTGAAGGGAAAGATAAGTAAACACAGCTGACTACAGGCCGAGTAGAAAACTATTAAGCTGTCAATCAAAGATTATTTCAAAGGACTGCACTGTGAAACTGAATGAGATCAAAGGTTTTCAATAGAACAAAGAGGGTTTCAAATGATTTTAATCTTTTGGAAAGGCTCAGAGACTTCAAGTAAAAGCTGTGTGAATAGAGTGGGGCTGAGTGAACAGCTGGGGAGAAGGTAACCACCCCCAGTGAAAGTGACATCTTGTCTCTGTCAGAGGACTTCAAAGGTGTCTGCTCAAATCTGAAGATTCTGGGAGAGAGAAAGGAATATCCCCTGATGCAGAATGGAATGCTGTTGTGATGTTAAAGCCTTCCAGGTGACCAGGCCATCAAATTTCACAGATGACAGGCAGGAATGAAGATATTGAGCAAAGAGCTGCAGAATCACCATGCCAGGAGTAATCTTCAGGTCTGCCAGGGCTAGAAGGGGCAGTCCAGCCATGGGACCCCCATCCCAGGAGACACTGCCAGGATCAACCCCTTATCCCCACAGCCCCAGCCACCCAATTCCCAGGACCCTTAGGAGATCCTCCCTCTGCAGCCTGGCAGTGACAGAGGGCCACTGAACCTTTCTCTCTTAGCCCCCCTGGGGGTCCAACATGCCAGGTCAATACCAGCACCAAAGCCCGCCTCGTACATTTCCCACTGAGGAAGCAGGTGTATGGCAGGAGCCTGCTAATTGTCCTCACGCCCGGCGGGAATCCCAATGTTTGGCTGATGCCCCAATTGGCGGGGTATCAGGATCGCCATAGGCCATCTTTCGGGGCTGGAGAATCTCCCACCACCCCCCCTCCTCCCCAATGTCAAAACTAAATATGTGCACCAGTGGTGATTAAAACATTTTATATGATTATAATGCAAGATTCACTTTATATCTGGATTTGTGTTAACTGACAAGTCAGTTGCGTGAAACTGAGTATCGTTTCCATCACCTTCACCAATTGCTCTCCTCACACCCTGTATTTCATTTTGCTTAAAATCAAATAGGAGAGAATGAAAAAAATATTAGAACGGTCAAACATTTTTCCTGTTACATTAACTGCCCAATGCCCTTAGGAAATGTGACAGATTCTCAAACAAGACCAGTTTTGAAATCATAATTGACAGGAAGAAATAATCTCTTGTTAGTGGTTTTGCTATGTTTTTAATTTTTAAATGGTACTGATGAATTAATTAGGTAATGCACGTGTTTTGATATTTATTAGAATATTAAATACCAGGATGATGAATTATGAAAATAACTGATATACTTATGATTATGTAATTTAATCTTCCAGCTGCTATGAAATATATTAATAATTACACATTTCAACTGATATAGAACATTACAGCGCAGTACAGGCCCTTCGGCCCTCGATGTTGCGCCGACCAGTGAAACCAATCTAAAGCCCATCTAACCTACACTATTCCAATATCATCCATATGTTTATCCAATGACCATTTAAATGCCCTTAATATTGGCGAGTCCACTACTGCTGCAGGCAGGGCATTCCACGCCCTTACTACTCTCTGGGTGAAGAACCTACCTCTGACATCTGTCCTATATCTATCATCCCTCAATTTAAAGCTATGTCCCCTCGTGCTAGCTATCACCATCCGAGGAAAAAGGCTCTCACTATCCACCCTGTCTAATCCTCTGATCATCTTGTATGCCTCTATTAAGTCACCTCTTAACCTTCTTCTCTCTAATGAAAACAACCTCACGTCCCTCAGCCTTTCCTCATAAGACCTTCCCATCCTACCAGGCAACATCCTGGTAAATCTCCTCTGCACCCTTTCCAATGCTTCCACATCCTTCCTATAATGCGGCGACCAGAACTGTACGCAATACTCCAAGTGCAGCCGCACCAGAGTTTTGTACAGCTGCAACTTAATATAATCATAGTTAAGCTGTTACTTTTGAGAGTTTCAGATTTATATGCATCTAGCATCAGAATAACAACAAACTACTTCTGATCTGTTTAAAAGCAAACATTTAAGCTTTATCAAGTTATAAGCACTGTACTACCATAACAAATTTCAGTTTTCTGAAGAAATTGATAGTAAAATTTACAATATCAAAAAATATAGACAAGAACATAAGCAATAGATTGTAGCTGAATTAATGGCTTCAACTCTATTTTCTTGTCTGTCCCCACAACCTTTGGCTGCCCAGTAGTTCAAAACCTGTCTTTGAACCTCTTTCCTTGAACGTATTCAATGGATACATTCACATTCACAGCACTCTGGATAGAGACTGCAAAGATTTGTGACCCTCAGCAAGTACATTTCTCCCCATGATCTTAAATGGTCAAACACTTAGACTGAAATTATGCCCTCTCGCTCTAGATTCCCCACTCAGTCTCTAACCTGTCAAGCTCCTACAGAATCATATATACCTCAATTATATCACCTCCCATTCTTCAAAACTTCAGTCTGAGTATGAGCCCAATATGTTCAGCCTCTGCTCATAGGACAACCCCTTCATGCCAGGAATCAACTTCTCTGAACTACCTCCACTGCAAGTATATCCCACCTTAAAGGTGGAGACCAAAACTGTATGCATGTGGTGCTCCTGGTGTGGTCTCATGAATGCCCTGTACAATTTGTAGCAAGGGCACCATATTTGCATATTCCATCTCCCTTGTAATAAAGATCAATGTTTCATTTAATTTCCTAATTGCCTACTGTATCTACATGCTAACTTCTTGTTTCATGTACAAGGACATCAGATTATTACTTCGGTGTAAATTGAGAGAGGTGGATACTCAACGAGACCTTGGAGTCCTCTTGTATCAGTCGCTGAAAGTAAGTGCGTATGTATAGCAGGCAGTAAAGAAGGCAAATGGTATATTGGCCTTCATAGCAAGAGGATTTGAGTATAGGTATAGGGATATTTTGCTGTAATTGTATAGGGCGTTGGTGAGGCCACACCTGGAGTATTGCATGCAGTTTTGGTATCCTTAGATCCCTCTGTACTGCAGCAAACTGGATCTGGGTGCCATGTTGGGATCAAATGGGGGTCACATCCCCACTTTGTGGGAAAAAGTCACATTGCAATACGTTCCCCTGAATTGACCAATTAGTGGCCAAAAGATAGACTTGTCATCAAATTAAGGATGTTTTAGGCCCTCAAAGCTCAAGGGCCAATAGTAAGCCCTCCAGGTTGGTAGGAGATGCAGCCAGCAGTTCATGTAAGAGGAAGTGTAGTTGCCACCATCTTGAGATTTAAAACATAGGGACATAGAAACGAGAAGCAGGAATAATCCATTATCCCCTTCGAGCCTGCTCCGCCAATCATTTTGATCATGGCTGATCATCGAATTCAATATTCTGATCTCCCTTCTTCCCATATCCTATGATCCCTTTAGCCCCAAGAGCTAGATCTAATTTCTTCTTGAAATCAGACAACGTTTTGGTCTCAACTACATTCCATGGTTGTGAAATCCACACATTCACCACCCTCTGGCTGAAGAAATTTCTCCTCACCTCAGTTCTAAAAGGTTTACCCCTTATCCTCAAACTATGACCCCTAGTATTGGACTCCCGCACCATTGGGAACATTCTTTCTGAATCTACCCCGTCTAACTAGGTTAGAATTTTGTAAGTTTCTATGAGATCCCCTCTCACTCTTCTAAACTCCAGTGAATATAATCCTAACCAACTTAGTTTCTAATATGACAGACCTGCCATCCCAGGAATCAGCCTAGTAAACCTTCACTGTACTCCCTTTATAGCAAGGACATCGTTCCTCAGATAAGGATACCAAAACTGCACGCAATACTCCAGGTGTGGCCTCACCAACGCCCTATACAATTACAGCAAAATATCCCTATACCTATACTTAAATCCTCTTGCTATGAAGGCCAATATACCATTTGCCTTCTTTACTGCCTGCTATACATACGCACTTACTTTCAGCGACTGATACAAGAGGACTCCAAGGTCTCGTTGAGTATCCACCTCTCTCAATTTACACCGAAGTAATAATCTGTCTTCCAATTATTGCTATCAAAATGAATAACCTTACATTTATCCACATTATACTGCACCTGCCATGCACATGCTCACATACTCAACCTGTCCAAATCACAAGGAAGCATCTCTGCATCCACCTCACAGCTCACCCTCCCACCCATCAGCAAATTTGGAGATAATACGTTCAGTTCCCTCTTCCAAGTCATTAATATGTAAACAGTTGGGGTCCTAGCACAGATCCCTGCAGAACCCCACTAGTCACTGACTGCCAATCAGAAAAAGACCCATTTATGCCAACTCTTTGCTTCCTATCTGCTAACCAGCTTTCTATCCATTTCAAGACATTACCTGCAATCCCATGTGCTTCAACTTTACATAGAAGTCTGTTACATGAGACCTTGTCGAAAGCCTTCTGAAAGTCTAAATAAACCACATCCACTGGTTCTCCTCGGTCAACTCTACTAGTTATATCCTCAAAAAAATCCAATAGATTCGTCAAGCATGATTTCCCTATTTAAAAAGTTTTAAATTTAAATGGCCTCAACAGTTGGGACACCATTGTGGAGGAAGATCCCATTCACAGCTCTGTCGCTGGCAGGCCACCTTTTGGCAGCTGACCAAGTTTTTGACACATGAGCTTATGAAGCCATTTACTTACCCCAATTAACATTTACTTACCCCAACTTACCCCACTACTGGAGAGTGGGTGACTCTTCTGCCCCAAATCCCAACTCCAGGAAAATAGCATGGGAGCAGAATGGTGCAAGCATAGCTGCATGCCAGCTAGCAGCATTGATTTTCACATCTTCCCAACTCAGTACTTTCCCCAAGATGGAAGGGCAAAATTCTTTGCATCTTCCTCACTACTTGCTCTCTCACTAATCTTTGTATCATCAGCAATTTTGGTTATAATAAACTCAATCCCTTCATCCAAGTCATTAATACAGATTGCAAACAGTTGAAGTCCTAGCCCTTGCCACCCTAGGTGGCACAGTGGTTAGCACTGCTGCTTCACAATGCCAGAGACCCCTGGGCTCGATTCCCAGCTTGGGTCATTGTCTGTGTGGAGTCTGCACATTCTCCCCGTGTCTGCGTAGTTTTCCTCTGGTTGCCTCCCACTGTCCGAAAGGTATGCTGGTTAGGTGCATTGGCCATGCTAAATTCTTCCTCAGTGTACCCAAACAGGCACCGGAGTGTGACGATTAGGGGATTTTCACAGTAACTTCATTGCAGTGTTAATGTAAGCCTACTTGTGACACTAATAAATAAACTTCAAACTTCATTGGTTACTGTTTGCCAACCTGAAAATGACCTTTTATCCTGATTCTGTTTTCTATGTGTTGCATTTTGCTTTATTGCAAATGCCTTTTGGAATTCTAAGCACATGGCATCCACTGCACTTGTTATTTATTCAAAGAACTCAAATACATTTTGTCAAACATGATTTCCCCTTCACAAAATTGTGTTGACTTTGTCTGATTGTATTATCATTTGTCGTTTCCAGATCTGCTGGAATCTTTCCACAATCTAGGAACTTTGGAAAATTACAACCATTGCATTCATCATCTCTTCTGCAACATCCATTAAGACCACTGGATCCGAACCATCAGATCCAAGGGACTTGTCAACCTTTTGTCCCGTTATTTTTCCTAGTACTTTTTCTCTAGTGCCCCTTGACTTTCTATGATCCTTGGGATGTTTTTAGTATCTTCTACCATGAAGTCAGATACAAAGCAATTATTCAAAGACTCTATTTTACTGTTTCCCATTGTTAATTTTCCAGTCTCATCCTTGAATGGGCCAATATTTATTTTAGCTCCTCTCTTCCTTTTAATAGATATGTAGAAGTTCTTGCAGTCTGTTTTTGTATTCTTTGCTAGTTCACTCTCAGACCATTTTCTCCCTCTATTATTTTAAATCATCTTTTTTTGTTTGCTAAAAACTTCCCAATTTCCGACCTACCACCAATCTGCACAACATTATGGGTTTTTCTTTCAATTTGAGACCATCCTTAATTAGCACTAGGTAAGTCATCTTTCTCGTAGACTCTTTCTTTATCAATGGACTATATCTTTGTTGACAATTATGAAATATCTCCTTAAATATCTGCCCCTGCTTTCCACCTTTTTACACTATCTTTATCTTTTAACAGTCAGCATTAGACAATTCTGTCTTCACACGTATGTAATTGCATGGCACGTAAAGGTTTGTGCTTGATATGCCCAATATATCTGAAGAATTGGAATTATGCTCATTGATTAAAAGTCCCCACTTGCTAAACAGCGACCTTTCAAAAATATGGATATTTATTTCATTATCTCTTAAAAATTACATTCAGGTAAAAAGTATACCAAGCATCCATGATTTTAAGTCACCACGGGAGAAGAATTAATGGGTTTAAAATCACATAATTCATTCATGTATGTTAAAGAAGTTAACAAAAAAAATTAAATGCCAGTCAGCAAAACATGTACGCATTCTACTTGGGTCATTTGATTGGCCTTACTGAATCATGTACAGTTGGTTTCTCCCATTCATGTTATTAGGTGACCTTGGGTATAAGAAACTGGTGTAGGAATGAAGGCTGTATGATTTGCTGAGACTGGAAAATCCAGTGAAGCAGGAAGTCTTAAAAGGCTGCTGCCCATCATTAATGGATTGTGTTTTATGCAGCCTGAAAAATTAATTTGATGGTCAGACTAATAGAAACAAAGGAAGAATATGAACAAATTTGGGGAAGATGTCTTGAAAATCTGCTGCTGAAGCTACAGCCAAGCAAGCTGATGCTTATTTTGGCAGACATGTCCATCAAAGTTGAGGTAAAAGCTCCTTGCCTGAAGGAAACCACGGGAGTGGTATCTATGAAACCAAAAGAATGTATTCTCAATCACATTATTGAGTCTCTTTGACCTTATTCTCTATTCTAGCCCTCCTGCTGCTATCCATCAGGAAGGAGTTAAAAACAAACCTGCCACACTTCTCAGGGATTCTCTGTAAAAATGAGGCATCAGCTGGGCAGCACAGAATTGCACTGGATGTCAGGGTTGCCAAGGAATCAGCACTTAATAGATGGCACTCATGTGGGTAACAGAACTCCTCATATCAACCTTATTTCCTTTGAATGGAAAGAATTTATATTTAATTAATCATCAGTTAGTGTCTAACACAGAAAGATAATAAGTAAATGTAGCCATGGTGCCTTCACTCTGCAGCAGTCCGTGCTGAGTGCATTATTCGAAAGTTCAGATAGACTTGAAAGGATGGCTGCTGAGAGACCAGGGCTACTCTCTGTAGCCATGGCTGATGACTCCTGATAGCAGCAGAATGTAATTACAATGAGTCACACATCTCAACCACTGTAGAGCATATCACTGGGGCGCTGAAGCAAGGATTCTACAGTTTGGATTGTTCAGGTGTGTTGCAAAGCTGTCCAAAATAATCTTGGTCTGATGTATAACTTTCCAACATCTGTGGTCAGCAGCAGTGGAAATTCTGGTTTGATTTCCACCCTTTTTTGATCCAGGAATATCAAAGGCCAATTTGAAGCATCCACTTTCAGGTAACTAAGCACAGGCATGGGATAGAATCTTGAACCTACGTGTTCAGTACAAATCATTGTCAGATCATACTGCTTATAGAAACTGAATCTTACTCTCCTGATATTTAATATGGTGCTGTACATATAGTGTTATAAAGGGGTGTATCATCACCCCGGGATGATATTTTGGTTTAGTTAGTTAAGTTTTATTTGACATTTTGTTTTAGTTACACTGCTCCACCAGGGTTGTCACCTCCTCTCATGTGTACTTGATTTATTGAGCATTATTTAATTGAGAGTATAGAATTGTCAAAAGACACAGTCATTATACAAGTTAAACTAATTTGTATGACTTTAATTCTCATAACCCGTACTACCAGAAATAATCAAGTAAAGTTACCTAAAATTGATATCAACCTCAATCATCATAAATTGAAGGGCATTTGCTGGTATTTTGCAAGATACAACAATAAAGACAGCTAACGTTGCTAGGATGTGTGGAGAGTAATTAACTGACACTGCAACTTCCACCGTCACAATTCTAAGCAAACTCTGATCGTTTAGAAGGCGTATTAGTGAAATGTGAATCGCTGACACATAAGCACAGGGTTTCTCTCTCGCCCTTTTCCTTCTTCGTTAGTAACTGTACTTGATTTTCCATGAATATTATTCATCTGTACACCCAAAATCAACAGGGAATGTTACTGAGACACACAAACTTCGCTATTAACCCCCAATACCCTGTAATCTGTATATTGCGTGGGACCTCTCGAGGGGTAAATGTCACACTAATCGGCATTTTGCGTCATGATGATACACTTGGGTTTAACTGCAAATCGGTTCTCGCAGTCGACCGCGTATATTTAATCCAATACATCGGGATTGGAAGCTGAGATACAGCAATAGTATTCGACTGAATATACAGAATATAGTGTAGGAACTCTACAACTATTGACTCGCACCTTATATTGGTTTCAAAGTAAGGGGGGGGGGGGGAGGTGCATGAATAATCTTCCTAAGAACTGTTTAAAAAATTGCACTGCATTCTCGAGGCAGCATTTGCCCACCCATTCAAATAGACTTGCATTAAAGGTAATTAACTCGCACGGGGCGACTCGGCTCCTTTGCAGCCTTGCCGGGGCTGTGCCTCTCTCCACCGGTGACACCGCCGCCCCAGCAAGTTGCAAAGTGTCAACCTTTTTTTTTGTCAAAGAAGAAAACTGGGATCCTTAAAAGAATCCGCCTACCGTCTGAGTCCCTGGAAGGAAGATGGCCAGGACATCCTGGACTTCTTGAGGCCGGGTCTGTCTCCGGTGTCCATGGCATAGCTCTGCATGGCTCGGTGCAGCAGGTACTTGTCTGTGTCCGAGAATCCGCGCTGCTTCACCTTGACGTGAGCTCTGGGCTGTCTCCACAAGTGTTTGGGAGCTTTGCTGGCGGCAGGCAGCATGCTGCAGCCACTACTTCCAGCTTCCATCACTTCCCCCCCTCAACACTGATTAGTCACTTGCTCTCCACTTAACAATTACACCGAGGCGAAAAGAAAATGTTTTTTTGTAGGTTGTTGTCCGCTTCTCTTTAGAATCAGGGTTGAAGAGAACTGTGCTGAAAAGTTGGACAGCTCCCTCCCCCCAGCACTCCTTCAATCGCGTCCTTCCCTTTCCAACCCCTTTATCACTGGCACTATTCCCCAATCTCGTTAACAAGTTCCCAGCCGCTTTCCTGCCTGAATTCCCGCACTCTGGTGCTTTCTTCCCATTGACGGGAATCAAAGTGAGCGCAACGCATCCGAGGGGAGACTTTCGACAACTTTAAGCGGCGGAGAAGGGAGTTGCATGCTGCTTGTCCCTAGTTGTTGAAGAGAGTGTTGCTGTGCAGTTTGGAGCAGCGCTGGGCTGGCGCCAGGCCCCGCCTGGAGACGGTGGAGCGGGGGAGGGGGAGACAGGCCGGCTTGCGCCTCTGGCACTCCCTCACCTCGGCCTAAGCCCAAGCCCCCTCCCTCTGGCCACAGCACAGCCCCTTCCACTGCAGGGCATCACATAGGGGACAATCCCAACCTTCAAGGAGTCCATTCAAATGTAAACATCGACCTAATAAACATTGCAGAAATGCGTTGCTGAAATTGGCCAATTCATTTCCGTCCTTGATTTTAAAAGAAACTTTAATGGGACAGATTCTCAAAATTTCCTCTTTTTTTTTACTTCGCCTGTACAAATAGAAGTTAATTGAAATTCGGAGATGGGGCGATTAGGGTTGTGTCAATGACCAAAGGAAACTCACCAGTGGCAATTGCCATGTTTTCAACTTAATTTGTGTTTTGCATTCCAGCAGTATAGAAGATGACAGACATTCTCTCTCTGATAGTTCCTCAGAGCGAGGAGGACACTTGCCATGAGTACATTCAGACATTAAGATATAGGAGCAGAATTAGGCCATTCAGCCCATCTGCTCTGCCATTTGATCATGGCTGATATGTTTCTCAATCCCATTCGCCCGCCTTTTCACTGTAACTTATGATCTCCTTAGCAATCAACCACCTATCTATCTCTGTCTTAAATACACTGTGACAAGAACCTATGTGTCAAGTCTTTTAACGTGAGGAGGTTGTTAGGCTGCTGCCACCACATTGTTTTTGGCTGACCAGGAGACTTGACAGCTCTGAGCGCCGATGTTGGAAGTATATGCTGGTTGATAATCAAGCTGTTTGGCCATAATATGAACACACCTTCCATGACTAAACCCAGAGCTTCTAGTTCAGAGATAGAAACATAACCGTTGAAACACAAGACCTCCTGTGCTAACACAAATACTATCATACAGGAATATATAGGAAGATAAAAAATTAGCATTTATAATTTGCCACCTTGTTTTAATGTGCAATACAGAGAGGGATGATTAATAAGTGAAAGAATCCACTCCTACTGTTTATCCCTATTGTCCTGGATGATAACATACAAATTATTTTTTCCTGGTTCTTAAAACAATGATTTAGCGCTACAAATTATTGTTGATGCTTAAAAAAATAAATAACCTTAAGATTTATTCAAAGTATATCAAACTAAAATAACTATTTCAATTGCATCATTTTTCTCACTATTAACCATTATTTTTGTGAACCACTGATAACAAATCCCATCGTTCGAAGTCATTGGAATGTTTATTTTGTGTTCAGTAATGCTGCACCACAACTACAAGTATGGTCAAATAAAAACAAAATACTGGAGATCTGAAATAAAAACAGAATGTGCTGGGAAAACTCAGCAGGTCTGACAGCATCTGTGGTGAGAGAATTAGAGTTAATGTTTTGAGTCCAATATGACTCTTCTTCGGAGCTGAAGAAGAGTCATATTGGATTCGAAACATTGATTCTTGTTTCTCTCTCCACATATGCTGCCATATCTGCTGAGTTCATTTTCAGCACGTTCTGTTTTAATTATACAAGTATGGTCAGACTGAGGTATTCTACACAGACACTGGAAACTAGCTCATAACCACGTTAGGTATAAATTAATTTAAATTCACTGATATTACCCATCTATTTCAAAGAGCCATAACTTAACATTTCAACTTAATTTATTTGTTCTATAATAATACGCGATCTTTGTCACCACTGAAATTCTTAAAAGAAGCAGTAATGACCAATGTACTGTTTAAGGATGAACATATTATTATGAGGTGAAAACAGAAGATATTTTGGCTGCTGCTCCTCCATTTGTCACTGTTAAATGTCAATACCAAAGCAATTGCTACATATTGTCAAAAATGACTTTTTTCAGAAAAATGTACCATTTGTTACTTTTTTTGTGTTGCTTTCAAAATATAAGCCCCTTTGTCCCATTTATTTTACATTTTATTTTCCTTTGTTTAGATTTTTATTGGCCAGACAACAATTCCCCAAACAGGCAAGCAAATCATCCACTTCCAACACTCTGATGGTGCTGCTACTGAGTCAGCAACCAGGCTGGCTGGTGCAATAGCAAAATACAGTGACTCACCCAGCAATTTTCCATCCACCCCTAACTTCCTACCCTTTCTTTGCACAGGGGGTTGACGATTCAGAATACTGCACCACTATTCAATGTCTTTTATTTTGACTTAATATCCTTGTCCTTTCTTGGGTTTATAATAACTAAAAACAATTGTCAACTTTCTAAAGTGTGCCCTGTGTCATAATTCTTATAGATTCTGTGACTCATGTCATTCAGATATTTGCAGCATGTTCCTAATGATTGGTTACAATAATAATCAATATTTACCAGCAATTGTCTGGGCTCTTTGGGAAAATTAATTTATCCAAATCCATGGTAGACTCAAACTTATCTACATGCTACGAGACGATAGCTACTTAATTACTACCTAAATTAAACAATTACAATTACAATTTTTAGGATAACATTTAGTTCATGGGAGTACATGACTCACACTGAACTGAAGATATTTCTGCTTGATATATATTAATGTACAAAATTGCATTATATAACATTTTCCATAAATTTAACAAGGATACAATTACATTTTAAATCCTTTTAGAATTCAGATTGAGATTTGAACTTCCACCATTCAGAGCTTCCAAATGTAAACTTCAGTGAAAACAGGAAAAATGTAATTGCCTGAGAAAAATCACAGGAAATGTTTCTTTCTGCCACCAAGAAAACCTATGCTTTGACCTGTCAGTAAAACTGACTGCTAAGCTAAATACCTCCTCCCTGAAAATCACATTTACCACCCAAAAATCCAAAAATGGATGCTGTTGTTATCAGGTGGATTGGACAAAAAAAAACACAATTCTCAAATGTAGGCAATACATTAAATAAGAATTAAAATGCAGTTGATTTCAAAAAGGTTAGAACAAAATTGGGAAATATAAAGGCACTTCAGATTATAATTGCATACCCTTTTGTATAATTAATTTTTACCAGATGTGAAACAATCAACTTAACATCAATCACTTGTGGCATAGCATTCTACATTCCAGTAACTCTCCACAAAACATTCCTTACAATGTTCTCCTCTCTGTATCTTATGCTTACATGCCAATGACAATAAGCTTCCCTCATCTATGCTATCATTTTTAATTCCTCCATCAAATCCTCTTCAATCATCTTACTTCAGGAAAATGCAGCCTAATTCCTCTAGCCTCTCCTTGTAGTTCAGATGCTTAATACTTGGTAGAATCCAAATAAATATGCATTGGAATTTCAGCTATTACACCAGTGCTAAAGTGAGGGGTTTGATTGACATTAGAGTATCCAATTTACGGTTAGCCACAGGCTCCCATCTGAATTAAATGGGCACCTCAACTGAAGAAAACAGTGGTGCTAAAATGGCATTGGACAGTAAAAGAGCACTTAGTCTACAGTTTAATCTTTAAGTCCCATCCTGCTCAGTTTCTACTGGACATTTGGAATTAAAATTCTACCTACTAATATTTGGGAGCCTTTCAGGTTGGTACATTGTGTCCATTACTCAAGCCTGTAAACCCATGAAAACAAAAGAACAAGTTAAGAGGCTTAGTGCTGGGTTTTCCTCCTCCATACCACCAAAAGGTGTGGCAAAAGAGCTTGATGGGCTAATGGCGATGGATATAGTGTTCTTCGATTTCACTAAAAGGAGATGGTATTACATCAGTAATATCATTGGAGTAGTAATCCAGGCATTAGTGACTCAGTTCAAATCCCACAATGGCAGCTGGTAGAATTATATTCAATTAACTAATGAATCTGGAATATAAAGGAAAGGTGATCATGAAGCTATAATTGATTGTTATAAAAACCCATCTGGTTCACTAATGCCTTTTAGGGAGGGGAATCTGACCTAAATGTAATTTGGTTGACTCTTAACTGTCCTCTGAAGGCCTACTTAGTCATTCAATGCAAGGACATTTAGGGATGGGAAACGAATGCTGGCCTTGCCAGAGATGTTCACCTCACATGAAAGGATTAATAAAAATATATATTTGGGAACTGGACAGACTGGTGAGCGGCACAGTGACACAGTGGTTAGCACTGCTGCCTCACAGTGCCAGGGACCCAGGTTTGATTCCAGCCTTGGGTGACTGTCTGTGTGGAGTTTGTATGTTCTCCCCGTGTCTGCATGGGTTTCCTCCGGGTGTTCTGGTTTCCTCCCACAGTGCAAAGATGTGCAGGTTAGGTGGATTGACAATGCTAAATTGCCCCTTAGTGTCCCATGATGTATAGGTTAGGGGGATTAGAGGGGTAAATGCGTGGGGTTACGGGGATAGGTCGGGGTGTGGGCTTGAGTAAGATGCTCTGTTGGAGAGTTGGTGCAGACTACATGACCTCTTCTGCACCGAAGGGATTCTATGAAATTAAATTCAACATTGAGCAGTGTAAAGTGCTTCACATAGGGACAAAAATCTAAGCAAGGACTGTTGCTTAAATTGAAAGTAATAACATCCATGGAAAAAGCTTGTCAATACATCAAAACTCTTGCACTAATACTCAGCAGCAGTGAACAAAGTAAATCAGATGCATCAAAAGGTTAATATTAAGCAAAATGTGAGATAATCTTACTTTATAAGTCATTGATGCAACTGCACTTAAAGTGATGTGTTCAGTTCTGGTCACCACATTACAAAAAGAATATTGAAGCTATTGAAAGAACAAGCAGAATGATTGAAGAGTTGAAGGGATTGGATTAAGAGGAGTGATTATATAAACTAGGCAGGTTCTGACTGGAAAAGTGAAGGTTGAGAGGTGATATAATTACTGTTTTTAGGAATCTAAAGGGACTAGATAATGTAGACAATGACAAGTCAATTCACCTTGTCCAGAGCAGTACATCAAGAGAACATGAAGGTTGGGGAGGGTAGTAAATTAAAAATGAATCGACAAAAAACAAGAGCCCAGAAACTGCTGTGGCTAAGTGGGGATGTAATTCACAGAGTGTCTGTAAATTAGATTTGTTCTTGCGCTTGCCAGTTCAAAGAGGTTTTACCCACAGAGTTGCCGGAAATGTGAGCTAATAGGAACTTCAGTGAATAATGGAGAAAACACAGGGGAATTTTGATAAGAGGCTCATGGGTCCCAATGGCAGAACCGGAATTGGGTTCCACTTCCACTTGTATGTCAGGAGCCAGCAAATGCACAATGCAAAATAAAATATAAAGGGCTAGAAGTGCTAATGTGAGATACATGCAATTACAGGTATTCATTGATGAATCCCACCATCAGGTAGCAACACAACAGTTATGTACAGGGTTATAATAGAGCCTCCTAGCCAAACAGGAGGCTCTGCATCACAGCCACAACTTTCCTGTCCACCTCCACACTATCAGTACTTTGTTACAAAGATCCTGGGTTCAGTGCAGAAAAAGGACCAATGACTTGTTCTGATCCAACAGGGTAAGTAGCATTGTCGAATGTTACCTAATGGTTTCTTAGTAGAAGCTCGGTCAGGCCTGTGAATGCATGATCAGCCTCAGTTTTCAGAGGTAATTCAGGCCAGTGTGTCAGGTTTTTTTTGTGTGAGTGCTTGCATTCAATCTACCACTGATGGGCCAGTATGTGAGATGTGGATGCATGCAGACAGGAGATCAGTTGTAACCTAATATGCCACTAATCCTGCACATAGAACATAGAACATAGAAAGCCACAGCACAAACAGGCCCTTCGGCCCACAAGTTGCGCCGATCACATCCCCACCTCTAGGCCTATCTATAGCCCTCAATCCCATTAAATCCCATGTACTCATCCAGAAGTCTCTTAAAAGACCCCAACGAGTTTGCCTCCACCACCACCGACGTCAGCCGATTCCACTCACCCACCACCCTCTGAGTGAAAAACTTACCCCTGACATCTCCTCTGTACCTACCCCCCAGCACCTTAAACCTGTGTCCTCTCGTAGCAACCATTTCAGCCCTTGGAAATAGCCTCTGAGAGTCTACCCTATCCAGACCTCTCAACATCTTGTAAACCTCTATCAGGTCACCTCTCATCCTTCGTCTCTCCAGGGAGAAGAGACCAAGCTCCCTCAACCTATCCTCATAAGGCATGCCCCCCAATCCAGGCAACATCCTTGTAAATCTCCTCTGCACCCTTTCAATGGCTTCAACATCTTTCCTGTAATGAGGTGACCAGAACTGCGCGCAGTACTCCAAGTGGGGTCTAACCAGGGTCCTATAAAGCTGCAGCATTATCTCCCGACTCCTAAACTCAATCCCTCGATTAATGAAGGAGACAATGCAGAAGAAGCAGACCCACAACTCAGAGGAGAGTTCCTGAACTGAAACCACTCATCCCTGCCAAGATGGTGGGGCTGGGATGGCCAGGCATGAGATTGAGAATGCATCCTATCTGGTGCTGGCATAGGCACACAGAAGACATGTAAGGAAATGTGCTGTCCTCGTTTAGCCTGTGCAGATCCTTAGTGTGTTTTTTTTTGTTCTCCGCTACAGGTCCTCACAATCCTAAGCCCAAGCCACAGCTATGGCAGGAGATTGAAGACTCTATCTCTGGGGATAATGACACCACAGATCCAGAGGATGCTCCATCACCTGCGTCTTCCACAACTTCCACCAACACAGTGACATCCACATAGGTCATGGAGTAGTTGCCTTCAGAATCCAGAGCACAATCTGGTGAGCACACATCCCAGCAGCTGAGGGTGACTGTGACAGCTGAGGCCCCTGACACTTAGAGGATTTCCGGGGATCAAACCCTTCGGAACCCCATGCTGACAAAAAGCCTCTGATCATAGCCACAAGAACCAGCAAAAGGCAGGGGAACATATGGCACAAATTCCAGAATTAAATGTGTAGGTTTGCACAGGTGATGGAGGAGTCCATGGAAGCCATGCGTTTTGCCATGTCTCAGGCATATGAGCATTTGGCTTCCACCCTGGAAATGTTGATAACCTCCATGGCGAATCAGGTTCAACATGTGACCATTTTATTTCTGACCTGCATCTTGCCATTTGAGCCATGTGTTCCATACAGGAGTCACTCGAGGGGGCAAAGCACCTGGATCTCCTTTAGGTGCCGCTCTCCTTAGGGAGAGAAGGGTGGAAACATGAACAGAGATTGAGGAGGAGCATGAGCCAGCTTCCCTGGAGGCTTCCTCTCAGGGTATCCCCGTCGTGAGCAGCTGCTCATCATCTCCTCTACCATTGACCCCATTGCCTCGAGTAAGAGAGGTTGAGGAGGATACCCCTGCACCAGTGCAGGAAATCCCCAGTAGGCCAGAATGTTCAAGACCTCAGGTCCAGAGGCTGATTATTAAAGGCAACAGAGTCATGAACTGAGCACATACACTGCCTTCACCACAGCTGCTGATTATCAAGGTTGCACCAAGGTATAGTGGTCATAAGCAAAATCTCAAGATTCAATGGGAACAGAAAGGTGTCATGGGTGTTGTAAAAAGGTTCAGTTTGTCACATTTAAATATTGCACATTATATTGGTTTCACTTTTTTCATGTGTGCATCATTGTCATTTGTTGGGGCTAGCTTAGTCCAAGAACAAAATTCATTGGCACAACAAATGATTGGCCTGCACTGATGGCTACAGGGGAATTAGGGATAGGTAGGCTGAGATTTGTCCAAGATGTCGTCAGAAACAATCTTCACGAATGTGTCTGTGTGATAATGGTCCACCCAGCTTGCTTTTCTAGGTGGCTGAGGTAACAGGCTTAAAAGTAACTCCAAGAGGTAAGCTGGCATGAGCTGGTAAAGATCCCAAGCCAGCAATGGAGTTCTGCCAATGGGACCATGGTCAAGTAGATACCTCGTTTTTGGGTGAATCAGGTGTACATTAGATTGTACCTGATTTCGCTTACACATCTTAACATTGCATTGGCATCCAATAAAGGCTTATACACATTCATGGCCTCTTCCTCATCCTCAGCCAATTCACATCTGGGGATGAGTGCTACTTCTATTTTTTGTCTTGTTGCAATGGTTCTCCACATTGCATGGCCAGTTGTACAGTGCACAGCAGACCACAACTAATCATGATCCCCTCTGTGGTGTTTACCACAGAGCCCCTTCAAACTAGTGAAGGCAGCAGAAGTGCATTCTCAATCAACAAGGTCCAGAAGAAAAGCCCTCGCCACCCAAGATACTATATACTGTATACTACTATACTGTATACACGATACTAAATACTACAATACTCCTTATTCACCTATGACTGTGCGGCCAAATTCCCCTCCAATTCGATTTTCAAGGTTGCTGACAACACCACCCTAGTGGGTCGGATCTCAAACAATGAAGAGACAGAGTACAGGAATGAGATAGAGAATCTGGTGAACTGGTGCGGCAACAATAATCTCTCGCTCAATGTCAACAAAACGAAGGAGATTGTCATCGACTTCAGGAAGTGTAGTGGAGAACATGCCCCTGTCTACATCAATGGGGACGAAGTAGAAAGGGTCGAGAGTTTCAAGTTTTTAGGTGTCCAGATCACCAACAACCTGTCCTGGTCCCGCTATGCCGACACTATAGTTAAGAAAGCCCACCAACGCCTCTACTTTCTCAGAAGACTAAAGAAATTTGGCATGTCAGCTATGACTCTCACCAACTTTTACAGATGCACCATAGAAAGCATTCTTTCTGGTTGTATCACAGCTTGGTATGGCTCCTGCTCTGCCCAAGACCGCAAAGAACTACAAAAGGTCGTGAATGTAGCCCAATCCATCACGCAAACCAGCCTCGATCCATTGACTCTGCCTACACTTCCTGGTGCCTCGGCAAAGCGCCAGCATAATTAAGGACCCCATGCACCCCAGACATTCTCTCTTCCACCTTCTTCCTTCGGGAAAAAAGTACAAAAGGCTGATGTCACGTACCAACCGACTCAAGAACAGCTTCTTCCCTGCTGTTGTCAGGCTTTTGAATGGACCGACCTTGCATTAAGTTGATCTTTCTCTACACCCTAGCTATGACTGTAACACTACATTCTGCACTCTCTCATTTCCTTCTCTATGAATGGTATGTTTTGTCTGTATAGCACGCAAGAAACAATACTTTTCTCTGTATGATAATACATGTGCCAATAATAAATCAAATCAAATCAAATCAAAAATCAAATACAGCTGTCAACCAGGGTTGGGGGTCTCAAAAATCTCTGGGATTCACGCATTGCGCAAAATGAAGGAGTCATTGGGAGCTCTCTGGGAAATGAGTAGAGATATGCATTATTTATTGCTTGTGGCCACAGACCTGTTGCACATTTAATGAGTGAATGCACTTGCGATTCGCATAAACCAGTGGCTGGTTCCATGGAACTCTAATGGCCACGTGAGTGCAGTCAGTGAACCCTTGCACTCTAAGAAAATGAGCCATGACCCTGAAGTTCAATGCCCTTGCCACCTGGCTGTCTTCAACTATGGAGAAACTGATTAATTGATCAACAGGATGGTAAAGGGTCACCTCCTTTATGTGCCTTTGTGTGACAGCCTGTGAAAAGTCACACATGTTGCCCATGGAACCCTGGAAACAACCGCGGATGGAGAAATTGAACATCACAGTCACCTTAAGGGTCAATGGCATCGGGATCCCACAGATCTGCAGGATCCCGCCTCTCTCTGTGACTGTCTCCAAGAACAACTTCAGCCATTTCTGGCATTGCCTGTTTGATATCTGCATGTAGTTAGTTCTCATTCTGAAGACACGATGATAGGCTGTTGCTTGTGTTCTACCGTGCATTCCCGGGATGCCTGCCTCCTGACCAGCCTATCCCTCTGGTGCTGCCTGCTGCTGGACCTGCGGCCTGTGTTGCTGAGTGGCGACTGGTCCTCCTTTGTCACATCCGTTCCCCTTGCTCCTGAGGTTGCATGAATATTGGGTGCATACAACCCATAGGTGAACAACCTTTTTAACTAAAGAAAACAAGCAATGATATGAGTCCTTCTCTGGACAATGAAATTTTCAAATCCTCCTACTGGCCACACCCTAAACTGCTCCCAAACCCCCGGGGCCTCCTTCACCAGGACCTAGGCACCTGGCAGCTGACCAGACGTTTGGGGAAATAGCCAGCAAGAGAACCAGAATCACCATCCACCTGGAACCTCACTCTATCTCTGTCATCTTCAAGTTTGAGTTCATCTCTTTCCCTTGGACCTTTCACTGTAGACATTGCTCCTCCGATCCTAGACCCTCCCCATCATTCTTGAAATGTCCTCACAATCCCTCAACTCACCCTCTGAGAACTTACATTATCCCTATCTTCAATTGAACCTGTGCTTGTACAGCACCAACCTTCCCCAGTAACTGTGGCACTTCCCCAATGAAGACAGCTTCCTCACTTTAATAGCCAAGACCTGACATTGGACACTCCAGATTCTGTCCTTTGGGTCCCTCATTCTGCATTTCCTGAGCTGCTCACCCCTGACCACACCCAAGACACCAGGCTTTACCATTTGCACACTTCCGCATCCTTTCCCCTTTCCTCAGAGCTCCCTTGATCCACTCATAGCTTGATCGAGAAAAAACCCTTGCTCAAAGACCTGTGCCTCTATAGATACTGATGGCATAATTCCCCTCAGCCCCAAATCACCCTTGCCCCTCCTGACCCTCCATCCAAGCTGCCTATCTCCTGCTGCCCTCGGATTTCCATAAAACAACCGCTCACCTCACATTCAACTGGGCAAGCACACATCATATGTCACTGGTAAATACATGTGAAACCATTGCCACAAGTTTGCTGTGCACTGCCGTCTTAATCTTGAAGGTAGGATTTGATTTGGAAAATATTTAACATAATGAGTGTTCATGGATGCAAATATATTGAAATCATAGAAATCATAGAAACCCTACAGTACAGAAAGAGGCCATTCGGCCCATCGAGTCTGCACCGACCACAATCCCACCCAGGCTCTACCCCCATATCCCTACATATTTTACCCACTAATCTATGCATCCCAGGACACTAAGGGGCAATTTTAACATGGCCAATCAACCTAACCCACACATCTTTGAAAATAGGAAGCTGCCACCATACAGCATAAGGTGTAACCCAACGTTGAAACTCCACTGACATAATCGCCACATCTCAGCTCACCATCAGGAAACTGAGAGTTCGACGCCGCCTAAATAAGTCCCCCTGCCCGCCATGTTTCCCATTCTTACAGACTTCATTAAATACCGCCCACGGTATACCTCCTTAGCCAATGAGATTAAAGAATTGAGAAGCAAACAGAGGAAGGACTAAGAAGGTGGGTGAATGAGAGTGGATGGATTAAATGTCAAATAAGGTACAGAAAGAAAAATAAAGAGAGGGGAAGCAAATTATGTTAAGAGAAAGAGGAAAAGATAAAATATTTTATTTTACATTTAACATTTTAATAATCTTTAGCAACTATTTACCAGCCGAAGAAATGTGACTCCACACTTTTGATTGTTCCCTTTCTGCACAGGAGAGATTGAGCGATAGTCATTAACAAGTGTCATGTCATTAAAAGGATATCTATGCTGTTAGTTTCTTGATCTTTGGGAGTGTGCACAGTAACATACAGGCAAAGTTTGAATAACCCCACCTGATTGGTTGACCGCTAGCTCCAAGTCAGGATCACAGTCATCAATAATTATAGAATCATAGAATCCCTACAGTGCAGAAGGAGGCCATTCGGCCCATCGAACCTGCATCGACAACAATCCCACCCAGGCTCTATCCCCATTACCCCACGTATTTATCCTGCTAAGCCCCCGACACTAAGGCGCCATGGCCAATCCACCTAACCCCCACTTCTTTGGCGTGTGGGAGGAAACTGGAGCATCTGAAGGAAACCCACACAGACTCGGGGAGAATGTGCAAACTCCACACAGACAGTGACCCGTGGTCAAAATTGGGTCCTGGCGCTGTGAGGCAGCAGTGCCGCTGTGCCGCCCTCTGTACGGCAGGCACATTGTCGTGTGCTCAATGGGCATGAGTAAAGTGGAACACTTGTTGCTTCGGGAGATAGAAATTATGTTGGTTTTACAAGATTTAAATTTCCTGTAGCATTAGTGCAAAGGAGAGGGATTATACTTTAACAATCCCACTCCTTAAAGATTCTCTGCAGAATTTCGTATTAAGAGTTTTAACAACACCAGGTTAAAGTCCAACAGGTTTATTTGGTAGCAAATACCATTAGCTTTCAGAGCGCTGCTCCTTTGTCAGATGGAGTGGAATATTTAACATAATGAGTAAATTGGCTAAGGAGGTATACCGTCGGCGGTATTTATCCATCTGACGAAGGAGCAGCGCTCCGAAAGCTAATGGCATTTACTACCAAATAAACCTGTTGGACTTTAACCCGGTGTTATTAAAACTCTTACTGTGTTCACCCCAGTCCAACGCCAGCATCTCCACATCATGAATTTCGTATTGCCAAACATTTTTTTCATTTTTTTCCAAAATAGCTGCTAAAATAGCACTCATAATTTTGAATGTTTCGATGGAAGTGTTGATTGAGCAAGGTATCAGGGGAGGATGACACTCTCTAACACAGGCACACAATGGACACTGCATACTTCATGCAAGGAGATGATGATGCCTGCAGTGTGGAATGCGGTGTTACACAGTCAGAGAATCTAGATTCAAGTCCAAAAGAAATGTGCAGATCTCAGCTGGTCAGTAATGGTTTGACAACTTGCCTTAACATTATCTTAATTAGCTGTCTGAAGTATGCACAGCACATATGTTTCCTTCCCACTCACACGATCTTGCAGTACTTTAGAAGAGTTACTATACATAACAATTCTGCAGGATTTTTCACCAACAGCTTACATCTGGGTGTGTTCAAGTCTGTCATATTTTTTAAAAGATTCACCCACACCACTACCTCCAATGCGATTACAATGATCCATGCATACACTATCACAACTACTCTGGACTATAGCCTGACACTTAGACATGACTTTTGTACTCCTAACAATTCCAGCTTCAAAATATTAATCAGACAGCAAATGATATCAACTCAAGAAGGCCCTGAAACGTGAAAACAAGTTGTTTCATAGATTTTAATTGAAGTTGTCGGTATGCACAACATTCTTTCACATTTATTCGGAGAAAAAAAATCTATAGAACAGCCCATCAAAACTCCTTCCACTGACCACAATAAATGTTCCATTAGACAGTAGCTTAATTAATTAAACACAGCCATTAAGGTAATTTAGTATTAAATTCAGTTGGCAATTTAGTCATAAAATTCTTTAAGGACTGCACAGCAAATTATATATACAATCAATTTACTCAGAGTAGGTTTTCCATACCTAAGCCCTCAATGGGTACAATTCAGCTCTTTTCCACGTCCCAACTCTTCTAATATTCACAACTCTAAGTTCAATCTCTATATCTGACTCCCCCCCGACCCCCAACCTTAATGCCTTCTTCCCAATTATCTTTAATGATCCTCTTCAATATGTGCATACAGCGGGATGATTTAATTACTTTTTAAATGATTGTTACCTGTATTGAACTTTTTGATAATACCGTAATGTTAGGGTGCTGGACCAGGCCCCCAAGTTACATTAGGAAGCCAGACTAGATCCCAACAATTCTTTTGGAAAAACGTGAGGATTAGATATTTCTTTCCAGGAATGGTTCCACTGACAAAGTAAGGATCCTTTATAGTGAAACAAACTTTATTTAGTAACACAGTTTAGATAGAGCTCAAACAAATGAATCACCATTAACAGTTGAACAATACTTAAAAATGCAAGGAAACAACTTTACTTTCTAGCTTATGACTGCTCCAGTTCCAAATAAGCCCCATTCATGCATAGATCAAATAGTTTGCTAAATAGTTAGCAAACCCAGGCACACTTGTTTTAACATTTGTTAACAGTCTTGGAGCTTTCAGAGAAAGATGGAGTTCCAGAACCTGCAAAATCCTTCAAATTTCAACCAAGCTTCAGCTGTAACTAACTGCTTTCTGCAAAAGTTATTTCATTTGCTACAGACCCAGTTTTGCACATTAACCACATCATCATATGAGGCTGTTTTTCATGCCAATCAGAAATCCCAGAGGAGCATAAGTTAACAAAAGTCCATTGGCTCTATTTAAATTAAATGCTTGCAAGGTTGAAATGAGTAATTATCCTGCTCCCCCAAAATCTGAGCTGCAT
Source organism: Mustelus asterias (assembly GCF_964213995.1). NCBI lineage: Eukaryota > Metazoa > Chordata > Chondrichthyes > Carcharhiniformes > Triakidae > Mustelus > Mustelus asterias. Next base: position 128,264,669 of record NC_135801.1, on the reverse strand, counting down.
TCTTTCAAAACTATTGAATGCCTGTAGAATAAAGCTGATTTTTAAACATTCCCATTGAAGATAAAAAAGGTCTGGCAGCATCTGTAAGGAGAGAAAAGAACTGCTATTTCGAGTCCAGAGGACCCTTTGTCAAAGCTAAAAGGCATAGAAAGTGGAAGATGTTTATACTGTAGGGTGAGGGAATGAAAGATGAGTCATGGCCACAAAAACAAGGTGTGGAAATGCCAGCCTTGGACTGGGGTGGGCACAATAAGACTCGCAACACCAGGTTAAAGTCCAACAGATGCTGCCAGACCTGCTGAGATTTTCCATCATTTTCCCTTTTGGTTTCAGATTCCAGCATCCGCAGTAATTTGCTTTTATTAAAGTCCAACAGGTTTATTTGGAATCACAAGCTTTCGGAGCACTGCTCCTTCATCAGGTGAGTGGAGAGGTAGGTTTCGCAAACATGGCACATAAAGACAAAGGCATAATTGCAAGATAATAATAGAGCGAATAGAAGCTGTGAATGGCCAAACTGCAGAGAAGCTGAAATCAGAGGGTAAGATGTGACAGACCCCCCACATCTTCATCTGTCACAGTTTATCCTCTGATTTCATCTTCTCTGCCATTTGGCCATTCACACCTTCTAATCTCTCTATGGACTGCCATTAGCACCTCTTAGCCTTTCCACTTGTTTTTGTGGCTATGACTCATCTTTCATTCCCTCACCTTACAGTGTAAATATCTCCCACTTTCTAAGCCTTTTAGCTTTGACAAAGGGTCGGCTGGACTCGAAACGTCAGCTCTTTTCTCTCCTTACAGATGCTGCCAGACCTGCTGAGAATTTCCAGCATTTTCTCCTTTGGTTTCAGATTCCAACATCCGCGGTAATTTGCTTTTAAACATAAAAAGGTGTACATATTTATACCATCATCACATCAAACATTTGCAGATTATGTCCAAAACTGTGGAGGTCCATTTTAATCCAATGCCTGCATCTATCTATAAATATTTGCAGTTTCAGTTTTCATTCTAGAAGGGATTTCAATGGCCACCTCTGCAATTAAAATCTTGCAGCCTGCAGGCATTTGTTGTGCCACATCTTTGAAAGTATGATTCACTTTCAAGTAGTAACGCTATCAATAATGTGACAGAATTGTAGAGTAAAAATAATCATGGACAAGTCAAACAACATCTAGCAAATTACTAATCAAATAACTGACAAAATTAGATGAATCAATAAGTAGCTAAAAATACCAGCGAGGAATACCGACAAGTAGAACACTCAGCAATGAAATCCCTTAATGATTTTTCAAAGCTGCAACCCAGAAGTCAGTAAATACCACAAAACCAACTTATCAACTCACTTGTAATTTCTTCTCCATTTCTGACATTTTCCTTCTTCATTCAAGTTGACATCAAAGGATCATTTGACTGAGGATGGCATCTCGGAGTCCTTGCAAAATTGAAACCAATGGGAATGAGTGGGGGGAACCCCCCGCCCCCCCCCACTGATCTGAATCTTCCCTAGCATAAAGGAAGTTGGTTCCGATGTTGGAGGCCTAATCATCTCCAGAGTTCACTTAAGGAGTTGCTAATGGTGGTGTCCTGGACCCACCATCTCCAGCTGCTTTGGTAGTGACCTTCCCTACACCTTAAGATCTGAAGTGGAGATGTTCACTGATGATTACACAGTGTTCAGCACCTTTCGCATCTCCTCAGATACTGCAGGAGTCCATCCCCATGTGCGGCAAGGCCTGGACACCATTCATGCCTGGCTGAAAATTAAGTAGTATTTCCACCACACAAATCTTCAACATGAGAAAACTTAACCATCTCTCCTTGATGTTCAATGGTATTACCATCGCAGAATGCTCCACCATCATCACCTTGAGTTTGCCATTCACTAGTACATATGACAATAATAAATCAAATCAAATCAGCATTCACCCTGGCCAGTCCCCTCAGGATTGTATATTACAATAAGCAAGATTCATTGTTCAGTGAAACAGAAAGATGGAAGGCATTTTTTTGCTCTGCTTCCATGAGACTGTAATAGCTAAAGAGGACCATGGATGGGCAGGGGAAAAAAGACCAGGGCATTAAAACTCATGCAGTTTTCTAATCCTGTCTGCATGTTCTATAACAACACAACAGGGAGCTGATTGTATGATTAAATTGACATTTTTATTGTGAGAGGAGACAACATGGCAAATCAAAAGATTTAGAAGTTTTTTCTGGAATTGAATTGATTGCTTTTGTTGTGCATTTGGTTGATTTTTCATCCATGTTGACAAAAGAAAAATGTGAGAAGTGTGCCCAGGAAATCTATGATGAGGTATATCTTGGCTTAAGTGTCAAACTGCAACAGTGAAAGCATCTGCTGCTGATCATAGAATAGAATCACTGAATCATTACAGCACAGAAGGAAGTCATTTGACCCATTGTGTCTGGGATGCCTCTCTTAATTAGTAATTCACGTGCTGTCACTCCCTCGCCCTCTACCCACATCCCTGCACATTCCTCCTTTTCAGACATGTGGAAAGTGTAGAAACATTTATGACACAAGAGGTTGTTCTGCCCATCGTGTCTGTGCCAACCAAAAAATGCCGCCCCAACCTAATAATTTTCCAGCACTTTGTCCATACGTTATGGGACTTCAGGTGCAAGTACGAGGTAAGGGCTTCTGCCTTGACTACTGTTTCTGCAGTCACTGCCCTCTCTGCTAAGGGAAATAGGTCCTTCCCTTCCACTCTATCCAAGCCCATCAATCAAATCTCCCCTTAGCCTTTTCTGTTCCAAGGAGAACAATCCCTCCTATCCAATCTTTCCTCATAGCTGCAATTTTCCAGTCCTGGCAACATGCTCATAAATCTCCTCTCTGCCCTCTCCAATGTAATGACATCCTTTCTGTAATAAGGTAACCAGAACTCCTTGCAGTACTCAAAGTTGTGGCCTAACAAGTGTTTCCTCTAGCGCCAGCATAACTTCCCTGCTCTTAAACTCTATGTCTTGTTAGCAACCATAACAACCTGTTCTGTGACCTTCAGGATCTTTGGGCAGGCACTCCAAGGTTCCTAACTTCCTCTACTCTCACAATCTACCCTTTTATTGTGTATTCCTTTGCCTTGTTTGACTTCTCCAAATCAAACTTCTCTGGGTTGAATTCAATTTGCCACTTTTCTGCCCACCTGACCAGCCCATTGATATCTTCCTGCAGTCTGCAACTTTCCTTTTCATTATGAACCATGTGGTAAATTTTTATGTTGTTTGCAAACTTCTTGATCATGCCCTCTACATTTATGTCCAAATCATTAATGTATACCACAAAAAGCAGGAGAACGCCACTGGAAACAGCCTTCCAGTTGCAAAAATACGCATCAGCAATTAGCCTTCATTTCCTGCTACTGTGCTAATTTTGTATCCAGTGTGTTACATTTCCTTGGGTCCATGGGTTTTTGTGTTTTTAACTAGTCTGTATTATGGCTCTTTGTCAAAATCCTTGCTAAAATCCATGTAAACTACATAAGCTACACTGCCCTCCCTGTGAGCTCCTCAAAGAATTCGATCAAGTTAGTCAAATACAATCTTCACTTAACAAATTCATGCGGACTGTCCTTAATTGCTCTGTGCTTTTTTAAGTGAAAGCTTATCCTGTCTCTCAGAATTAATTCCAATAATTTGTCAAGGTTAGAAGGACTGGCCTGTAATCTATCCCTCATTTCATTTTTAAACAAAGGTACAATGTTAGCAATCCTCCACTCCTCTGGCACCACACCTCCAAGTAAGTGTTTTAACAACACCAGGTTAAAGTCCAACAGGGTTATTTGGTAGCAAATGCCATTAGCTTTCGGAGCGCTGCTCCTTCCGAAAGCTAATGGCATTTGCTACCAAATAAACCTGTTGGACTTTAACCTGGTGTTGTTAAAACTCTTACTGTATTTACCCCAGTCCAACGCCGGCATCTCCACATCATGACCACACCTCCATCCAGTGAAGATTGGAAAATGATGGTCAGAGCATCCGCAATTTCCTCACTGGCTTCCTTTCATAGCCTGGGGACATTTCACCTGGCCCTGTGATTTATGCATTTTCAAGGATGCTAATCCCCTTAATACTTCCTCTCTCCCTATGCTTTTCACATCCAATACTTCACACTCTTTCTGCCTATCCACAATGGCTGCATTGATCCTTTTTTGTGAAGAAAGGCACAAAGTATTCATATTCCGCCACTACACATAGATGACTTTTTTGGTCTTTTATGAGCCCTATTCTTTCCTTAGTTATCCTCTTACTCTTAATGAATTGATAAAACATTTTTTGGTTCTCCATGATTTTGTTTGCCAATATTTGTTTATGCCCTCTCTTTTCTTAATTTCCTTTTTGATTTTACCAGTCCTTTTTCTATACTCCTCTTGGCTTTCTGTAGTATTGAGTTCTCTGTATCTGATATAACCTTTTCTTTTCTGCCTTGTCTTACTTACCCGATAAGCTCCTTGACATCCAGGGGGATCTAAATTTGGTCATCCCACCTTTTTCTTAGTGGAAACACGTTTACTTTGGAATCCCTTGATTCACCCCTTTGAATACCTCCCATTGCTGTAACATGGATTTACCTTCCAGTAGCTGTGTCCAGTCCACTTCTGCTCAATTACTTCTCAGCCTAGTGAAACTGACCTTACCTCAATCTAGGATTTCAGTTCCTGTTCTATCTTTGTCCATTTCCATAATTATGTTAAAACAAACTAAATTATGCTCCCCACCACCAAAATGTTCTCCCACAGTCATTCTTTCCACTTACCCAGTTTTATTTCCTAAAACTATGTAGTAAACTGTGCTCCCTCTTGCCACATACAGGCCAAAAACGTTCTCCTGAATGCACCTGAATTCTGTTCCCTCCATTCCTTTCACACTAAAACTAACCCAGTTAATATTGGGGTAGTTAAAATTCTCTATTATTTCTGCCTTATTGTTTTTGCATTTCTCAGAGATTTGTCCACATATTGTTCTTCTATCTCCCTCTGACTCTTTGCAATCTATAGTACACTTTCAGTAGCGTAACTGCCCCTTTTTTGTTCCTTAGTCCAATCAACATGACATCATTTGCTGGCCCTTCTAACATACCATCCCTCCTCACAGCTGTAATTGTTTCTTCAAGAAGCATTGCTACTCCTCGCTATCTCTTCTGAAGACTTTGTAATCAGGAAAGTTGAGCTGCCTTTCCAGCCGCTCTTAAGCTTTGTTTCTGTAATAGTTATATCAGACTGCCACGTTTCCAGCTGTGCCTCAGCTCATCTGCTTTATTTGTTGTACTCCTTGCATTGAAGTATGTACCCTTGAGTACTGCCAAATTCCTTTATTTTTGTTGATTTTCCATTCTTAGTTACCTCTGCCTTCACTAATTTTCCATCTTCCAATTCCATTTCGGAATTTGTCCCATCTGAATTCACCCTCAGCTTTCCAGCCCCCTGCAAAATGATCGCACTGATCTTAACAGACTTTTAGGGGAAGGTTCCCTAATCTGATTTCCAAGGAGGAACCTGCACCACTTGGAGTGCATCTAGGCTGCTTGTCCACAGGAGAAACATATACATTTAATCAAAGAAATCCAGATCTGTGGAGGGTGCTGCGAACCACCCAGAAGGACTCATACAATTTCCCTGATGGCTTGTTTTTAATGGCGTCACACTGAAACTCTGAGTTTTCTCTTTGGGGGTCCAAGCCACAATCTCAGCTTAATCACCCCTCCATGAATAGCTATGCCTGGTCTGATAACATATACCCTAATCAGTCATACAGTAAATCGAAGGATGAATGATTTCCTGATGTAAGGAGTCTCCATATTCTCCTACAACAATTTCTTTGTTGGCTGTAAGGTGGAAGCTCCAAACACCAAACATCATCCTGGAAAATTCAATGAAACACTGGAATTTAACACATAAGGCCTCCAAGTCATTCTAATAAGTGCCTGCCAATATTTATGGCAGGAGTATGGCAAAATGCACACAAAACATTTTACACAGACCAATTTGAATTGGCTTAAATTTTATATTAATTTGGAAATCTGCTTGTTTCACAACTGGTGAACATATTCAACACTTTCTCACATGCCAGAAAAGCAAAATCTCATTAGATGATTTAGTTGTTGTAGTTTATAAGACAAGTTTTAAAGAGATCATGGCAGCTAATATATTTTTTCATCCTTGGGTCATTTCTGCTGAAGGTGGATTGTTGAAAATATACGAAAGGAAACTGGAACCACTGTGTTCTATAAAATGTTCTATAAAAAGAGTCCTCCATACTATATAATTAGTTTACGGGTAGCTGTCTGTTGGATTGCACATAGGCATTTTGCAAGATGAGTGGGAGTCCTCAAAATGTATTAAATGTATCTTTGCACGACAATATCATTGAACAAAATCCAGTTATTTAACTATTTGGAATCAGAGGTCTGGTTTTCAAACTTGGGTTGGGAACCCGAAACCTGGATTATCCCTGCGTCCTATACATGCGTCACTTCTTTAAATATGTTGGATCTAATTGGCCTGGAGGTGAGTCCTGCATCCGATCAATGGCCTTGGGAGCAGCCTGGAAACAAGACATGGATCAGAAAGGTCCTTTGAAAAGATGGATTGCAGCAATGACTGGGCTTTCTAATCACTGAGCACCCGAGGGTGCTGCTTGAGCTGGCACAGGCATGCTTCTGCAGGTGGCACCAATATTTTCTGATGCCTCTCTAAAGGCATTGACAGAGGCAGTCTCCAAGCTGCCTCCAAGAGAAATTATTTTCCCAGTGTCCAAGAAACTCAAGAAACCAAAAAGGCCTGGATGGAGGGGGCCATGAAGATGAGCAGTAGAGGATGACACTGAGGAAGTGCATCAGTGTCACAAGAGATTCAAAGACCTGTTAATGTCTGGGAAGGAGAGTGGTGAGTGACACCCGGGAGACAGGTCTCTAACTCTGTACACAGCAGCATGCACATGGGCTGAACAGGCGGAGTGCTCATAGGTCTCCCTAACTTTGTCAATGTAAATGACCAGTTACATCACTGAGAGGTCAGCCATCCTCAAAGATGGTGGGCAGCTGAGAAGGGAACTTCATTGAGAAGCACAGCAGGTGATGTCAATGTCATGCTGGAAACAATGAGGGAGACCAGGGTACTCATACATCTTTTTCTCCAGGAAAAGTGAATGCATGACAATCACAAGATGGGTGGTGCAGCAGAACCTCACGACCTGACTCCCAATGGAGGAGTTGGTGATTGATATTGCATCACAGCATGTTGTCAGCAATGGTGAAACTGGAGGCTGTGATGAGCAGGGTCCTTTGATTGCTCTATGGTCATGGAAGAAGCTGCTGCCCAGCACGCATGGTGGCTCCTTCACTGATGTCGTCTATTGGGTTGGTTGTGCTGAGACTCCTGCTGAGCAGCCAACCTCTCACAACTACTTTGTGGCAATTTATCTGACATATTCCACATTCAATTACACTGTGCTGGATCCAAGTCTTTATGGGGTGAATATGTTGCAGCATCATAAAGATCCATCAATGAATAAAACTTCTTTTTAATTCTTTTAGGGGATTTCACAGTCCATGAATGAAGTAAATAAAAACAAATGCCTTTCCAATTATCATTAGTCCTGGTAGTGTTCCAGCTTAATGTATGGGTCTGTATGATGACTCTCCTTTGCAGAGGTCTTGCACATTCTTGAGTAGGAGTTGTACAATATTATACTTATTGTAGAGCCCAGTGGTATCTCCCTATTTCTACAACCAGAAACCATTTGCCTTATTTTCCTTTCCCTGAGAGGAGACTTGACAAAAGCATTCAAAATCTTGAAGGGTCAGGATGGAATAGATAGGGCAAAACTGTTCCCACTTGTGAAAGGATTGAGAATGAGAGAGCACAGATTTCAAATAATTGGCAAAAGAAGCAAAAATAAAAGACATGAGGATAAACTTCACACAACGAGTGTTTATGGTCTGGAATGTACTGCCCTGAGAGTGTGGCGGAAGTAGGTTCAATCAAGGCATTCCAAAGGAAATGAGACTTGCTTAAAAAGGAAGATTGTGCAGCATAATGAGGAGAAAGCAGGGGAATGGCACTGGGTGAATTGCTCATTCAGAGAGCTGTGGAAACATGATGGGCCAAATGGCCTCCTTCTGCACCATAACAAATCTGAGATTGTGATATATGGATGTCGCCGGCAAGGACAACATTTGTTGTTTGCTCCTAATTGCCCTTGAGAAGGTGCTGGTGAGCCACCTTCTTGAACTTGTCACGTGTAAAGTTCAAGGCATTAGTCCTGAGATCCAATGAGTGGAAAAGGAGGGCATACCCTTGCTAGAATGTTTGCATGTGTTAAATATTTTGTAGCTTGCTTCCAATAAATAAGATCTTAAAGTGTGTCCTGGTGGTTCTGAGATGCAGTTGGTGTTTTGATATTGGGCCTTTAGGAGACTTACTAACTTCTTAATTTAGTTGGCACACACTGACCGTGATTTTATTTTATAGTTCTCGCTATCCTTTAAACATCAGGGTAAACAGGTGAAATGCTTCTCAGATGCTTGCCAATACTTCTCTGTTATTTCTGCTGCTAATTGGGTGGTACATTATGATATTTCAGATCAGAAAATGTGTCAAGTTTAATCCAAATGAAGGAAGAAGAAAAAAAGAGCTTGTTCCCTTTTCTAACTCAGCCTTCTTTGTTGCTTACCATTGTTTACTGAGTCAATGAAAGATGTCTTCATTTGCTTATCATTGGTAAGTGGACACATTTTGTCCATGCCTCTGGGTTTAAAAAGTCCAGTGAAGATGATTCACCTTAGAGGAGTGTCAGGTTCTCTTTAAAATAAGCTGCAGGTTCTACTCCATTCTCTCCCCCACCCCCACCCAGCCCAATAATATTAACCTAGATCCATTAGTTCACCTTACAATTGCTGGTGGTCAGGAAGCTAAACCTCATCTGACTAGGCTTATCTCAACTGATAATGCGCTCAAACGGTCCCTCTGAAGGCCTGAACATCAGGAACTCTTAACTTGGAGGAAGCTTTTAGTCCCCACAGCCCCAGCCAAGGTGATTGCTGAGTTTGAATTGGATATATGTATTAGCGTAGCCTCATGTGACAAATGCAAATCAAATTAAAAACAGAATAGAAAGTACTAAAGAAAACCACCCAGAATTTCTGAAGGACTTCTCCCGATGTCCTGTTGTTGAGCAGAAGATTTGCAAAATCTCTGCAGGAATGATACAGCACTGATGCTGTTTTTCCAGGACTCTGCCAAGGCTAAAGTGGGAGTTTGGGATGGCCCTCATGGAAATACTGCCTTGATACATCAAACGTCATCCTTCTGTCTGCCTACACGTTATTTTGCCTCTTGGCTTAGTAAATGATTGTGAGCACCAATGATTTTATTTTGTCATTGTGACATTTATATGGCTTCCATGAAATATAAAGGCTGTCCCTTTCTATAAAACCACTATCTTCCCACAGATTGATCAAATGTAGAAAACTTTATATCAAAGGAAATCCATCAGTGGAAGTATTACTCAGATGTGTTGCTTGGAACAGATTTAGACCAGCCAGCCAAAATGAAGCTTTGCATAATTAATTATTTAAATAGTGATTTACCAACTGCTCGGAATCTTGCAGTAACTGCTCTTAATTTTTCGCAGTGAGGAACAAATCACATGTTTTTAAGAATATTTGTGCACGAACGTAGGTGGCATTGCCAATAAATTTTATTTTACATGCCCATAAAGCAAGTAATGTAAACCATTGCCATTTATTAGTCCTCCAGATTACATTTTACTGATATTCTTGATAAAATACCAAAGGCCGCTGCCTTCCCACCTTCTTCCATGTGTATATTTTAATAGATGCCAAAGACAGAATAATGTAATTTGGCACAATTATTTCCCTTTATTTGCAACCTAGCAACGTTGGATGCCAGGATGTTTGGTGTGTTCCTCGCACCAGAATTCCTATGCGTTTTGGGGGTGGAGGTAGGCTGGTGGGGTGGCTTAAGATTCATACAGTTTCTTCAAGGCAAATGATTGCATTGGTTAGAGTGGGAATTTTGAAAACTTGAATGGCTTGAAAATTATCTTCAGTTGGCAAACCACGTATCACCACGTCAAGGTGATATAGGCATTCATGCAATATGATTTCTAATTTACATAAAGGGCACACACTCAGACATTGCTCTTGGATTGCTTTAGATGTTCATTTCATAAGGTCTTAAAAATGAGAGGTTGGAGCACAGAGAGAGGCAATTATGTTTGTAATGGAAAGGTGGCGAGTATAACAAGGAACTAAATACATAGAATCATAGGATCCCTAAAGTGCAGAAGGAGGCCATTTGTCCCATTGAGTCTGCACCAACCACAGTCCCACCCAGGCCCTACTCTTGCAACCCTACATATTTACCCTGCTAATCCCCCTGACACTAGGGTCAATTTTGCAAGTTCAATTAGCCTAACCCACACATCTTTGGATACAGTGGCCATATGTCATTTAAAGAAGATCTCCTGTATTTGAGTGACACAGATGCTTTGTGTAATCGGCAATGGGATGTTTCTCAGAGTTCCTGAGGCTTCCTTTTGCTAACCCATACATTGTCAATGTGGCTTTCATCCTTTTAAATGCAAGGGGGTGTTTAGTGAGGTAACGCCACAACCATTCTTGAGATCCATGTTGGCCTATATTGCAGGATATATTGCAGGAACTACAAAAGGTCAAGAATGTAGCCAAATCCATCCCGCAACCCAGCCTCCCATCCATTGACTCTGTCTACACTTTCCACTGCCTCGGCAAAGCAGCCAGCATAATTAAGGCCCCACGCACCCCAGACATTCTCTCTTCCACCTTCTTCCTTCCTGAAAAAGATACAAAAGTGTGAGGTCATGTACCATCCAACTCAAGAACAGCTTCTTCCCTGCTGCTGTCAGACTTTTGAATGGACGTACCTTGCATTAAGTTGATCTTTCTCTACACCCTAGCTATGACTGTAACACTACATTCTGCACTCTCTCGTTTTCTTCTCTAAGAACGGTACGTTTTGTCTGTATAGCGCACAAGAAACAATACTTTTCACTGTATGTTAATACATGTGATAATAATAAATCAAATCAAATCAAAGGATGTCTCCAAATGATCAATGCCAGTGTTGTGCTCAGTGATGACTCTGGTGGTACATTGTTTTTTTATTCATGCTCATGATGTGAGTATTGCTTACAAGGCCTTTATTGACAATCTTTAGTTACTTTTGACAAGGTGGTGCTGAGCCTTAATCTTGAAATTCTGTAGTCCGCATAGTGAAGATAAGGAGTTCCATGATTGTGATCCAGCAATCACGAAGTACTGGCAACTTATATCTAAGTCGGGATGGTATGTGACTTCAAGATTGTGGTTTTCCCATGCACTTGCTGCTCTTTTCTTCCAAGTGGAGGTGGTGGTCAAGGGTTTAGGAGGTGCTGTTGAAGAAACTTTGGCGAGTTTCTGCAGTGCATCTTGTTGATGGTCCACCTGCAGCCCCAGTATGCCATTGGGGAAAAGAGTGAATGTTTGAAGTTATGGATGAGCGACAAGTTAAATGGACTGCTTTATCCCAGATGATGTTAAATGGTTTCAGTGTTGCTGACCTGCAGCCATTAAGGAAAGTGGAGAGAATTCCATCGCATTCTGGCTTGTGACTTCCAGATGGTGCAAAAGCTTTGGTGAGTCAGGAAGTGAACCAATCACACAGGACACCCAGTTTTTCATCAGTTGTCAGAGCCACGGCATTTATATCATTGAATTTTTGATCAGTAGCAAACCCCCAGGATATTGATGGAGGTTGGAATTCACAATGGCAATGCCACTGGATGTCAAGGGGAGGTGGTAAGACGATCTCTTGTTGAGATGATTGTTACTTGGAATTTGTGTGGTCCAAATGTTACTTGCCACTTATCAAACTAAGCCTGGATGCTGACCATGTCTGCAGGCAGCAAGGCTACTTCATCACCTGAGTAATGGTGAATGGAGTTTAGCACCGTGCAAACATTTGTGAACAACCAGATTTCTGACGTTGACTTGAATGAAGGTCATTGATGAAGCAGTTGAAGACAATTGGGGCCAGGACGCTGCCCTGAGGAAGTCATGCTTATGTTTTATGGTTGAAATAATTGGCTTCCAAACATAATATTCATTCTTCTTTGTACAGATATTCCTCCAGCCACAGGCGAGATTTCCCACTGGTACACCCATTCATTTCAATTTAGGTAGGGTTTCTTGGTGCCATACTCAATTGAATGCTGCCCAATTTGAGGGCAATCAATCTCACCTTTGACATTCAGCTCTTTTTGTATATATTTGGATCAGGGCTGTATGAGTTTTCATACCTAATAAATATGTACGGGTTACGGAGAATGTGCTTGGTTTTAGATGCTGTATGGACCTCATTATGGTGGCACTCAGCCCATTGCTTCTGTGCTGACTCTTGATAGAGCAATCCAAAGATAATCCCATTTGACACAGCCTTATATCTTTGTATAACTATTTAAATAATTTTCCCTTGAAAGAAACAATAGTTTTGGCCCCAACCTCTCACTTTGGGAAATGTTCCATTAATCCTTTGAACAAAAGGCGCTGCTCCAAATTTTTCCTCCCTTCCTTAATGACTATTTTAAATTGATTCCTTAACCAGCTGTCCTAGGAAAACTCACATTTGTCAACAAATGTGGATATAGAAGGTAGCTTTGATCTCCCCAGGGGCTACTTACTTTTCTGAATCACAAAGTGTTGTCATTATGGAACATATTAAAATAAAATCATCGTCACAGACACCAGGGAAGTGAGCATTATGGCGGCATTGTGTTGGTCATGAACAAAATTACACAATGAAAAGAATGAAATTCTGAAGAATATAAGAACATAAGAAACATAACCAAGGATAAGCCAGTCAGCCTCTCGAGGCAGCTCCACCATTTAATAAGATCATGGCTGATCATCTACCTCAGCTACATCTGTCCAAACTATCCCCATATCCAGTGATTCCTTTATCAATCTACTTCAACATCCTTGACTGAATACCCACAGCTCTCTGCAGCAGAGGGTTCCAAAGGTTCACAATCTTTTGAATGAAGAAATTTCTTTTCTCCTTTATCCTAAATGGCAGACCCTTATCCTGAGACTGGAGATTCCCCAGCCAATACTCCAGCATTTATCCCATCAAGCTCCTTAAGAATTTTTTCTGTTTCAATGAGATTATCTTTCATTCTACTAAACTCCAGGAATAAAGCCCTTGTCTGCTCAATTTCTCCTCACAGAACAATCCATTCATCCCAAGAAACACAGAACATCTTCCTTTAAGATTCTTTAGTTGTATGTTTAAAGTAAGGATATCAAATGGTATGGAGCAAAGGCAGGTAATTAGAACTGAGATGCATATCAGCCTTGATCTAACTGAATGGCGATGTGGGCTTCAGGTTGAATGGCCACCTCTTTTTCTTATTGTTGCTACTTAGGTGTGGGCATTTGGCAAAGGTGAAAGTTGGACCATAGTAGAGCACTCAAAGGTGGAAAATCATGCATTTTGTGAACTGCAGTGCTGTTATGCTGCTGCTGTTTGAGGAAGGGACATAGCCCGGACTGTTTAAAACCTCTGTGAATTCTCTATTTTACAATCACTTTTGACCTTTGGTATTTTCTTTGTATGGTATACAGCATTAAATTTCCTTACTGCTTTCCACTGTGAGACTTCAAATTTTTTTCCATGGATAGTACAGAGTTCTCTATGGGACTTCCTTGAGAAATACTCCAGATCGATTTTCACCATGATAGAGAGGCTCTTTACCCATTTCTTATTTTTGCTGGGATGGGAGTGGTGTGATGCGCGATTAATTCACTCGGGAGGCTGGATCGTACCCGGGAATAAAGGCTTTTATTAGCAACAAGAATGGAGCATACTGCTTAACGGTACAATCCCAGACTAAAGGGTCACGAGGAAGTGCAGTGACCTTTATACTCCTATAGGAAGGCGGAGCCAACCGGAGTGTACCACAGAACAATGCCAACAGGTGGAACACCCCAACCCTAACACCAACAGTAACAAGAGTAACATATGTACAAGTACCCATAGTGATAACCATCTATGGTTCAGTACCCATAGTGGTAACCATCTATGGTTCACCACATGGTGTTGGGCCGGGGTTCAGGCTGTGTGATTCACAGAGGCAGCTCGCCTTTTAAATCACCAGCTGTCTTCACTGAAGTGGAATTTTGGAAGAACAGGACTGTAGAGTCTAGAGTGTGCAAATAGAACAGATTAAAGGAGGTCTGAATTTGGTTACTGCATTTGGATAATCAGGGTATTCTTCTGGATAGAGTGCTGGAATACCTTTGGGAGAGGTAAGGCACCCTTATGGATTGTTAAAAGTGAACATGATTATTTTCCACACAAAATCATTGAAACTGTCCAAGGATGTATCTAGTCTGATTTAGAAGGGATTTAGAAAGGAATAAATTCATTAACGATAGTCAGCATGGTTTTGTGAGAGGGAGGTCATGCCTCACTAACCTGGTGGAGTCTTTTGAAGAAGTGACTGGAATGGTTGACGAGGGAAGGGCCGTGGATGTTGTCTATATGGACTTTAGTAAAGCGTTTGACAAAGTCCCTCATGGTAGGTTGGTGCAAAAGGTTGGATCTCATGGGATAAAGGGGGAGGTGGCTAGATGGGTGGAGAACTGGCTTGGTCACAGAAGACAGAGGGTGATAGTGGAAGGGTCTTTTTCCGGCTGGATGCCTGTGACTAGTGGTGTTCCGCAGGGCTCTGTATTGGGACCTCTGCTGTTTGTGATTTATATAAACGATCTGGAAGAAGGTGTAACTGGGGTGATCAGTAAGTTTGCGGACGACACGAAAATGGCTGGACTTGCAGATAGTGAGGAACATTGTCAGAGGCTACAGAGGATATAGATAGGCTGGAAATTTGGGCAAGGAAATGGCAGATGGAGTTCAATCCAGATAAATGTGAAGTGATGCATTTTGGTAGAACTAATGTAGGGGGGAGCTATACGATAAATGGCAGAACCATAAAGGGTGTAGATATGCAGAGGGACCTGGGTGTGCAAGTCCACAGATCCTTGAAGGTGACGTCACAGGTGGAGAAGGTAGTGAATAAGGCATATGGCATGCTTGCCTTTATAGGATGGGGCATAGAGTATAAAAGTTGGGGTCTGATGTTGCAGTTGTATCGAACATTGGTTCGGCCGCATTTGGAATACTGCACACAGTTCTGGTCGCCACACTACCAGAAGGACGTGGAGGCTTTAGTGAGAGTGCAGAGGTGGTTTACCAGGATGTTGCCTGGTATGGAAGGGCTTAGTTATGAGGAGAGATTGGGTAAACTGGGGTTGTTCTCACTGGAAAGATGGAGGATGAGGGGTGACCTAATAGAGGTGTATAAAATTATGAAAGGCATAGATAGGGTGAACAGTGGGAAGCTTTTTCCCAGGTTGGTGGTGACGTTCACGAGGGGTCATAGGTTCAAGGTGAGCGGGGGGAGGTTTAACATGGATATCAGAAGGACGTATTTTACACAGAGGATGGTGGGGGCCTGGAATGCGCTGCCGGGCAAGGTGGTGGAGGCGGACACACTGGGAACGTTTAAGACTTATCTAGATAGCCACATGAACGGAGTGGGAATGGAGGGATACAAAAGAATGGTCTAGTTTGGACCAGGGAGGGCCGAAGGGCCTGTTCCTGTGCTGTATTGTTCTTTGTTCTTTGACAAGGAACTGTCCGAGGATATTAGGTGAGTTGATATGGAGGGGGTAAGGTGGAGTGTGGGGAGCAGGTATTGGCAATGAGTTGGCACTCAGTTGGCACTAAGTATGGTGGCAATAGAGCTAGATTGAGGGGCATGGGTGTATGAGCCATGGAGGTAGGCGGGGTCATGGGTTGGCATCGGTTGGCATGGATGGGGCACAAGGACTATGTGTAGAGGTGAGGGGTGAAGGCTACAGGGAAGCTTTCAGTTTTAATATTTTATTTATTTAAACACAGTACTGGGGCACAGAGGCAGGACTTGCGCACACCTACCTCTGCTCCTGGCAAGCTTGCACATTCCTGCGGGCTGCCGGACCAGGGAGCGGCGCGGGCTAATTGTTCTTTGTTTCTCGTTTCAAGGCTTCATTCAAGTGCCAGTACAGAGCGAGACTGCGGATAGTTGGGAACCTGTCTCGGGGGCAGGGAATTCAGATGGTGTTCGTAAAGCAAAAGTGGAAATGAATAGGGTTGGGAAGCATTTTTTGATCAGGGCCAGTGTGATCTCCTGGACTCGTTTCGATCGCCACAGGGGGTCGGAGAGGAATTTCCCAGATTTTTTTTCCCCCATATTGGCCCTGGGGTTTTCACTCTGGGTTTTCGCCTCTCCCTGGAGATCACATGGTCTGGAATGGGGGGGTGGGGGTGAGTTAATAGGTTGTGATGAACAAAGCATCGTAGCTGTGAGGGACAGCTCGGTGGATAGGATATTAGGATGTAGATAGGCTGGAAAATTGGGCGGGGATCCTGGATTCAGGATTCAATCCTGGACCGGGGAGCGGCGCGGGCTTGGAGGGCCGAAGGGCCTGTTCCTGTGCTGTAATGTTCTTTGTTTGTTCTTTGTTCTTATTCATTCTGGGGTCGACCGATCTCACTCCCATTTCAGCTGCATCCCCCCCATCCTGCAACAAAAAATCCAACTAATGTGTGAACATTTTTAAAGGTGGGTTTGTTGAGCTGGGAAATCTCCTGACTCAGCAACTCTGACCCAAGGAGAAAAATCTGTGCCTTTTCCTCTGGGAGAACAGAGAGGTCAGAAACCACAGGAGGTATTCGGCCTACGACCACCACTACCTCCAATCTAGAATAAATAGACAATGGCTCCTCTCCACCTGATTCAAGAGAAGTGCTTGCAGTTGTCCTTTACAAGAGAAGTCATCAATGAGTTAAGTCACACTGCAACTGACCTGCAACCCATTTCAAGTATAAGTACTGCATTGCCTGTGACAATCAAGGTCATCACCTTCATGAATAATTGCACTGTGGCAGCAACTTCTGGAGCAATTAGTAACATTGTGCAATTAACCAAGTCCCAGGTGCGTTCTTTGTTCAAGCAAACAAGTAAGAAATAATGCACATTTATATAATATCTTTCATAACCTCAACACATTGCAATGTTCTTCACAGTTAGTTTAATACCTTTGAAATGTGGGCTGCGATTCTCCCATCGCGACCCGCAACTTTTCTGTCGGGTCACGGTGGGAGATGCGCGTCGCCGGCCTTGAACAGGGATTTGCGTATGTGCCGGGAACGCATGCGCATCTCCCAGAGCCGGAGAAAAGTCACCGGTCAGACCACACTGGAAACCGGCGGGAAGGCAGGGAAGTAATTTAAATCTTTTTAAAATATGTTTCAAATATGCTGAGCAGTTCATTATCAGGAACGTTCAGGTCCCAGTTGAATCTCCCACCCCGCCAGGAGTACTTCATTCCGGCGGAGTGCAGACTCGCTCCCCACGTTCGGGGAACTAGTGGGAGACCCCGCCAGAATGAAGGGGGAGCAATCGGGGCGGTGGGGGGGTAGTGCCCCCTGGGCATGGGCACTCTGGCAGTGCCAGCCTGTGCCCCCTGGCACTGTCCAAGGGACAAAGTGTCCGTGCCCAGGGGCACCTTGGCACTGCCCCTTGGGCATCGGGCAGTGCCAAGGGGATGGGGCCTATTTTGGGCAGGGCCTAGGGGCCATTGGTGGGGTTGGGGGGTCCCGCTGCCACTCTGCAGACAGGATCGGTCTGGGATGGAGGAAGGGCAGTGATTGGGGTGGGCTGGGTGGGGGGGCATGTTGGGGGGGTGGGGGGCTGCCTCCCAGGGGGGTCTGACCAGGGGGGAGGTCTGTCAGGGTGAAGGGGGTTGGGGGATTGCCACTGCTGGGGGGTGTGGGCTGTGCATCGGGGCACTCCGGGACAGGGGGGGGGGGTCAGGGCTTGCCCAGGAATTGCTGTGGGGACCACGATCGGGCCGTGGGGGGCTGGAGGGGCAGCACTGCGGAGGTCCCGGGCTGGCCAGCAAATGGGGAGTCTGACAGGTCGGGGCCACTGCGCATGGGCAGAGTTCCAGAACTATCAGACTCCAGTGTGAATAGGCCCTGCCCCCTGGGTTTTCAATGAGATTCACGACTGGGACCTCTGCTGTGCACAGAGTGCGGAAATTCGGGTGAGAAGCTGAACTGAGAAAACAGTCGGGATTTAGGACAGTTTTCCCACCAATTCAGCACTTTTGGGAGAATTGCCCCCGTGGTTACTGTTGTAATATAGAACAGTCAATTTGCACACTGTAAGATCCAACATACTGCATTGAGATAATGACCAAATATTGGGGCTGAAAACTGACATTTGAAAGGCCAGTTGTCATGGCAATCATCAGAAATGTGATAGCTCATTGCAGCTTTTTTGAATAACAGAATTCCTAACATGCAACAACATTGATTGGATTCCAATGGCCCACTCCTGTTTCTAGTTCGTACGTTTCTATGTAGGCGTGCGTGTTCCCATTATCAAGTCAATAAAAGCGGTCTACAGAAAGGATTTCACTTGGCAAGTGCCCAGATTGTTTATGACCAGCAACATCACCCATTATGCAAGTAAATGCTCAGTTTAGATGCCATGGGGACTTCATTGTAAGGTAGTCCTTTGTGCCCAAACCCTTTCAACCCAAAAAGCGAGCTTCTCTGAAGCTCGGAGACCAAGCCAATGGTTATGACTGATGATACAAAATCATAGAAATTTTACAGCGCAGGTGGAGGCCATTCTGCCCATCGTGTCTACATCGGTTTTCCAAACAAGCATCATGACTTAGTGCCATTCCCCAGCCTTTTGCCCATACCCCTGCACATTCTTTCGATTTAAATAATCATCTAATGTCCCCTTGAATGCCTCGATTGTAACTGCCTCCACCACACTTCCAGGCAGTGCATTCCAGACCCGAACCACTCGTTATGTGAAAAAGTTTTTTCTCATATCAGATTTGCTTCTTTCGCAAATCACCTTAAATCTGTGCCCTCTTGTTCTTGATCATTTTATGAGTGGCAACAGTTTCTCCTTAGCTATTCTGTCCAACCCCCTCATGATTTTGAATATCTCTATCAAGTCTCCTCTTAGCCTTCTTCTCAGCAAGGAGAGCAGTCCCAAACTCTCCAACCTATTCTCATATTTGAAGTTTCTCGTCCCTGGAACCATACTTGTAAACCTCTTCTTCACTTTCTCCAATGCATTCCCATCCTTCCTATTGTGTGGCAGCCAGAACTCCAGTACACAATACTCCAGCTGAGGTCTAACTAGTGTCTTGTTCAGCATAACTGCCTTACTCTTGTACTCTATGCCTCTATTAAAAAGTAAGGAGCCTAACAACACCAGGTTAAAGTCCAACAGGTTTATTTGGTAGCAAACGCCACTAGCTTTCGGAGCACTGCTCCTTCGTCAGATTTCCACTCCATCTGACGAAGGAGCAGCACTCCGAAGGCGAGTGGCGTTTGCTACCAAATAAACCTGTTGGACTTTAACCTGGTGTTGTTAGACTCCTTACTGTGTTTACCCCAGTCCAACGCCGGCTTTTCCACATCATGTCTATTAAAAAGCCCAAGATACTGTATGCTTTAACAACTGTTCTCTCCAATTGTCCTGCTATCTTCAATGATCTATGCACGGATGAACCCAGGTCCCTCTGCTACTGCACCCCCTTAAGAATTGTACCCCTCTTTTTTTTTCTGTCCATGTTCTTTCTACAGATTTTTTCATATTGAATCTCATCTGCCCACTCCATCAACTTGTCTATGTCCTTTTGAAGTTCTATACTGCCTTCCTTACAGTTTACAATGTTTCCAAGTTTCGTATCATCCACGAATTTGAAATTGTCCCCTACACAACATGATGTAAATCATTAATATATATCAGGAAAAGCAAGGGTCCCGATACTGACCATTGGGGAACACCACTACAAATCTTCCTCCAGCCCAAGAAATGTCCATTGACATCTGTTTCTTATTATTCAGCCAATTTTGTATCTTGTTGATTTGATTATTGTCACATGTATTATTATACGGTGAAAAGTATTGTTTCTTGCATGCTATACAGAAGCATAACATTCATAGGGAACAGTAGGAGAGGATGCAGAATATAGTGTTACAGTTATAGCTAGGGTGTAGAGAAAGATCAGTTTAATATGTGATAGGACCATTCAAAAATCTGATGGCAGCAGGGAAGAAATTGTCCTTGAGTTGCTTGGTACATGACCTCAGACTTTTGTATTTTTTTCTCGATGGAAGGAGGTGGAAGAGAATATGTCCAGAGTGCGTGGGGTCCTTGATTATGCTGCTACTCTCCCTTTTATTCCATGAGCAATAGCTTTTCTCACAAGTCTGTTGTGTGGCATATTGAATGCTTTTGAAAGTCCAGGTACACCACATCAACAGCATTACCCTCATCAACCCTTTCTGTTATCTCTTTAGAAAACTCCAGTGAGTAAGTTAAACACAATTTCCCCTTTAGTAATCCATGATGGCTCTTCCTAATCAACCCACATTCTTCTATGTGACAACAAATTCTATTTCAAATAATTGTTTCTCGAAGCTTCCCCACCACCAAAACTGACTGGTCTAATTCCTGGTCCTATCCTTAGAACCTTTATTGAACAAGAGCGTAATGTTTGCAATTCTCCAGTCCTCTGACACTGTCCTTGAGTCTGGGGACAACTGGAAGATTATAGTCAGTGTGCCTGAAATTTCCACTCCTACTTCCTTCAATATCCTTAGATGCACCTCATCCGGTCCTAGTGTCTTGACAACTTTAAGTACCGACAATGTATCCAACTTATCAATTTTGAACCCTTTTCTTGACAGAGGTTCCTCCTCTGGCCTGGATAGCATCTACTTGGTAAAGACAGATGCACAGTATTCACTTCATACCTCAGCCATGCTTTTACACCTCCCCTCAGAACCTTCTGCATTCCTTTTGGTTCTCAATTATATTTTCTACCTGGTACCTGTCATAAGCACACTTTTTCTTCTTTATCTTAATTTCATCTTCATTTTCATCCAGGGAGCTCTGGATTTGTTTACCCTACCTTTGCCTTTTGAGGGAATAGACCTTGACTGTGCATGAACCATTTTTTGATTGAAGGTATCCCATTGTTGAGCTACAATTTTTTCCACCAACCTTTCATTCCAGTCTATCCAGCCCAACACCATTCTTGTCCCATTGAAGTTGGTTCTCCACCAGTTAATTATTCTTACTCTGGATTACCCATTGTCCTTTTCTACCATCATCCTAAACCTTACAATACAATGATCACTATCTCCAAAATGTTCCCCACTGACGCTTGATCTACTCGGCTCACCTCATTTCCAAGAACCAAGACCAACAGTGCATCTTTCTTGTTGGACTGGACTCAGACTACTGCAGAACATTTTTCCTGAAAACAATCTGGGAATGTTTGCCCCTTTCCATCCTTTAACCTACCACTGTCCCAGTCTGCATTCGGGTAATTAAAGTCTCCTATTATAACTACTCAATAATGTTTGCGTCCCTCTGCAATTTCTCTGCAGATTCATTCCTCTCCATCCTTCCCACTAGGTGGCAATCCAAAGACTATATTGAGCAATGTAATTGCACCCTTTTTGTTCCTTAGCTCAAGCCAAATTGATTATGCCTTGAACACTCTGGAACATCCTCTTTCTCCAGCACTGTAATGCTCTCCTTAACCAATACCATCACCCCTCCTCCTTTTCTTCCTTTCCTAGTTTTCCTGAACACCTTGAACCCAGGAATATTTAACACCCAGTCTTGCCCTTCCTTGAGCCAGGTCTCTGTTATAGCCACACCATCATAATTCCACATGGCAATCTTCATCTGTAACTGCCCAGTCTTATTTATTATACACTGAGCATTCACATACATTCTCAGTAACCCTTACAGAGACTTTCATTGCTTTCTCCCTTGCTCCGACTCCACCTATTAACTTACTATTCTCTCTACTAGTGTTATCTGTCTTTTGTGTATTTTGTGCACCCTGGTATTCCTGTCTAATATTTTCTCCTGGTTCCCACAACCGTACCAATTTAGTTTAAATCCCTCCCAGCAGAATCAGCAAACCACCTTGCAAGGATTCCCTGCTCTGGTGTAATCATCCAGCTTGCATAGGTAACATTTTTCCCACAGCCAGTTGCAGTGTCCCAGAAATCTAAAGCCTTCCCTCCTACAACATCTTTCTGGTCTCTCATTCATCTGCCTTTTCCTCTTATTCCTGTACTCACTTGCACGTGGCACTGGGCATAATCCAGAGATTACTACATTTGAAGTCCTGCTTTCTAAATTTCTACCTCGCTCCCTAAGTTCTGATTGTAGGACGACATCCCGCTTCCTACTTAAGTCATTGGTCCCAATGTGGACCACAACCATTGACTGTTCACCTGTCCTCAGAAAAATGCCCTGCAGCCACTCTGTGACATCCTTGACCCTGACACCAGGGAAGCAACATTCTATTCTGAAATCCTGTCTCCAGCCACAGAAACAACTGCCTATTCCCCTAACTAACAAATCCCCTATCACTGCTGCTCTTCCTTTCTTCTTCCACCCCTCCTTCACAGCTGAGCCACTCATGGTATCGCAAACCTGGCTCTGACTGCACTCTTCTAAAGAACTAATGCCCCCACTGGCTTGCAAAATGGAAAACTGATTTCTGAGCTGCATCCCAGCTGAGTCCTGCACTACCTGCCTGGTTCTCTTGGACTGCCTGGAGGTCACTGAGTCCATCTCTACCTCTGGGCCCTAATCTGCAGAGTGACCACATCTCCAAACATGCTATCCATGTAAGACCATAAGACCATAAGACATAGGAGCAGAATTAGGCCACTCGGCCCATCGAGTCTACTCCGCCATTCAATCATGGCTGATTTTTTTTCTCATCCCCATTCTCCTGCCTTTTCCCCATAACCCCTGATCCCCTTATTAATCAAGAACCTATCTATCTCTGTCTTAAAAACACTCAATGACCTGGCCTCCACAGCCTTCTGCGGCAAAGAGTTCCATAGATTCACCACTCTCTGGCTGAAGAATTTCACCTCATCTCTGTTTTAAAGAATCACCCCTTTAGCCTGAGGTTGTGCCCTCTGGTTCTAGTTTTTCCTACTAGTGGAAACATCCTCTCCACGTCCACTCTATCCAGCTCTCGCAGTATCCTGTAAGTTTCAATAAGATCCCCCCTCATCCTTCTAAACTCCAACGAGTACAGACCCAGAGTGCTCAACCATTCCTCATACGTCAAGCTCTTCATTCCAGAGATCATTCTTGTGAACTTCCTCTGGACCCTTTCCAAGGCCAGCACATCCTTCCTTAGATATGGGGTCCAAAACTGCTCACAATTACCCAAATGGGTTCTGACCAGAGCCTTATATAGCCTCAGAAGTACATCCCTGCTCTTGTATTCCAGCCCTCTCGACATGAATGCTAACATTGCATTTGCCTTCCTAACTGCCAACTGAACCTGCATGTTAACCTTCAGAGAATCTTAAACAATGACTCCCAAGTCCCTTTGTGTTTCTGATTTCATAAGCATTGTCCCATTTAGAAAATAGCCTATGCTTCCATTCCTCCTTCCAAAGTGCATAACCTCACACTTTTCCATATTGTATTCCATCTGCCACTTCATTGTATTCCATCTTCCACATTGTTTCCATCTGCCATCTGTAGCTCCCAGCCTCGTGGATTTGCCATAGTTTGTGCACTCTCCCAGACAGCAGCTAAAGACTACTAATAACGAGGTTGATTCTCATGGCTAGGTCGTTGAAGGATGCACTATTGACATTTTGATGACATATTTCAGGTGTCTGGATATGGTATGAGGTAACAAGGTTTGGAGTTGCCATATGAATTTGTAGGGTTGTAAACTAATCTATTGTGATGCTACAGGCAAGGTGGCACAATGGTTAGCACTGCTGTCTCACAGCTCCAGGGATCCAGCTTCAGGTTCAATTCCCAGCTTGGGTCATTGTCTGTGTGGAGTTTGCACGTTCTCCCCGTGTCTGCATGGGTTTCCTCCGGGTGCTCCGGTTTCCTCCCACAGTCCAAAGATGTGCGGGTTAGGTTGATTGGCCATACTAAATTGACCCTTAGTAACCTGGGATGTGTAGGTTAGAGGGATTAGCAGGAAGAATGTATGGGGTTGTGGGCATAGGGCCTGGGGTAGGATTGTTGTCGGTGCAGACTCGATGGGCCAAATAGCCTCCTTCTGCACTGTAGGGATTCTATGGTTTCTTTGAGGAACAGGGAGCGCACCGCTTCAACTGAGATACCACATATAGCTCATTTTCAAAGACCATTTCCAGTGCCTGAGGATAACAACAACTTGCATTTATATAATAGCTTTAATGCAGAAAGAGTTCCCAAGGCACTTCACAGAAACATGATCAGACAAACATTAAGCCAGTCATCTTTAATACCTATTTTTGTTGGATTTTCTCAGAATGCCATGGCAGCAGCTGATTATTTATTACCCCCTCCCCTTCCACCACTGGCACACTCCCAATCACAATCATAACGGCCATCAGGGATCCACACAAATCATTTCATTAAGCTGATTCAATGAAATTCCCAGCCAATCACTATTCTGCCAATAATTATACTGGCAAGGAAAGTGCCAGGCATCATCTCAATGTTTTCAAATGCCACATTTGAGAACAGATTTCTTTTATATCTATATATTCCTTCATGAGATGTGGCATCACTGGACAACCAGCATTCACTGCCCATGCAGAATTGTGCTTGAGAAGGTGGAGTTGAATTTCTTTTTTGAAAAACTTCTGTCTATGTGATAAGGATACATTCACAGTGCTAAAGTTCAGGATTTTGACCTAATGATGAAGGAACAATGTCACATCTCCAAGTCAGGTGGTATGTGACATGGAGGACTTGGGCAGCACGATGGCAGAATGGTTAACACTGCTGCCTCACAACACCTGGGGCCTGGGTTCGACCCCAGCCTTGGGTGACTGTGTGGAGTTTGTATGTTCTCCCTGTGTCTGTATGAGTTTCCTCCAGATGCTCCATTTTCCTCCTACATTCTAAAGATGTGCAGGTTAGGTTGATTGGCCATGCTAAATTGCCCCTTTGTGTCCCAAGATGTGTAGGTTAGGGGGATTATCAGGCTAAATATGTGGGGTTATGGGGATAGGGCTTGGTTAAGATGCTCTGTCGGAGTGTTGATGCAGACTCGATGGACTGAATGGCCTCCTTCTGCACTATACGGATTCTATGATTGGACATGGTGTTCCCTTGTGTAGTAGTTTGATACAACTGAGTGGCTTGTTAGATGGCAACAGAGGACAGTTAAAAGTCAACCACATTGCTCTGGGTCTGGAACAACATATAGACCAGACTATGTAAGGAAGTCAGATTTCATTCCTAAAAGAACATTAGTGAACCAGATGGTTTTTTACAACATTTCTTTCATTTTCTAGTCACTAGTTTTTTTATTAGTTATTTTTAATTCCAGATTTTGATTTAATTAACTGAATTTAAATGTCCCAGCTGCTGCAGTGGGATTTGAACTCATATCTTCGGATCATGAGTTCAGGCTTCTGGATTACGAGTCAATAACATAGCCACCATGCTCCTTTTTTTACCTGCACTTGTGTGTGGTGAAGGTGGGGGAGTTTCATGTTAATTTCACCTGAAACACATTACAAAGTGTGCATCAATTTAATTTGCACTTAAAATAAAATTTAAATCTCACCGTAACCATTTTAATTTTAATTGTCTAAGGTGTATTGTAAACAGATCAGAGGATGTATGAATACAATTTGGAACCCAATTATAGCATTAACTCTAACCCACTCATTTGTCAGCCCACTCCTGGAATATAAATCATACTCCATAATTCTTCATCGTGTGTCACCCTGATTGCAAAGCAAAGGGCAATCTGTTATTTTCAACAGTGAAATGCTCGATGCAAGATTCACTCTACTACAGGAAGCTACCTGGTGCTAATCTTTGAATGATTCACTAAAATTAGTCACTGCGCCTTCTGTTCCAAACACATTTGGTGAGGAATTTTTTTTTGATTTCCATTGAAATGAATACCACTATTGAAAGTCATTCAGTAACGTGCAGTGCACTAATGTTTTGACAGACCCTTACTATAGCTCAAAATTAAATTAAATTTACAATCTTTAGCACAGTGCAACAATTGTTAATCCTACCAAGCTTTTATTCTTTAAGTCACCTAAATATTAATTATTTGTTTTGTTGATACTATTTTAAGCTTCTCCTAACCATTATAATTACTGAATCATCACTTTATTGTGTCTTTCAGTGTCCCCAATGAAGTCATGCAAGCACAGCATGTTAGCAGGAGTTCAATCAATTCATCTCAAGGCGACAATTCAATGCTGTTTTAAAGCATATGGTAGTAGTTAGTCTGTGAAGTTGAAAACTCTCCATTTCCAGCTCACTGACGTTGTAATGCTGAGCTTTCACAGATCACAAACATAAGGGCGTCGAAGGTTGCAATTCTAATGGTTACATCGGGATTTTAACTGATGGTGCTGTCTGATACTGACCCACCCAGATGAGAATGGGTTAAGGAAGCACAAGCACCATATTTGATGCATCCCTAGTGCCTGCCTGTTCATACATTCTAGAAAGATGGGCAGCAGCCCATCAGTCAGGGTTGATCAACCTTCCCCCATTCCACCACCCCAGCCCCCATCCTGCAACTCAATGTTGGCACTGGTCCTAGGTGAGTTCATCTTCAAATTTCATCTTCACCTGTCTGCTTCCATCAAAGGGATCGACGCACATCCCTGTGGAAACCAGTATACTTCCACTCACTCAGATAATGACACCACTACAACAACCAACCCTAACTGTTAAAGACTAAACATACCATCCCTTCATCAAAAAAGAAAGAACTTGCATTTATTTAGTGCATTTTATGTATTAGGACATCCCAAGGAGTGGAGTCATTTGTAATGTAAAAAAAAGGCAGCCCATTTGCACATAGCAAGGTCCCACAAATGATAATGGGATAAATTATCAGAAAATTTGCTTCATAGTGATGTTAATTGGGATATTGATGAGGATACCGGGAGAATTGCTCCATTCTTCTTTGAATAGTGCCAGGAATATTTTGCATCCAGCTAGGAACGTATGGAAGTCTCATTTCAACATCTCATCCATAAGCAGCACTTCTGACAGTGCAGCACTCCTTCAGTACTGGACTAAATTATCAAGCTAGCATGGTCAAGCATTTGAAGTAGGCTTGAACTCATGATCTTGCAAGTGAGAGGTCACAATGGCAGCGCTGAGCCAAGCTTAATGTCTAAGCAAGCCCCAGAATAAGCAGACACACAGCACAACGTGGTCACCACCACTTGCCAGAGGGTTTTGACAAAGTCACATCAACAGGAGACCAGTAGATGTCCTGAGGAACTTTGGGCGAAATTTTTGCGGGAATGACTGTTTCTGAAGAACAGCAGGTACATTTTGAGGAAGGGAGAGAATTCCCTGAAATGAAAACAGAAAATGTTGGATAAACTCAGCAGGCCTGGCAGCATCTGTGGAGAGAGAAACACAGTGGGCGATTCTCCCATTTTGACCCGCTCATGTTTTGGCGGCTCAGGTCGGGAGATGCGCGTGTCAGCCATTTCGCGGGATCCCCGTGAGCGTTTACGACCCGCACGCATCTCCCAACTGGAAAAACTTGTGCCATTGGGACCACGCTGAAAACTGGCAACTGCTAATTTGCATCACTTACCATACTCTAGCATGCCATTATCGCCACGGCAATCTCCGCCCACGTTTGCATCTCCCACCTCTTTGGCGTGATGTCACTTTGGTGCAAATCAGAGTAGGTTTATAAAGGTCACAACCTGGCGTGGCAGCCTTGAAGTGGCGTGGGGAGGTAACTGCTGTGGACCTTAAGCGAGCAGAGTGCGGGGGATGTTGCAGGCAGGCCCTGGAGATGGTTGGCTTCTCCTGGCTGTCTTCAGATGCTGGCTGGTGGACCAGTGATATCTGGGGGGGGCGGGGGGGGGGGCTTCTATTTGATCAGAGCTCTGTGGGGGAGGGTCCCTGAAAGAATCCTGCTCAGCCTGCAGCTGTATAGAATGCTGGTTAGGCCACATTTGGAGTACTGCGTCCAGTTCTAGTCGCCGCACTACCAGAAGGATGTGGAGGCGTTAGAGGCGTTAGAGAGAGTGCAAAGAAGGTTTACCAGGATGTTGCCTGGTATGGAGGGTCTTAGCTATGAGGAGAGATTGGGTAAACTGGGGTTGTTCTCCTTGGAAAGACGGAGAATGAGGGGAGATCTAATAGAGGTATACAAGATTATGAAGGGTATAGATAGGGTGAACAGTGGGAAGCTTTTTCCCAGGTCGGAGGTGACGATCACGAGGGGTCACGGGCTCAAGGTGAGAGGGGCAAAGTATAACTCAGATATCAGAGGGATGTTTTTTACACAGAGGGTGGTGGGGGCCTGGAATGCGCTGCCAAGTAGGGTGGTGGAGGCAGGCACGCTGACATCGTTTAAGACTTACCTGGATAGTCACATGAGCAGCCTGGGAATGGAGGGATACAAACGATTGGTCCAGTTGGACCAAGGAGCGGCACAGGCTTGGAGGGCCGAAGGGCCTGTTTCCTGTGCTGTACTGTTCTTTGTTCTTTGTTTGTTCTTTGTTCCCGTTGAGGGCATTGTGCAATGGCATTGTCTTTCTGCGGGGTGTGGTCAGGGACTCGACTGAGTGCTGGTGTTCTGGGATGGGGGAGGAGTGCACCATGTGCTGACTGAGGCCTAACCAGATGAAGCAGCTGCTGCTCTAAGCCGGAGTGCAGAGGTTCAGACATGGACTGCATGGAATCTGCTGTCACTGGGCACACATCTGGTGCTGATTTGCACTCTGTCCCTGCCCTGTGACACGGACCAGCAGCACATGCCTGTAACAGATGCTGCAGCTGCACACATAGCAATGGCTCAAGGGTGCGCATTTCCCACGTCAGCACACCGACCTGCATAATCTGTGCCAGCATTTGTCATGATGGGAATTTCACACAACCTAATCAGGTCACGTATGGCACCATGGGTTGTGTGGTGTTGCCAGCTCCCACAACTGGTGGTACTGGCCCAAGTGAGGGATTGGGGTGGTGCTGAGTCTATGCAGCCAATGACATTAATCTATCATTCTATGCTCTTTCCAAACTCCACTGTGCAGATGGATCTTGGACTGACTGATTTGGAGCTGGCGATTATGGTGGCGGTGGAGGAGGAGGAGGAGGCAGCTCAGGTGGCGGGTGTGGGAGACCAGCGCAGGAGCAGCCAATACCAATCCCTCAGGAAGGAGGGCAAGGGGCTGTCGCTGAGCGCCAGGAGGTGGGTGAGCAGGCTCCCGAAAGGGTGCATAGAAAGCAAACGGTGCAGAAGGCAAGGAGGTACAAGCCCTGGAATTCCTTTGAGGCCCTCTCAGAGGCGATATGCCGTCGTCGGCTGTGGCTCTCCAAGAGCACGGTGCGGCACCTATGTGAGGCGTTCGCACACCTGACACCTCAGGGGAGGGACAGCCACTCGCTCCCTTTGGAAGTTAAGGCGACTGCTGCCCTGAACCTTTTTGCATCTGGGTGATTTCAGGCACCCAGTGGAGATCTCAGTGGGATCTCCCAGGCCTCTGTGCACAGATATGTGTGGCAGGTCACAGATGCCCTGTATGCCTGGGCAGGGCAGTACATAAACTTCGATGTGGGCCGTGCACAGCAGGAGGCCCAGGCTCTAGGCTTCACTGCCATTGCTGGAATTCCCGATGTCCAGGGAGTAGTGGACAGGACACACATTGCCTAGCAGACCCCACATAAAGCACCACAGCCATTTGTCAACAGAAAAGGGTTCCATTCCCTGAATGTGCAGATCATGTGTGACCATCTCATGCAGATCATGCAGGTCGATGCATGCCATCCAGGGAGTGAGGTGCAAATAAAAGTTTATTGTGCTCTTGACACTAGTGATGACTACTGGTGACCTTCACCCGTGCCCTCTTAGTGAACCTACAACTTTCTAATTTGTGTGACCTACTGCTTCTTCTAGGTGCTACCCCAGGATGCACATCGGAGGTGAAGGTGTCCAACTGTGATTCACGCCCTGTTGCCTGTGATACCCTTGGCGGACGTCCCCTGGGTGGCCGGGACCTGAAGGGCCCCGGCTGACTTGCGGATGACACTGTTTCTGTGCCACTCTATTCATCTAGCTGGCCCTGAGATGCCCCAGAGTGAGGAAGGGGGGAAATCGGAAGGTTTCGGGACATCTGGGATCTCTTAGCTGGAAGTCCCCGGCATGGGCTCGAGCCCTTCCTCCTCCCTTGGGATGCCCAGAGGCCCCGGGACACTCCACGGGATGCCAGGATAGCTGTTGCTGGGGGAAGGGTGCCTTGTTGCATGCCCTTCAGGGTCTAAGCACGGTTTGGGATCCGTGACAACCCATGAAACCCGTGTGCGGGTTTCAAAATAGGATGCTCACTCACCCTTGCTGCCCGAAGAAGGTCATACAATTTCTTCTTGCACTGCTGGCCGGACCGAGGTGTCAGGCTCCTGGCTTTCACAGCATCTGCCACTTCCTCCCACAATGCCTTTGCGGCTGCACCCTTGAGCGAGGGCCCTGATTGGGGAAGATCCGCTGGCATCTTTCCTCCATTGCATCAAGCAGGCGGCCTTGGTCAGCCTCAGTGAATCTCGGGGCTGCTCTCTTCAAAGACATCTTCGTGGTGTGACTGGCTGTATGTCCATTCCTGCAGCTTATATACAGCTCTGGCTTATTAGGAGAGTGCAGGTGCAGTGAGTGTGGCCAGTCGAGGGCCCGTTGGCAACAAATACTTGTGAGAGATTTTGAAGGCTGGTTTCAGTTGAGTGTCATGCATCCCTTGGAATGCTGATTGGCTGTCATTTAATAAGCTGCTGTGTCCAGGGGGGTTACAATGTTCAGGGCTCCCACTCAACAGAGGGACTGCCCGCAAGCTGGGGGTGTGCATGGCAGCACAGTGCGAGTTCTCTGCAGGACAGCAGTGACGTCAGTATGTTCAAGGTGGGGAGGGATGGGGTACCCGTATTATCTGACTCAGTGGGGGCATGGGGTGAGCGGGCAGCCATGTCCGTATGGGGGGGGGGGGGGGGGGGCGGGGATGGTCCAATGATGAGGCCAGAGATCTAAATGGGGGGGTCCAGTAATGAGGCCAATTATGGGGGGGGGAGAGGATTGGGCAGCGATACCAGCAATGTCCAGATGGAGGGGGCAGCGATGAGGCCAGCCATGTCCATATGGGGGGGAGGGGGGCAGCGATGAGGCCAGCTATGTCTGTGGGGGTTAGATGGCAGTGATCTGGATGCTGGGATGTCTTTTCTGTGATCTCCCAGCGATGTGCGCATGCGCGGGTTCCCGCTCATCCCTCCGATTTCAGGCTCTTTGATGTGAATAGACCCCGCCCTCTGAGCTTTTAACAATATTCCCGATCGTGACCTCTGCATTGCACAGAATGTGGGAGATTCGAGTCTGAAGTTGCACTGAAAACACAATCGTGAATTACATCATTTTTCCCGCAAATTCAGCACTTGGAATTTTTTTGGGAGAATCACCCCCAAAGTTAACGTTTCAAGTCCATTGACCCTTCAACAGAACTGGAATTCCCTGAATTTTCCAACAAATACAGCTGAGGAGAAAGTGAAAGAGAAAATCAATAATGAAGATTATCTCTGTACGCATCTACATTTCTGACTCAAGGCTGATTGAACGAGCAATTAGAGCTCAAAGGGGAGGGAAACATTTTGCTGGTTCTACTGGTGGTAAAGAAGACATTAGCTTAGAAATCATTGTTAGAAAAATTAATGGATATGTGCTTAATTTTGTTTTAATCTAACATTTTAACATAACCCATTTATTTTGGATAGTTCAGTGGCTCTGCTAAAATAGAGAAAAGGAATATTACAAGTGTGCATTAAAAAATAATTTGCTAATATCACCAACAGTAATTTCTAGACTATAAATTCAAGATCTATGCTGCTTAACATGAGCATCATTCCCTCAATGAGGTTTACCCCCTGTTTATATTACTGAATTGTTCTTCAAGTGCCATCCTGATCAAACATTAACTTAGAAGAATGAGAACAGAATGACTGTTTACAAGCAGTTCAAAGACAGAGTCGCTGCACTAGTATGTATTAAAATATCTAATAATCATAAAGTCCATGCATTCTGCATTGGTAAGTTTCAAAATTTGTCATGCATGAAATATTTCAGCCTAGAGTTTTGAATTTAAATTACGGCCATAGTCAGAATGCCTGAATGACAAACCATTTTCAAAAGCGAGACATTTGTCCAGTTCAGAGTGTCTTTCCATTTTTGTGGTTAAAATGTCAAAACATTCTCACTCCTTACTCATTGCTGGCATTACAATCATTGATGGCTTCAATTGTACCGTTTGTAATGAAGATACAAGCAGGATTTTCACCATCACCTGCACAAGAGGATTTTCACATTAACTTGATTGCACTGTTAATGTAAGCCTACTTGCAACTAATAAATAAACTACCCCTGTCCCCCTCCCACCTCCCCCCCTTTCCCCAATGGGGAGGAGCACAGGGATGGGCAGGTGTGAGAATCATACCACCAGCTGATTTGCTGGCATCATCCTGTCCCAGGGCCATTCTCCCAGAGGGGAGATGGAATTCTGCAGAGCCATCTTCTGCAGGTGGCAGTAGCCAATGAAGGAAGGCATATTAAGGTTTGATGTCAGAGGTTGATTTAAATTTTCCGGTCACCCTCTGAGTTTCCAGAGGCAGAGCGCCTCTTATCCATCTGCTAGTTTAGAGAAGCTGCCCACAGTCATAGAATCATAGAATTCCCTCCAATACAGAAAGAGGCCATTCAGCCCATTGAGCCTGCACTGAAAACAATCCCACCCAGGCCCAAGCTCACTCTCTGGCCACTCACTTATTGGTCAGTTCAGGGAAATTCACTCCCAGGTGACTGTTTCCCACAAAGTGGAGATTTCTGTCCTGTATTTGACCAGACCTTGGGGTCCCTATTGAAAATCATGCCCATAGTGTGGGTCAGGTGAAACGGGACAGGGTGGTGTCAAAAAATTGTGAAGTAGCACATTCTGGTGCAAGTTCTAGGTTGTGCCCACAAGGTCCTCCCAGTGCTGATTCCACCAAAGTTTTAGAAGTAGACCCACAATTACCACTGTAATGGCAGGCGCTCTGACTACTAAAGGCATTCACATGCACATCTGTTCCCAGAGGTCACCTACTGCAATGCAAGTTATGGGCCATGAACCTGTCTCCCTCTAGAAAATAGGGATTTTTTTTAACCAGGTGATTCAAACCCAGAGATCACCTTTCTGCTATTGTGATTGGGAGTGCAATTTTTGTCCTGGCAATAAAGTGAGAAGGTTGCAGCAAAGTGAGCTTATTGCTCAGCAACATCTCACCATGCCTGCCTTGTGGGATTTCTTGAGCTCTGCCTGAATAGCCATGCACAGCAACTCAACAATTTATATTGGGATTGACGTTGGGCACTAGCCAAAGGAACAGCTGCATCATCAGTCCTTAAAGAACTATAGTCAACATCTAAAAGCCTTTGTGTTCGTCTTTCCGAATGTTACTAATACTTCACTCTTTCCAAGGGTCATACAAGGACAAGGGAGTGAGTGGTAAAAACCAAGAGAAGGGAAACAAAAACATTTCCACCTGAAAATGGAAATTATATTCCTTTGGGTGGCTGCACCCCTGAGAAACATCAACTGCAAGGTGAAACTGCAGATTCTCCCTCAAACTGAGGACCATAATCATTCAGTCATTACATATGGTTCCCCTTCTCACTCACTCTTAACAAACAAAGAACAAAGAACAATACAGCACAGGAACAGGCCCTTTGGCCCTCCAAGCCCGTGCCGCTCCCTGGTCCAAACTAGACCATTCTTTTGTATCCCTCCATTCCCACTCCGTTCATGTGGCCATCTAGATAAGTCTTAAACGTTCCCAGTGTGTCCGCCTCCACCACCTTGCCCGGCAGCGCATTCCAGGCCCCCACCACCCTCTGTGTAAAATACGTCCTTCTGATATCTGTGTTAAACCTCCCCTCCCTCATCTTGAACCGATGACTCCTTGTGAACGTCACCACCGATCTGGGAAAAAGCTTCCCACGGTTCACCCTATCTATGCCTTTCATAATTTTATACACCTCTATTAGGTCACCCCTCATCCTCCATCTTTCCAGTGAGAACAACCCCAGTTTACCCAATCTCTCTTCATAACTAAGCCCTTCCATACCAGGCAACATCCTGGTAAACCTCCTTTGCACTCTCTCTAAAGCCTCCACGTCCTTCTGGTAGTGTGGCGATCAAAACTGGGCGCAGTATTCCAAATGTGGCCGAACCAACGTTCTATACGACTGCAACATCAGACCCCAACTTTTATACTCTATGCCCTGTCCTGTAAAGGCAAGCATGCCATATGCCTTATTCACTACCTTCTCCACCTGTGACGTCACCTTCAAGGATCTGTGGACTTGCACACCCAGGTCCCTCTGCGTATCTACACCCTTTATGGTTCTGCTATTTATCGTACAGCTCCCCCCTACGTTAGTTCTACCAAAATGCATCATTTATCTGGATTGAACTCCATCTGCCATTTCTTTGCCCAAATTTCCAGCCTATCTTATCCTTCTGTAGCCTCTGACAATGTTCCTCACTATCTGCAAGTCCAGCCATTTTTGTGTCGTCCGCAAACTTACTGATCACCCCAGTTACACCTTCTTCCAGATCGTTTATATAAATCACAAACAGCAGAGGTCCCAATACAGAGCCCTGCGCAACACCACTAGTCACCGGCATCCAGCTGGAAAAAGACCCTTCCACTACCACCCTCTGTCTTCTGTGACCAAGCCAGTTCATAGAACATTGAACAGTACAGCACAGAACAGGCCCTTCGGCCCACGATGTTGTGCCGAGCTTTATCTGAAACCAAGATCAAGCTATCCCACTCCCTATCATCCTGGTGTGCTCCATGTGCCTATCCAATAACCGCTTAAATGTTCCTAAAGTGTCTGACTCCACTATCACTGCAGGCAGTCCATTCCACACCCCAACCACTCTCTGCATAAAGAACCTACCTCTGATATCCTTCCTATATCTCCCACCGCGAACCCTATAGTTATGCCCCCTTGTAATAGCTCCATCCACCCGAGGAAATAGTCTTTGAACGTTCACTCTATCTATCCCCTTCATCATTTTATAAACCTCTATTAAGTCTCCCCTCAGCCTCCTCCGCTCCAGAGAGAACAGCCCTAGCTCCCTCAACCTTTCCTCATAAGACCTACCCTCCAAACCAGGCAGCATCCTGGTAAATCTCCTCTGCACTCTTTCCAGCGCTTCCACATCCTTCTTATAGTGAGGTGACCAGAACTGCACACAATATTCCAAATGTGGTCTCACTAAGGTCCTGTACAGTTGCAGCATAACCCCACGGCTCTTAAACTCCAACCCCCTGTTAATAAAAGCTAACACACTGTAGGCCTTCTTCACAGATCTATCCACTTGAGTGGCAACCTTTAGAGATCTGTGGATATGGACCCCAAGATCTCTCTGTTCCTCCACAGTCTTCAGAACCCATCTTTGACCCTGTAATCCACATTTAAATTAGTCCTACCAAAATGAATCACCTCACATTTATCAGGGTTAAACTCCATTTGCCATTTTTCAGCCCAGCTTTGCATCCTATCTATGTCTCTTTGCAGCCTACAACAGCCCTCCACCTCATCCACTACTCCACCAATCTTGGTGTCATCAGCAAATTTACTGATCCACCCTTCGATCAGACAGCCAGTTACCTATCCAATCGGCCAACTTTCCCTCTATCCCACACCTCCTCACTTTCATCATAAGCCGACCATGGGGGACCTTATCAAACGCCTTACTAAAATCCATGTATATGACATCAACTGCCCTACCTTCATCAACACAATGAGTTACCTCCTCAAAAAATTCAATCAAATTTGTGAGGCACGACTTGCCCTTCACAAATCCGTGCTGACTATTCCGGATTAATCCGCATCTTTCTAAATGGTCGTAAATCCCATCCCTAAGGACCTTTTCCATCAATTTACCAACCACCGAAGTAAGACTAACCGGTCTATAATTACCAGGGTCATTTCTATTCCCTTTCTTAAACAGAGGAACAACATTCGCCATTCTCCAGTCCTCTGGCACCATCCCCGTGGACAGTGAGGACCCAAAGATCAAAGTCAAAGGCTCTGCAATCTCATCCCTTGCCTCCCAAAGAATCCTAGGATATATTTCATCAGGCCCAGGGGACTTATCGACCTTCAGTTTATTCAAAACTGCCAGGACATCCTCCCTCCGAACATCTATTTCCTCCAGCCTATTAGCCTGTAACACCTTCTCTTCCTCAAAAACATGGCCGCTCTCTTTGGTGAATACTGAAGAAAAGTATTCATTCATCACCTCTCCTATCTCTACTGACTCCATACACAAGTTCCCACTACTGTCCTTGACCGGCCCTAACCTCACCCTGGTCATTCTTTTATCCCTCACATAAGAGTAAAAAGCCTTGGGGTTTTCCTTGATCCGACCCGCCAAGGACTTCTCATGTCCCCTCCTAGCTCTCCTAAGCCCCTGTTTCAGCTCATTCCTTGCTAACTTGTAACCCTCAATCGAGCCATCTGAACCTTGTTTCCTCATCCCTACATAAGCTTCCCTCTTCCTTTTCACAAGACATTCCACCTCTTTCGTGAACCATGGTTCCCTCACTCGGCCATTTCCTCCCTGCCTGACAGGGACATACCTATCAAGGACACCCAGTATTTGTTCTTTGAAAAAGTTCCACTTTTCATTAGTTCCTTTCCCTGACAGTTTCTGTTCCCAACTTATGCCCCCTAATTCTTGCCTAATCGCATCATAATTACCTCTCCCCCAATTGTAAACCTTGCCCTGCCATATGGCCCTATCCCTCTCCATTGCAATAACAAAAGACACCGAATTGTGGTCACTATCTCCCACAATCAAATCTAACACTTGGCCCGGTTCATTTCCCAGTACCAAATCCAATGTGGCCTCACCTCTTGTCGGCCGATCCACATATTGTGTCAGGAAACCCTCCTGCACACACTGCACAAAAACTGCCACCCATCTAGCCACCTCCCCCTTTATCCCATGAGATCCAACCTTTTGCACCACCTACTATGAGGGACTTTGTCAAACGCTTTACTAAAGTCCATATAGACGACATCCACGGCCCTTCCCTCATCAACCATTCTAGTCACTTCTTCAGCAGGAATGCACACAATTAGTATCTTGTAATTTAGTTTTCTCTTTGCAGGTGTATCTTAAAAGCAACCTCTCAGAAAATGACTGCACCTTACAGTATCCTGTATTCTCCCAGAAATAGGGGCGGCATGGTAGCATAGTGGTTAGCACTGCTGCTTCACAGCTCCAGGGACCTGGGTTCGATTCCCGGCTTCGGTCACTGTCTGTGCGGAGTTTGCACATTCTCCCCGTGTCTGCGTGGGTTTCCTCCGGGTGCTCTGGTTTCCTCCCACAGTCCAAAGATGTGCGGGTTAGGTTGATTGGCCAAGCTAAATTGCCCCTTAGTGTCCCGGGATGCGTAGATTAGAGGGATTAGCGGGTAAATATGTAGGATATGGGGATAGAGCCTGGGTGGGATTGTTGTCGGTGCAGACTCAATGGGCCAAATGGCCTCTTTCTGCATTGTAGGGTTTCTATGGTTTTTCTATGGTTTTAAATGTTTGCAAGCTTCAGTATAGTTACATGCATCCGGTAAGTTAGTCAGCATGAGGAGAGAGAGCAGATTGCAACAAACGAAGACTGTGACCAGAAAAAGAGCAGGAACCTGCTGCCGGAATGTAAAGCAACAAAAATAGAAAAGCTGAATGATGAGATAACTTAACCTACTGCTGGAAGAAGCAGTTTTAGCTGCAGGTGGCATGCAATATATGGCATAGCCCAGAAATGGACTCATTATTTGATACGAGGCTGGAGACCCAAATCCCCTCAGACATAGGGATGACAGATGCTGTAGTTATATCTGTTGGCAAAATGGCAAGCATAATCTGTCTGGCTCTCATACCTGCTCACCTCCCAGACATGGCTTCTATAATTTTAGACCAGTTAAATTGTGAGATATTGTATTGCTTCAAAATTGACTTGTATATTATTTTTAACTTGGCAATTGCCACAACATGTTTATATCCGGATGGATCACATCTTGGCTTTAAATCCAACCTAAAACCGGGTGTGCCGGATGCAATGGGAGTGTGCTGCACATGGCTGCTTCGCACGATTCCCTCCGTGGGCGCGAGGCTGATTCCGCCAGTCAGTCAGTGCTGGTATCTCGCGATCTTACCGGATCGCCACTCCGATCAACTAGCGTGACCAGCCAGTAAGATCGCCTCCCCAAGGATGTCATCCTAAGTTTACACTATTGAGCTCAATGCTGTTAATTACTCATTTAAAGCAGAAAAATCCTTGCAGTCTGACTTAGTGGCACCATTCGTGTCATAAATTTATCAAGTACAATTTCTCATCAGCAATGGGCTTCCTATTCCTCAATTACCTTAATTGTTAATTGTCTAAAAGACATTCAAACTGACCATTTTAAAAGAAGGTAACTTAAAAATTCATTAAAATTTGTCCATTGTATACAAAACCCTTAGAAGGAAATTGGTTACCTCCTTTCCTTATCAAAACGGGTTCAAATGCCATCACGGCAGATGGTGATATTTGTGTTCAATAAAAATCTGGAACTAAAAGTCCAATGATGACTATGAAACCATTGTCGTAAAAACCCATCTGGTTCACTCATGTCCTTTAGGGACGGAAATCTGCTGTCCTTAGCTGGTCTGGTCTACATGTAACTCCAGACCCACAACAATGTGGCTGACTCTCAAATGTCCTCTGGAATGGAGGGCAGTGAGGGATGGGCAATAAATGCTGGCGCAGCCAGCAATGCTCACATCCCATAAAATGAATAAAGAAACAAAAACCTTACACCATCACAGCTGCAAAGAACAGTTTCTATCCCACTGACTATGCTGTCCCCCATCGCTATCATATTCCTTTTCACTACCACCACATGAATGACATCCTGCACCATGGTGCCACGGTCAGTTTTCTCATCCACCCTGTAGTCCTCCTTCTCACGCGCACACTGCAGTCTTCCTTCTCATCGACAAAGGTAGCACACACTTTGTACCTATGGTCAAAGTCAGGACTGACCGGAGAGATTCCCATACCTGTCTAACTCACAGTCACACCCTCCTGCTCCTGACCAACTGCAAAATTTTACTTAACCGAAGGGGTGTGACTGACTTCTGGAACATTTTCTGGGAAATCTCCCTCTCCCTAATGCTCTGCAATGTCTGTAACTCAGCAACTCTGAGCCTATGTTGTTCAAGCTGCAGACACTTACTGCGGATATGGTTGTCTGGGATTGCAAAACATTCCACAGATTCCTACAAGTTGCAGTCATGGCACACCACTGCCCTGCCTTGTCTGTCTAACCTTATTTATTTAGTCAATTTGATATTAATTTGCACAGTTAAAGTAA
The DNA here is from genome assembly GCF_964213995.1 of Mustelus asterias. Taxonomy (NCBI): domain Eukaryota; kingdom Metazoa; phylum Chordata; class Chondrichthyes; order Carcharhiniformes; family Triakidae; genus Mustelus; species Mustelus asterias. Next base: position 128,224,997 of record NC_135801.1, on the reverse strand, counting down.
TAGCAAGTTAAGTCTCCCAGCTTGACGACAAAAGAAGAACAGCCTGGAGGTTGAAAAAATTAAGAAAAGGAGCACCTCCTCCCCTCACTGCACTAATTTCCCAACCTAACACTTATTCCTCATGCACTCAGTCCTTGCTGTCTCTGCACTCCCACTTTCTTTACTAGGAGGTAACCAATTTCCTTCTTTTTTGCAGGAGGAACGTATGTACAACACCGAAGAGGAAACTGCCTGCTTTGCAGACTTTCTCATCTGCTCTGCTGAAGGAAACAGTTGGCCGTGAGCGTCATGGCTGCACTAATTCCCAATACTGCAGGAAGACGTTATGCAAGATTTATTTGCACTATCCTTTCTTTTTCCTTTCTTCCATCTCACCCAACGCACTCTGCATGAGAAACTACAACGATTTCACCAGCCACTCATCTCTCTTTATTCTCTAAAGAAGGAACTCATGGAAATGAGCATCCCTGCCCAATCTTCTTTGTTAGGCAGCAGCTTGGACCATTATGAGGCCCTGCTAAAACTCCAATAGAAGACAGGGGCCTGAACCTATCTGGGTCCCAGCTTAACTTACAGACCTTCAGCTACACTTTCACTGTATTTCATCCCTCTGCTCCTTTAAGGGTTGCATTACTCATGGGTTTTTCTTACGAATACTCCAGAAAGGTAAAATGAATAGCATGCACAGTGCTACCTTAAGTATAAGGTTTGTACATTAACGAGCCAACATCATATTAGCTAGCACCTGTAGGCTTAACAAGGGGTTAATACAGTGGTTCCCAAAGTTTTTTCACTGGGCCGCACTTTCGGAATAAAAATTTGCTCACGCCACACCAAATTTTTTATTGATAAGAAATACATTCAAAAACAAATAAAAACAACTCCGAGCAGTGCTTGATTCATAACATAGAACACAACTACTTTATAATATGATCATGGGACATCCAGAAAGTATAAAACAATGCTTGTTTAAACCATGTTTAAATGTTTCTTTGATTGTCCTTGAATCTTCCAGCCACACTTGCCATCCTCTCTCGCTGCACCAGTGTGGCGCGCCACGCCCTTTGGGAACCACTGGGTTAATAGAATGATAATAGTCACTGAAATGTAAAAGCACAGGCTGGCACAAAAACATGTGAAGATGCAGACAAAGACATTTTTATGATGGATTGGTGCCAAAATGTCCTGGAAAATACTGGGATTATGAAAGAAAAATACGCTCTGTTTCAAGTATCTAAAGCAATGAGGAAGTTACGATGACGAAAGTGAGTTGCAGTTAGCTATGAGTGAACAATGTCAAAGAGCAATAAACAGACTTACATAAGCATGCATGCACAAATGGGAGACTGAGGTAATTGTAAATGTGTTAGGTCCCCAAAACACTGACAACAAGGACTTATAACAAAGAGTAGTTTATTCAATAGCTTAGCAGCTACTTCATGCTTGTACTCTGCCTGCGCTCCCGGGGGTAACTTCCGCGCTCCCAACACATGACCACTTTTGTAGCCATGTCATCATGTGACCACTTGGTCTACGGTAATTATTCTGTATATTGTAATGATGTATTAGCTGGTGAATATACATTAAGTGAGAGTGGCTGTGCTTGACATTAAGTCAGCAAATGTGGTATCAAGGAGCCCTAGCAGAACTGAAGCCACTAGAAATCAGGGGGAAAGCTCTCCACTGTTTGAAATTATACCCAACACAAAGGAATATGGATGTGCTGTTGGAGGTCAATAATCTCAGTCCCAGGACATTGCTGCAGAAGTTTCTCTGGGATGTGTCCCAGGGCCAACCATATTCCCTCCATCACACAATCAGAAGTGGGGATGTTCACTGATGATTGCACAATGTCTATAGCATTCATGATCCTTTAGATACTGAAGTTGTCTGTGTCCATATGTACAGTAAGACCTGGACAACATTCAGACTTGAGTTGATAAGTGGCAAGTGACTTTTGCACCAAACAAGCGCCAGGCAAATGCCATTTCTAACCATCACCCCTTGTCATTCAATATTACCATTGCTGAATCCCTACTACCAATATCCTGGGGTTTGACCAGAAACTGAATGGGACCAACCACATAAATACTGTGGTAACAAGAGCATGTCAGAGGTTGATATTTCTATGGTGAGATGAGTCACGCACCTCTCAAAGCCTGTCCACCATCTACAAGGTACAAGTCAGCAGTGTATGGAATACTCTCCACTTGCCTGGATGAATGCAGATTCGACAACACTCAAGAAGCTCATCCTCACCCAAGACATAGCAGCCCGCTTGACTGTTATCCACCATCTTAAGTATTAACTCCCTGTAACACTGATGCATATTGGAAGCAGTGTTTACTTTATATATTCATGAATGGGATGTGGGTGATGATGGCTAGGCCAGCTTTTATTGCCCAGCCCTAATTGCCCTTGAGAATGTGATGCTATACTGCCTTCTTGAACCGCAGCAGTCCATGTGTTGTAGGAACACCCAGACCTCACTCAAGAAGGGGGTTCCAGGATTTGTTCCAGGGACAGTGAAGGAAGAAGTGAAATGTGTACCATTTCCAAGATGCACTGCAGCAACTCACCAAGGCTCCTTCAACAACACCTTCTAAACTCATGACCTCTACTAACTAGACAGACAAGGGTAGTAGATGTAATGGGAACGCCACCATCTGTAAGTTCCCCTCCAAACCAAACACCATCATGGCTTGGAATTATATTGAAGCTTTTCACTGTCACTGATTCAAAATCCTGGAATTCCCCAACAATATTGTTGATGCACCTTATCACATGGACTGCAACAGTTTAAGAAGCTGGCTTACTACTACCTTCTGAAGAGCAATTGGGAATAGGCAACAAACATTGGTTTAACCAGTGAAGTCCACATCTTGTGCAAAACAAAAAATAAATACACTAACAGCACATAACAAGGCCACACTTACATAATAACCTTATATCCAAACACATAGTCAACTTTAGAAAGATACATTATATGAGTGCACTTTAGATACCCTTAGCTATCTTGGAAGGGACGAGTGGAAGCAGTCAAGGTTCTATTGTATACAAGCCACCTGCTGGGTTCTTTGCTCATAAGTATACTAACAGTAATCTTATAACCATTATGTGTAATGGGTTCTATTAGCTTATGCATTAATGAAGAGTATTATTTAGATGCCTCTACATTTCCTGTCCATTAACCAGCATCGAGGTAATGGATATAGATTATTGTGAGTCATTCAATATATTCAAGGCCGAGGTGGACAGATTTTTGATCAACAAAGAGTCACAGGTTCTGGGGGCTGGTGGGAAAATGGGATTAAGACCCCAGTCAGATCATCCATGATCTTATTGAATAGCAGAACAGGCTAATGGGGCCAATTGGGTTACTCCTGCTTCTTTTTCTTCTGATTTTTTAATCTTATGTTCCTAAAAACCTGATGTTAAGCAGGATGCAAACTGTAAGGAGGCAGACATTTTGTGGCTCCACTGTCACATGAAGATTTAGTAGCCATAAGTGCAGGAGGAAGGTATTGTAGCAGTGTGCTCACATCTACCGAGGCTTTACACTGGAAGCAGAATTTCTTCAGTTCAATTTATTAGAATATTTCAGGCTCCTTAGGATGGTCCAAAAGGCCAGCTGGGTGATCTTGCTCAGTGTAAAAATGGTATGTGGTACAACATCCAAATATTCTTGTTCTGGTACATTTTGATGGCAATCACATAGCCATCAAATAAATCCCTGTTCCTCTTTTGCTACCACCAATTTTCTGACTTAAGTGAATTTCACTCTGCAGTAGGTCCTCAGGCACACTAACTGAATACTACCTGTGTAGCTGCACTGTTGCTTACAACCGTTGTTGGGAGTTATGTGGTACTTTTTGTTCTGGACCATTGACAATGCCATCAGGTTAATTTTCCAGAACTAGCATGATAGAATGTTGGCTCCAACAAATTCCCATTAAATATGCCTTGTGTTGCAAGATATTCCCAGTGATACTTATGCCAATCCCTTACTCTCTCCCACCCTGGCTATGCCACCCATGGTATGGCTCTGATCTTTGCATCCCTAAATCCAGGGTGCACAAAGTTTTTTTTAAAGTTTATTTATTAGTGTCACAAGTAGGCTTACATTAACACTGTAATGAAGTTACTGTGAAAATCCCCTAGTCGCCACACTCTGGCGCCTGTTCGGGTACACTGAGGGAGAATTTAGCATGGGCAATGCACCTAACCAGTATGTCTTTCAGACTGTGGGAGGAAACCAGAGCACCCAGAAGAAACCCATGTATACATGGAGTGAACGTGCAGATTCCGTGCAGACAGTGACCCAAGCCGAGAATTGAACCCAGGTCCCTGGTGCTGTGAGGCTGCAGTGCTAACGACTGTGCCACCGTGCTGCCCTTAAATTTAAAAATCTATTGTTCAGAACCCATGTGACAATTAAAATTGTAGTCATTATTTAAAAAGGAGAAATCAAATCAGTACAAATGTTCAATCCACTGACATACTTTTCATTGGGAAGCCACAGCATTTAAAGAGGAGGAATTATCAGAATTGCCGCCCTATGCAGCCTCTTTGCCAATGCCTTCGTGATTCAGACAGAAGATCTAACCCAACTCTTATAGGCATCCATTGTGAGATCTGGCTGAGCCACATCAAGCATGATCGGGCCCTGCTCACACCCACTTTTTTCTCCCATCACCCACAATCTTTTTAAACTTCTATCTTCTGCCCCTCCCACCTTCACTTTCAACATCAAGGGGAGGCAGTGGTGTAGAGGTATTTTCACTTGACTAGGTATCCAGAGACCCAGGGCAATAATCTGGGAACTCGGGTTCCTATCCCACCATGGTAGATGGTGAAAAGAAACTGGAATTAAGAAGTCTGATGGTGACTGTGAAACCATTGTCGATTGTTGTAAAAACCCATCACTAAAGCCCTTTTGGGAAGGAAATCTACCATCCGCACATGGTCTGGCCTATATGTGACTCCAGATCCACAGCAATCTGGTTGATTCTTAAAGGCCCTCTAAAATGGTCGAGTAAGAATCTCAGTTCAAGGGCGTTTCAGATTTGGCAATAAATGCCCAGCCAGCAAGGTCCACATCCCCTGAAAGAATTAAAGAAAAACAAGGAGCCAGCAGACTTCTTTGTCCATTTATATGCCTCTATCACATAGCCCCTTCTCCATGGCAACGAAGCCATTATTTCAGTTTAAATATCTATGGCTGAAATCAATGATTTTTGGCCTCTTGGGGATTCAAAAAATATGGAGGAGTGGAGTTGAAGCTGAAGATCCGCCATGAAGATATTGAATAGTAGGGCAGGCGTGAAGAGCTGTATGGTCCACTTCTGCTCCTGCTTCCTATGTTCTTATGTTGGCCTTGTCCTCACCCTCATCTTCCATACTTCTCTAGTATCTCTCTTTCACAGAAGGTTCAACATCTGCCTCTTTACCTCCTCCTTCCTCACCTCACCTCCTTCACTTACACCACTTTCAATTTAGCCTACTGTATTCACTGCTCCCAGTGCCGTCACCTCTACATTGGGGAGACTAAACACAGACTGGGTGACTGCTTTGTGGAACATCACCCATCAGTACATAAGCATGACCCTGACCTCCTTGTCCCTTGCCATTTTAACTTACCATCCTGCTCTCATGCCTACATGTCCATCATTGGCCTGCTGCAATGTTTCAGTAAGGCCCAATGCAAACTGGTCGAATAGCTCATCTGTTGATTAGACACTTTACAACCTTCTGGAGTCAACATTAAGTTCAACAAATTCTGACCATGAGCTCCCTCCTCCATCTTGACTCTTTTTTAATCCCATTTACCTGTCTCAATGACCTTTTGCTTTTATATGTAAAGATGTCAAGGTATATGCAGTATAGGCTGGTAATTAGAACTAAGCTAAAGACCATCCATGACCTAACTGAATAGCAGGACAGATTCAAGGTTCTGAATGGCTTACTCCAATTGCTATTCACACACATGGTACTCCACAGAATGGTGATTTCACTAGTTGGATGTTCAGAGCTTTGGCAGGAGCAACTTGCCTATCTGCAACCCAAATGTGGTTGGCACCCAGCCTGGAAATTTGAAGCCCTCCATTAATGCTTTCCAGCAAATGTCATCCAGCTGTCACATTTCCTTTGCTGGCTGTACAACAGAACTCTATCCTCAGCATAGTGGGAGAACCTAAAAGAGCAACTTTCATCATACCAGTTGCCTTCATGATCAAGAGATACACATCCAAGACTGTGTACCAAGCTTATTCACCATCAAATGTTTAATCCAAGCCCTCACACGAGAGGCTTTGGTAAATATTCTGACTTAACCTCTTGAATACTTTGGTAGGTCATTGAGGGCCAAAGCCATAGAATCCCTTCAGTGTAGAAGGAGGTCATTCGGCCCATCGAGTCTGCATCGACTCTGAACAAGCATCTTACCCAGACCCACCCTCCCACCGTACCCCTGTAACCCCATGCATTTACCATGGCCAATCCACCTAACCTGCACATCTTTGGACGATGGGAGGAAACCAGAGCACCCACAGGCATGGTAAGAAATCGAAGGCAGGAATCGAACCCGAGTCCCTGGTGCTGTGAGGCGACAGTGCTAACCACTGTGTCACCGTGTCATCCTTCCCTGGCTGCAGCTGTTTACCCATTATATTCCAAACTGAGCGTGTAATTCAATCCTGGAAAGGCTGATAAACATTCAAAAGTCATTTTCAGTATTTAGAAAAGCTGAAACAATTTTTGTCTTAATGTGAGGTGATTTATCTCAAACTAGTCAGGCTCCTTTAAATCTTGGCTTGTGATTTAAAGTTCTGGCTTCATACCATTTCCCATGTCTCTTTCCTCATTTTGAAAAGCTTCTGACAACAGGAATGAGCCAGCCATCAAACTGGCATCAATTATTTAAACTGCCTGACCTCAAACGACAGGTCAATATTTGCCATTTCCCTTGCTAAAATCTGTGTCCACTGGCTCTCAGCAGGAAGTCTATTGTGGTTGCATTGCAAGAATTCTTAAAACTTGGCATGAAATGTTAAGAACAGATGCAGCAATGGGACAATGTAGTACTAGCAAGAATCAACAAGCGCAGGAGGGGGTCACTTGGTCCAGACTTCTGGATACAGTCATGAATAATTGAATATGGTGACAGCACCCATATCAGAGACTGCCGCACTTCTCCAATACGTCACCAAGTTTGTCAATGGAGATTCAGAAACAACTGCCAGATGCTAGATTAGAATTGATGGCAATGCTGCAATCACCCACATCATGACAGATGGTGAGATCATAGCCGCTGTGCACAAGAAGGCGCGTTCTGATGTAAACTCTAACAATATTAACTAGCCGTAGCCTCCCAAGGTTTTTGCTTAGTTTAAAACTACATACATCTGGCTGGAAAGGCATTGTAGTGGCATAATTAAAATGCTTGTGCCCCATAAAACTGCAGGCAGCTCAGAGCAATTCTCCAATTTTGTAAAATTTTAAACATTCAAACGTTATTGAAATTAAACACCGGAGATGAAGTAATCCAATAAAATGTTAGTTTAAAGATTAAACTAAGGTGAATTGATTTATCGAGAATTTTTGCTGCTTTATTTTTAATCTTGCTTCACTGATTCTCACCATCACATGCGTTTTTATTTTGTTCGATTGATTAGGGAAATCCCCCCACCTCGTCGATGTGACGTCATGTTGGCAAGATTTACAACTCCTTCAGCAAAATGAGAAGCCTTCAAAGGGAACTTAGCAGGAGAGCGAAGTAAGAATAGCCTGTGAGGGAGAAGATCATACCCGGGCAATGCCCTGGCACCACCCAGCAATGCCAGTGCTGGAGCGGTTCCTCTGGGGAGTCCATTATGGGAGGCCCCCACGTATGTGTGGAGGTGGCCCTAATGTTTGTGTGTGGGGGGGGAAGGTTTACCCCAATGTTTTAGTTTTAAGTTTAAAGTTTATTTATTAGTGTCACAAGTAGGCTTACATTAACACTGTAATGAAGTTACTGTGAAAATCCCCTAGTCGCCACACTCCGGCACCTGTTCAAGTACACTGAGAGAGAATTTAGCATGGCCAATCGACCTAACCTGCACATCTTTGGACTGTGGGAGGAAGTCAGAGCACCTGAAGGAAACCCCCACAGATACGAGGAGAACTTGCAGAGTCTGCACAGGCAGTGACCCAAGCCGGGAATCGAACCCAGGTCCCTGGCGCTGTGAGGCAGCAGTGCTAACCACTGTGCCACCATGCCGCCCGGATTGTGAGAGGTGGGGGTTGGCTCACTGCTTGTGGGGGAGGGATGGAGCTGATGCTTCTGTAATTGGGTGGTGTTGGCCCGATGCTTATGAGCGTTGGGGTCGGGGGGAGAAGTTGGTTCATTGTTTGTGGAGGGAGAGGGTTGCCCAGATGCATGTGAGGGGTTGCCCCGATGCTTATCGGAGAGGGGTTCCCCCGGGGTTTTGGGGGGGAGTTTGTCCTGGCGCTCGTGGGAAAGATTGCTCCGATGTTCGTGGGGGTGTTTGGGAGATTTTATTTCAAATGCAGATTGAGATGCCCTTTAAAGACAGCTCCCCAATCCCCGTGGAGCTGGTATTGCCGGCTCTCTCAGGCCTCACCCCACCAGAGTGACAGCATAAACCACACCCCCAGATTCTCTGTTCACTGAGTGCCAGAGAAGCTGGAGAGAAAACTTGGCTGTGCAGCCAGCGAGCTATGTGTCGGTTTCATCATTGAAACTGATACTCTGACAAATTAAAAGAAGATTTCACCTTTAGTGTTTTGTTCTATTTCTATTCACAACTTTATATCAATGTATTAGTCTAAATTCATTGTAAGAAGTGTTCTCCCACTTTGAACGTAAAATTACCTTTATTACAAATAATAGATATTATCTATTATTACTGTGTTACTGTTATTTCATGCCTCTTCATGCTGTCTCTCTCCTGGTTCTCTCAACTTTGGATACGTATAATACACCAAGAATTGTAGAATTTCCCTCTTACTTCTTAACTCTAACCACATGAAGTCTAACTTAACACAATCCCAAGAATTGTTCCGATCTCACACTCTGATGAAATGCTTCATTAATAACACCAACATTTTATGCTGCCACATCATTCCTGAAAGTGTTAAAGTAGAAATTTCCATGACCAAATCTAAATACATCTCTATTCTATCTATGATGGCCAGATTTCGCTGAAATATAGCAGCAATTTCTTTATGATGACAAGTTACAATATTTGTTGAGAAGCTGGATTCTAAAGACAGGGTTTTAAGAGGAAGGGGTGCACATGAATTCTGAACCATGACAAGTTTCGGGTCCATTTATGCCACTTTACTCCTAGCTTCACAAAAATGACATTTTCCCCTGAACATGCTCCTGATTTTCATGAAGCTGTAGCACTTGCATTTTAATTGATCATTCAACTCATCAGAGAAAGATAACAACCCGACCACCGAGTCGATTATGGTCAACTAACTCAACACAGGCTGGCAATTATGGCAATTAAGCTGGGACACCCTTTCATCTGTATAAATAAGCACCAGAGTAGGTAACACATTTACCATTTGGCTGTCACAGAAATAAACACAACACAGATACTTTCAAATATTTAGGCTACATTTTTATTTTGTATTAGTTTTGTTGCCTTACTTGCTGAATCTTATTAACAATTCAAATCTGAATAAAATTATACTTCAATACCCATAACCTACTTTTGTAACATTGTACGGGGAATTAATTGACAACATTTAATTATTTAGAAGCTTAATCACAATATTGTGACTCATATCAATTGGTATCACAGAAATAAATGTATTTGCATTTAAGAATTAATTTCTGATACCCACAATAATCACATCAAAACATCAACTGTTATTCAGAAGCTTCTTAATATCTTAATATAATTTAATGTTGCTATGTTTAGAATCCAGTTTCACAACAAATATAATTTGATCTACATAATAACTTGCCATCATAGAGAAAAGGGCAGCAAAATTAGCCTGACTCACATCTAACAGAATCTGCAACCAGCTGGACAAATAGTTTGAAAACAGAAGAAAATTGAATGCTTCAAAATGATAAATTAAGAATTAATTTTGCATATTCCTGCCTTTGATTGAGACATTGGTAAATGCCTGCAAAATTGAAATCCTCGTTTTGTGACTAAATAACGTATGATAAAAATCACAAAAATGTTCAGCTTTACCTTTATTATTGACACGTTGGGAATGTTTGCTTGATTACTTTTTGTAACTTTTTTGGTTATAGAGAATGCAAAAAAGTAAAAATCATAAGAGATTTGTTTTCTGCTGAATAAAGTTGGTGAGCGTAAGATTGTATTTGTGCTCCCTGTAAACTGGGGAACTGCTGGTTAAAAGGCAGCATCTGTGGAGGAGTGGGAGCCAGTTACTGATAGTCAGTGAATGACCTCGAGAAACAATAGTGAAGTGTGCTGACAAATTTTCAATTGAATTGTTGGTATTCTAAAAAAAAAATCCATCGTCATTAAAGTACTATTTCGGGAGGAATTGAAGGCAGGTTTGAAGGTGGGGATGCAAGCAAAATCCGAGAATAATAAATTTTGCCAATTCGGCAACATGTTCTGATCTCCTCCCACTTTTGCCGGAGGCAGCTTCTGTGTGGTGACGTCAATCCATCCAGTAATGGGAAGCCAATTAAGCTTGTTAAATGGGCAATTAGCAGCAATTTTCCAAAAGCAATGCAATTTGGATGGCATCGCATGGGCCTCTTGCAGCATGTCAGAACTTTAGCTAGTCAGGGAAGGCAACAGCACAGCAGGAGGTTGAAGAGGCATGAAAATACAATGCAATTTGACTGTCTAATGGTGCTAACGTCAAGCATGTGGGTAGAGAATTGCTATTGCAAGAGCAGCTCCTTGAGATTGCTGCTGCCAACAGTGCTTAGGATGCTTGTTCCCTTAGCTTTCTCTCACAACCATCTCACTCTGCACACTTCTGAGGCTGGTGCCTCCACAATATCCTTACCCCAGCCACGGTGAAGGCTTTTGATGTGTTCATTGGTGCTTCCTCCTTCTCAACCCACCCACCATCACTAATTGGGCGGTGACCCCCGAGGCAGCCTGCTAATTAGTCACCTTCCAAAAGACTGACCCAGAAAGTTTGCTGCTCTGACCACAGAGTTATGGATCCATAATTAGACCCGATGAATGAATATGATCACTGTCTGGAATATTCAATCCTTAGTCTACACGACAGCACAAGGCTGGACATGTCAGAAATCGCACCAAGTCCACACAGTTTTCAGTATTGAATACTTATCAGTTTTGGTCTTCATGTCAAAGTCTTCAGGAGAAAGCAACAATGTTACCTGAATGTTATCTGAAGTTAGATTTCTCAGAGGACAGGCTCCCTGAGGATTATGATTATATAATTTAGATAAATATTTGATCGGGGACTAATAATTGAAGCTCTTAAAATAATGATAAAAGGTCTAAGTTTGTCCTGAGGCACCGTGCAGTAGGAGGAGAGAAAAAAACTAGAGCAAGAAAGTGGTGCAGAGTCAAGGTGGGAGAGTGAGTACTGGTGCCTGAGTGCCTGTTCTTAGGCTGAGTTGAAGGAAAAGTACGCACAAGTATGTGGGGTGATAGGAGACTGGAGGAGGCCGCAGAGATCAGTTGGGGGATTTGTTAATCAATATAATCATTTAAACTTTGTGTTTGAGTCGTTGAAAGCCAGTGCAGATTCTTGAAGATGGGGGACACTGATGAGTGACACTTAATAAGGATAAGATATGCAATGAAACTTTGGACAATGGAAGATGGAAGACTTGTAGGTGGACGTTGGAGAAATGAAGCCTAACGTTGACCAAAGTGCAGATAAGGACTTCAGTGGGGGTGGTGCTGCAACAGGAACATAGTCAGGCAATGTTAGAAACATAGAAACATAAAAAATTGAAACAGGAGTCGGCCACTTGGCCCTTTGAGCCTGCTCCGCCATTCATCGAATTCAATATCCTGATCCCATTGTGGAGGCGGGACCAAGCAGTTTTGAGAATAAATAGGATTTTGGAGTTTGAACTTCAGCCCTGCGTCAAACAGAATAACAAGGTTTCACATTATTGAGCTCAACCTGATCAAGTGACTAGCTGGAAACAGTTACAGAGAAAGAGAGGTTATGGCGGGACTGAAAACAAAGGGCTGAATTTTTCAGTGGAAGTCCCTTCGCTGGGCCAAAAGCAGGACCCCACTTCAGCAGATGACAGGAGTCAGTGGAGCACTTTCCAGTGACAGCCGAATAAATTGGCCAACAGCTCTCCAGCCACAGCAGCGCTCCCCATCATGCCGATAAAATTATATAGGAAATTGACCATTTGGCCCAATCAACATATGTCAGTGTTCATGCTCCATTTAAGCATCCTTTCTTCTTTCCTCATTTAAATTTATCATCGTAGCCCTCTAACCCTCTTTCCCTCATTTTCCTGTCTAGCTATCCCTTAAATGCATCCATACTAACTCTTTATATCCTCAATTTGAAAGCCTCTCTTCAGGCTGGCACTTTAGGATGCCTATTGCCAGGAAAAATTTGTTCAAGAGGTCTTTTGTTCCCAGTGCTATAAGCTTACTAAATAGCATAATGTAAACTCAACCTGCTGTTTTTATTTATTCTACTTATCCAACCGCATTAAGCACTTTAATAGCAGACAGCAATGTGTTATGTTTGTATGATATGGATGTATGCAGAAATGTAAGAATGTAGCTGTACATGAAATATTCACTGTTTTTAAACTAATGACCATATGCACTTCAACAACTCCCTGCGGTAGCGAGTTCCACATTCTTATCGCTCTTTGAGAAAACACATTTCTTCTGAATTCCTGATTGGATTTCTGTGAAAGCTGTAGAGTGGATGAGTTAGGAGGGGTAATGTTTGTAATATTTAATTCTATAAATAAATGTAAGACTGTGAAACAATGGCTCCAATACTATCCTTCTCCAACTGGCTGTGTGGAGATGAACACCTTACAAGACCAGGAGGAATACTCTGGCAAAGCTGTGGATTTCAGAGTTAATAGATAGTCTGGCTGATTTACTCAACTTATCATTCTATTATGAAATGCTTACATGTAACAGAATAGACCCATTCCCCAAAGGCAAAGTCGAAAATGTAATCAAATGGAATGGACTATCAATAACAGGCAGAGATGTGTAATTTATTACATGGGTTCAATTCCTGGCTTGGGTCACTGCCTGGGGAGTTTGCACATTCTCTCCTTAGTGTCAGGGGAACTAGCTAGGATAATTGCATGGGGTTATGGGGATAGGGGCTGGATGGGATTGTGGTCGGTGCAAACTCGATGGGCCAAATGGCTTCCTTCTGCACTGTAGAATTCTATGATTAAAAATACTGAAATTAAAATCCTTTGCTAGGGGGTTAAACATGTTAAGCACGAACTTAAAATCAAGGTAATTGAAAAATGGATGTACATATATTTATTCACTTTTAATAATACTTTGTAAAATCATTTAAACAATGAACTACGATGTAATTTAAAAGCAATTTCAGGTTACTGCAGCTTTACTGCAGGAACTGTAATTCATTTCAAACAAAACACAATCATTTATTGTCATAATTGACTTACTCCGATATCTTCAAAACACAGTTTCTACGGTCAATACAATGAATAATCTGGCAGTTTAAAAGCTATTCAATGCGAACAAATGTGGTCAATCTATTTGGTAAGAAATGCACTCAAATATTTCTTTAAAAATGATTACTGTAAAGAAGGCTGACCCCAATGTTTATCATTAGAATTGCTGTTATGAACTAGATTTTGAAAAAGACCTTCAAAAAGTTTCACATGAAGGGCGATAACTTCAACTTACATTGGAATGACAGGAAGAGTAGATGGTTAGAGGCCAATAGTGTCACTAAACATTGTTGTGCCCACGCAGTACTTCTTCCACTGATCCTGTTAAACATTGAGGGCTAGAGAGTCATAGAGGTTTATAGCATGGAAACAGGCCCTTCGGCCCAACTTGTCCATGCCACCCTTTTTTTTTAACTACTAAGCTAGTCCCAATTGTTCACGTTTGGCCCATATCCCTCTATACCCATCTTACCTTGTCTAAATGCTTTTTAAAAGACAAAATTGTACTCACCTCTACTACTACCTCTGGCAGCTTGTTCCAGGCACTCACCACCTTCTGTGTGAAAAATTGCCCCTCTGGACCCTTTTCTATCTCTCCCCTCTCATCTTAAACCTATGCCCTCTAGTTTTAGACTCCCCTATCTTTGGGAGTTCTGGAGAAAGTTCCTAAATTTATATAGCACAGTCAGGTGGTCCTCACCACCAGGGCTGCTTCGAGGCTGCCTGGCTGAAGGTGTCTTAGTAAAGTGGCCGAACTGCACTTTTAATAATTTTCTTTCTTTAGGCGCCCAAACCACATGGATTCCCTCCCTGCGCGGTGGAACTTTCTTAAATTAATGGGATAAATGGTGACAGATTGATGATGTTGGGAACTCTTGACCTGGGTATCCTAATCCTAGCCACTCTCCGTTTCACATTAATGGCCTTATTTTGGAGAGACTGAACTCCTGCCTCACAAAACAAATTCAGAAACTCTCCAAGAGGGTTGGAACCTAATCTCATTTAAAGCTCTGCCATTTCACTCCCACTGAAGTTACAGTGAGAATGAACGAGAGAGGCCATGAATTTTCAACCAAAATGTTGTGCTAGGGAAGCACTGAATGTAGGTTCCCAGGTCTCAGTTTTGTTCTTTTTGTTACTAATTTACATTAGCCAGTATTCAGCAGCTTTACAGAAACGGGTCAAATTCATCAAGAATGCCAAACTAGTGGGGTAATTAAATTTAAGGAGGAAGTCAAGAATTTTTAAAAGGTAAATTGACAATGGAAGGAAGGATATGACTTTGATCATGCTGCTACCCTTCAGAAATTGAGTCAATTGAGTGCTCTGCAAATCAGTGTAGATAAAACCAAACAGATACATATAGCCTACATATGTGTGAACTTCTGTATCTTAATGACCAACCAGTAGAGGTTATAGAGTGTTTCAAGCATCTGGGAACACATATAGACCAAAAGCTAATCTTTACAAAGAACACTGACTGTACCCTTAAAAACATTAGGAAGCATTTGCTTTTAATCAGAAAACTAAAAGGGTTTAGAGGAGTCAAGGGGGGCGATTTTTCAAGAAAAATTCTAAGTGCCCCACTAGTGTGAACATGGGAGAGTTTCAAATCCATTTTTGGGTGAGTCTTTACTCCGAACCTTATGGACTTCGACAATGAAAAAATGGGCTAGACCATTTCCAGCCACTGGATGGAGTGGGCGGGGCTCAAATCACCAGCCAGTTTGCTGTAGAGCAGAGGGAGCTATTGCACATGTGCACACCTCTGTTGCTCAGTGCCAAGATGTCCGGTGGGCAGTGTCAGGGTGCCAGGCTGGCACTGTCCAAGGGCCACCCCTACCCTTGCCTTCAACCTCCCCGGGGGGCCTCAATGGCCTGCAGTTCTGCCAGCAAGACCAACAGGACTGTCCCTCATTCATGGGGACCAGTTGTTTTCCTCGCCGGAGAGAACATCTCCTGGAGAGGCCACAAAGGTAAGTGAGCAAGGATGATTGTGTCTCGGGCTCACTAATAACATGTTAATATTGATTAAAATATATTTAAATAAATTATTCAGCCTCTCGCCGGAAATGGGTAAGAGGCTGAATGCGCCAGATATCCAGTGCTGGTACGATCGCAAGAGGCGAGAAATAGGGCCTGAGCCTGATTTCTTGTCTCTTGTGTGATTTTTCCAGTTCACTCCACCCATCGATGGGTGGAGTGAGCCGGTAAAATCGCGGCCAAGATATTTTAGAGAGGGTATACAAAGGTCTGATAGAGAGCATCCTAACATTCAACATGACAGTCTGGTCTGGTAACCTGAGTGTGAAATGCTGGTCAGAATTGACAACACTGGGTAAAATCATTGGTAGACAGTAGACACAGATTAATAACTTATTTAACGATGCAGTTAAGAGGAAACCCCAAACCATCATCGGTGATCCCTCTCACACATTATTTCCTCAATCTGAAAGGCTTCCTTCAGGCTGGTACTTTAGGATGCCTATTGCCAGGAAACATTAGTTCAAGAGATCTTTTGGTCCCAATGCTATAAGCTTACTAAGTAGCATAGTATAAACTCAACTTGCTATTTTTATTTATTTTACTTATTTAACTGCAATAAGTGCTTTAATGGTGGAATGTAATGTGTTATCTTTCTATGGTATGTATGTATGTCATGTAAGTACAAATGTATGCATGTAGCTATACGTGAAATTTTCACAATCTTACAGGGCGGTATGGTGGCACAGTGGTTAGCACTCCTGATTCACAGCGCCAGGGACTCAGGTTCGATTCCCAGCTTGGGTCTCTGTCTGTGTAAGGTCTGCATGCTCTCCCCATGTGGGTTTCCTCTGGGTGCTCCGGTTGCCTCCCACAGTCCGAAAGATGTGCTGGTTAGGTACATTGGCCATGCTAAATTCTCCCTCAGTGTGCCCGAACAGGCACCGGAGTGTGGCGACGAGGGGATTTTCACAGTAACTTCGTTGCCGTGTTAATGTAAGCCTACTTGTGACACTAATAAATAAACTTAATGACTGTATGATTATATGTTATACTGGAGTTGAAACCAAAGACAAATTTCCACTTTTGTGTGGAGAATAAAGTTCTATTCAATCTAGAGTTTGTCAGATAAAATATGAAAATAGATGAAACACTGGCAGATTGATGTTAATTTAGGTAGATGTAAAACATTACAGAGGAAGAATACATTCCATGACCATCAATGAATTGGCTAAGTATGAAATTACAAGTCAATTCTGGCTTTAGTGGATTGGGCCCACATGTGTTCAGTAATAGTGGAACCAATAAAAATAAATAAAACTCCTGGAGTCTGGCTCAAATTAGAGTTGATGTGGAGATGCCGGCATTGGACTGGGGTAAACACAGTAAGAAGTTTAACAACACCAAGTTAAAGTCCAACAGGTTTATTTGGTAGCAAAAGCCACAAGCTTTCAGAGCTTTAAGCTCTTTCTTCAGGTGAGTGGGAATTCTGTCCCACTCACAGCATTCTCACTCACCTGAAGAAGGAGCTTAAGGCTCCGAAAGCTTGTGGCTTTTGCTACCAATAAACCTGTTGGACTTTAACCTGGTGTTGTTAAACTTCTTACTCAAATTAGAGTTACCAGCCACAATAAATAGCATCCCCATGAAAGCATGGAGTCAATGTGGAAAGAGCCTCTAAAATGATCTCAAAGGGGTAATTTTAACAATACAATCCACACTATTCAACCTTAACTGGCTGCATTGCGCAGGTGACAACTCCATGGTGTCAGCAGCATAGGATTATGGAAATCAATTCTTACATATACAATCTTGAACCATGTTCTTGAACAGGTACTCATTAAACTTTAACTGAAGCTAATCAATGTTACTGATGGCATTCTGTTCACATATTGCTTGGAAAATGATTTGAGTGAAGGTAGATTTTTCATTGGTCCTTGACCAAGTAGGTATCTTTTCAAAGTTTGGATGTCCAGATTGCACATAACATTGTAAAGTGGCACAAAAAAGCAAAGTGTCCAACGGGTTGGAAAACGGGAGTATTTCCCACCCTTTTTTTGGGCGTACTTACGTGAATCTCCAACACTCTGAGCATTGCAGAGTGCCTAACGTGATTCACTCTGGTATGTGGTGGGAAGGGCCTATTCTTGCCTGAGAGGCCGGCAGCATAGTGCTGAGCGGGTCACTGCACATGCGCCAATCTGTCAGAGCAAAGATCAGCGCGTGCACAGTGGCTCACCCCCCATTGCCAGCCTCCCGATCGCTGGCTTCTCATCGCTGGCCACTCCCGCAACCCCCCTTGCCACTGGCCTTCTGACCCACCCCCTGCTTGCCGGCCTACGAGACCTCCCCAGGCCAGCCCTGATGTCCCTCCCACCCCATGGCCAGCCCCCATACCCCCACCATCCCGATGGCCAGGCCCGACCACACACTCCCACCCTGAGCACTGACAACCCTCACTCCCTCCCTCCCCATCGATCCTGATCGCAGTGGCAGCGGGTCCCCCCCAACTGATCACCCCCAATATGCCTCTCCCCCAGTATGCCCTGTCTCCATTTGGCCCACATCCCTTGGCACTGCCCACTGGAGGGAACCACTCCCAACAGGGGGGGAGATGCTAATGGGCTCAGAGAATACTATCCCAGGCCCACTAATCATATTGAAATTATAATTACAATATGATAATCCGCTCTATGCTGATTTCTGACATTGACCTGATTGCCCTGAAAAAAGGCTCCTTGGAAACGCACAACTGGCCTCGCTAAAGGCCTACGGCTGGTGTCTCAGCCTATATGTTTCAAATGTCTTTGTGATGTATCCCAGTGTACTTTCATTGAAATCAGCTTTTAATTGAATAGAAATGGGGCAGAGCCATAATGTTGGTCACTGGCACTCAATCAGCCTGTGGAATTGACCCATACAGTTTCAGGTTCGACCTGTTATTCCTTAACCTATCCATTTGATTCACTTGGATTCTTTTTAATGCTACACAGCTCTTTTATGTTAATCAACTTGCCACGTAGATTTATATTACCAGCATGGTTGTCATTGTACCTTTCTCACTTGATTGGTTCAACTATTACTTCATTCACTTTGAGTGGTTTCTAAAAGCATTGCTCGGTGAAGAATCTGGTCTTGAGGATCTTTCAGCATCAGGTGTCATTATAGTGGAATTGATAAAGTGAGCTGATTTTCAGGTAGCTTTAAGGCACTTTCCCAGTAATGTTTTACTCAAGCTTCAGTTTCTCTATGTCACAAATTGCACTCTTTCAATATATCACATGTTAAGAAGAGCATGATCGTAGCATGAGGCAATTGACCCATTGGATTTTCCCTTTATTCAATGGAAACAGCTCACCTCCATTCATATTTTCTACTTTTGTGGTGAAAACTCGATCACGAGGATCACAGAGACACATTGCATTGAGTCAGACAGTGGTCAGACACAGCATTGAATAAAATTACAAGGTAAAATTCCAGAAAACAGTTGTTGATAGCGACAAAATTTCAAGCAGTTAACTTATGCTGAAACGATATTTTAGTGATTGAACACTGAGATGGGAGGCGTGATGGATGATGTTATTAATAATAACATGCAAAATGCAGAACTTTACAGCAGTCAAGTTGATTGAGCAGATATGTTTTTTTTAAATAGTTTTATTAGGAACTCCAAGTTAGAAGAGGAGGGATGAATGTGCCAGTATAAATCCCTCTATTGGAACTGCTGAAGATGAAAAGCTATCTTTCTTTTATAATGAGTGAAAATAGGTTATAGAAAATATTTGTATTGGTTTTCTTGTATTTTCAGATAAGGAATTTGGATTTCTGATTTGGAAGGTTGTCTCCAACGGATGAGACTTCTGCTCACCATGGAGATCGAAATGCCCTCCAGGCCTATTGGCCCTGGTGTAACTTGCCAACATGTACCCCTATAGATCCCATGCACCACCCACCCCACCAGCACCCAGTTTTTTAGATCCAGCATGCCAAACTGGAGCTGGAAACTGACTGCATTTGGCCTTTGGAAGGAGGAAGAGGCAGCATTCGAACTGTCTATAACATTGGAAAGTTTGGGTCAAGTGAATGGAATTGCTGAACCTGTGCACAGCGATACTCTGAAAATGATTGCACAGTTATCTTGGAATGGTACTGTGCCTTTAAGAAATGTATTTTTTTAATCATGTTCTCTACAGTTTGTAAGCAAGCCTTTTGTTTATGTTGTGGCACTGGCTGCCTGATTAGATGTCCTTTTATTGCTGCTTAAATGGTTTAAATGGGATTTTTAATCTGGATCTAATGTACTGTTTTATGAATTTGCGACCCTTTTGAATTGTTAGGAGGAAGGATGATTGACAGGTCAGGTGACAAGAGTGCTTTGACTTTCAGTTTGGCTGCTGTCTGTTATTTTAGTTGGAATGTGCTTGGACTTCAGACTGAAAGGCAGCGGGTGGGATTTTATGGCCTGGCTCATCCCAAAACCACAAAATCCCGCCCGAGGTCAACGGATCTTCCAATGCTCTGGCCCTCGCCGGCTCCAATTCCCGTGGTGGGTGGGATGGTAAAATTCCAGCCAGTATTTCTGTGCCTCTCTCCCTGGTATCAGTAATTCTTCTATATTGGAAGCAGGTTTTCTTGCCTTCCTGGAGTGAAAAATTCTGATGTTGGTGGTTTGCTAGCAAGAGGCCGGCAAAGGCATTATCGCTACCTCAAGGTGCTGGGAGTTTCCAGAAGAGGGAAGTCAGAGTTTCAATTCTCTAACCAAAGGACTAAGTTCCAGCATCATGTAAGCATTCTTATTTTCTGTGCTAAACCTGTGGCAGGTGAATTTTTATCAGGAGGTTTTGTTGTATTGGAACAATGCATTTAGTTATAGAGTCATAGAGGTTTACAGCATGGAAACAGGCCCTTCGGCCCAACTTGTCCATGCCACCCTTTTATTTTAAACCCCGAAGCTAGTCACAATTGCCCGCATTTGGCCTATATCCCTCTATACCCATCCTACTCACGTGATTGGTAAAAGCTTCTGCTAATTTTCTTTCTATATGTTAACTGTACTCTTAAATAAACTTTGTTTGATAAAAGCTCCCTAGTAGGTCATTTAAATCATACCTGAAGTGAAGCATCTCATGCTTACCCTCACCAAATTCCAAGTGCAAAACTTATGGTCTAGGCTGACTTCATCAAATGCCTTGGAGGTTTTGGCCTGGATTATAACAATCTCTCCATTGATGCTTGAACAAAGGAGATTGGGCCCTAACAAGTGGACATGGTGTCTAATGTTCAAGCCAATCAACTAGTGAGAAAAAGGGCAGAGATTTGTTTCCCTTGTTGCAGTTGAGTTTGCTCACCCAAAAGTAGGTAGCCACATTTTATAGGAAGGATCTGTGTCTGGAAGAAAGACAAAAAAGTTGCAGATACAGCAGACTAAGTACATTTCTAACATGATACTCTCTTTATGCACCAAAAAATGCAGGACAAAGCCAGGAAGCCTAAGCCACCAAGTTTACGAAGCCTATTGAAAATAGATGTGCTACTAACTATCAGCACTAAAACACTCAGAAAATAAGTTTCTTGATTAAAATATAATTTCCGAAGCAGTCTTAACTTTTGCCTTATCATGCACTCCAACTCAAGGATGTTTCATTAATAAATTCTACATGGAATTTTCAAACACATTCAGTGTTGATCTATCTTCAATGGCCAGCTGTCTCGGCGTGCTGGATGTTGAATGTTGCCATCTTCATTATCTCCGTCCCTTCATAATCTCCGTCCCTTCATAATTACTTTCAGTTCTGACAAAAATGCGTACTCCCTTAAATTGCTGTCAATTGGCTGCTAATATTTAACCTGCAGATATGTCAATGTAATTCTATCAGATAGATTGACAATTTCAATCTATTTTGCCTTGTATTTTAACATGACTTACATTAACATCATTAATGTTTCACATGCATTATTTATGTACCCTACCATTTGGAAACTCTCCAAATAACAATCTCAATTTCATTATAATCATCAAAATGACAGGCATAAAGCACACAAAATGACAGGCATAAAGCACAGGGGTTTAAGATAAATGATTTGGCACAGTTTCTGTGTTCAGGTAAGTTTTTCTTTTCCTCCAGTTGAACTAAAACAGGACAGGTTACATTGTATGCATATGATGGTGGGTTAACTTGCCTCATGCCAAATAATAATGCCAACATCCTGCAAAGTAATAGGCCCAGATTTTTGCCACAAAATCCCAGACATAGGCCCTAAACCCAGCATTTCCTGGGGATGATTTTTTGGCCTCGCTGTGGCATGTTTCTCACTGCTGGGTGGTAGTACTCCGTTCACCAGTGGTGGGATCTTCTGCTCCCGCTTCTCTTAATGGGATTTCCCATTGACTGAACCCCACACCGCCAGGAAACCCATGGCAAGAGTGCGCCATCAGCGTGTCCAGAAGATCCCGTCAGCATGAAGAGCTGGAAAATTCCGGCCCTCATCTTTGCAGGGGTGAGACTAGAGGCAGGGTTTTGTATATGCATGGTTCGCAGAGACAGCTGGCCAGTTAAATCACCAGCTGCTTCCTGAAGTGGGATTTTGAAGGTCAGGAGTGTGAAAACCTGAGCGTGCAGATTAGAACAGGTAAGAGGAGGTCGAAATTTGGTGGATTTGTTTGGATAGTCAGAGAGGAATGGTACCCTTTGAATTGGGTCCTGGGTCACCTGTGAGAGAGGTTGGGCACTCTTTCAGAGAAGCAAAGCACCTTCTGAGGTTGCGAGAGTTGAACATGATTATGCACTTTTTATGCACACATTCATTTGAACTGTCAGGCTGTCAAGGAACGGTCCAGCTGTCAAAGAACTGTCCAGCTGTCAAGGAACAGCCCAGCTGTCAAGGAAGTGTCAAAGATATCAAGGTGTCAAAGATAGCTGGGATCCATGGATTGGCTAGAAAGGCATGGATGGAACATAAATAATGTATGGGAGGTGAGGGATGATGAGGGGTGAGAGCTGGTGGGCTGTTTTTTTTGTTTTAAGCTTTTCTTTTATTTATTTAAACACAGATCCAGTGGAGAGGCAGGTCTTCTGCCCAGCATGCCTACACCTGGCAGCCCCTGCACATGTTCTGGGGTTGGCCACCCTGAGGTCAATTTCAACACACTCTCCCAACCTACGGGCGGCATGGTAGCACAGTGGTTAGCACTGCTGCTTCACAGCTCCAGGGACCTGGGTTCGATTCCCGGCTTGGGTCACTGTCTGTGTGGAGTTTGCACATTCTCCTCGTGTCTGCGTGGGTTTCCTCCGGGTGCTCCGGTTTCCTCCCACAGTCCAAAGATGTGCAGGTTAGGTTGTTCGGCCATGCTAAAATTGCCCTTAAGTGTCCTGGGATGCGTAGGTTAGAGGGATTAGTAGGTAAATATGTCGGGATATGGGGGTAGGGCCTGGGTGGGATTGTGGTCGGTGCAGGCTCGATGGGCCGAATGGCCTCTTTCTGTGCTGTAGGGTTTCTAAGATACAAGCGGACACTTTAAAAGTCAGGTTCAACAAGCTGAGAAATCCCCCGACTCTGCACATCCATCCCAGGCACGGAAATCTGAGCCAAACACAGATGTTCTATGAGTAATCGCAAAGTAGAACTCAATGTTTTAATTTTCTTTTAAAAAGTAGCACTTACGAGAATTTATTCTCATTTCAGCATGAGACAGCTCCTTCTGCTTGTTCGAACAGACTATTTATCTTTCAAGACATAGTTTTGCATGCCAGCTGAAACCAAATGAGATATGTCCTAGCCCCAGGTGACATATCAATACTCCAATTTCCATTATTGAACCAAGTCAATCATAGACAACACACCTGAGTGCTGCAAATAGCCATTACCACATCCAGCGCAGAAAGTTAGCTTGGTTCCAATTTTCCTTTTTCAAGGATCCATCTCTACTGCAAAGAACCCCTGCTTAATTTATTTTGTTTATTGGCAATGAAAGTGCCTGAATTAGGAACATTTCTAGAAAGGAGATATTTGACAGTTTCAGCACTGAGAATCACACAAAAAATGAACATTATGGTTTATTAATATCTACTTACCTTGAATTGTCTGCAGCAGTAATAGCAATTAAAGGAAGAGTCTTTAGTGGAAGAGTTGTTGGCCTTGGTATGTGCTCCATTTCTGATTTTCTTTCCCAATCATATTGTTCTGCCAGTCTGAATGCTAATGGTGGAAGCTGCAAAGCATGGAATGATAGTCTTCGTACAAGATATGGTTCCATTTCCAATTGCACTTCTGAATCCAGGCTATCAGACTCAGAGATTTCATCTGTGCTCTATACAAAAGAAACAAAAGTAATTGTTACCAACTGATTTACAGTGGTAAATCATTCCTCCAATAAATCCTAAATGATATAATCTTTGACTATGACCAGAGACCATGTTCTACTTTCCATTATAGTATAACGGGTTAATGTTATATATATCAATGTATAGTCTGCATGATCAGTAATGTAAGATCACCTGACAGCAGAGCATGGAGAGAGACAGTTCTATGTAGAGCCTCATGTTAAGCTTATAATGTACATAGTTATTATAATGTTCAATAATAGGTAAAGTTTGCCAACAACTTTGTCTCCAGAATTATCTGTAAGTCCAGATCATAAAAAGCACCTCTAATACCCACAATGATAATAACAGATCCACCTCCAAAGCCTCTTTTCTGTTGTCCAGTTGAGTGTAACAGTGCTTATTTGCTGCTTTTTATCTGTACATTACCCCTTACTGACACCATTCAAAGACTTGGGCCTAGATATACACCCCACATCATTCATTTCATGTCCATTAAATAGCCTCCTTAGCCTACAAAATGGCAGATGGAAAGCACATGTTCATTAGAACATAGAACATAGAACATTACAGCGCAGTACAGGCCCTTCGGCTCTCGATGTTGCGCCGACCAGTGGAACCAATCTAAAGCCCCTCTAATCTACACTATTCCAATATCATCCATATGTTTATCCAATAACCATTTGAATGCTCTTAATGTTGACGAGTCCACCACTGCTGCAGGCAGGGCATTCCACGCCCTTACTACTCTCTGAGTAAAGAACCTACCTCTAACATCTGTCCTATATCTCTCACCCCTCAATTTAAAGCTATGTCCCCTCGTGCTAGCCATCACCATCCGAGGAAAAAGGCTCTCACTATCCACCCTATCTAATCCTCTGATCATCTTGTATGCCTCTATTAAGTCACCTCTTAACCTTCTTCTCTCTAACGAAAACAACCTCAAGTCCCTCAGCCTTTCCTCATATGATTTTCCCACCATACCAGGCAACGTCCTGGTAAATCTCCTCTGCACCCTTTCCAACACTTCTACATCTTTCCTATAATACGGCGACCAGAACTGTACGCAATACTCCAAATGCGGCCGCACCAGAGTTTTGTACAGTTGCAGCATGACCTCCTGGCTCCGAAACTCAATCCCTCTACCAATAAAAGCTGACACACCATACGCCTTCTTAACAACCCTATCAACCTGGGTGCCAACTTTCAGGGATCTATGCACATGGATACCCAGATCCCTCTGTTCATCCACACTACCAAGTATCTTACAATTAGCCCAGTACTCTGTATTCCTGTTACTCCTTCCAAAGTGAATCACCTCACACTTTTCCACATTAAACTCCATTTGCCACCTCTCAGCCTAGCTCTGCAGCTTATCTATGTCCCTCTGCAACCTGCCACGGCCCTCCGCACTGTCTACAACTCCACCGACTTTAGTGTCATCCGCAAATTTACTAATCCATCCTTCCACGCCCTCATCCAGGTCATTAATTAAAATGACAAATGGCAGTGGCCCCACTACACCACTAGTAACTGAACTCCAGGATGAATATTTCCCATCAACCACCACCCTCTGTTTTCTTATAGCTAGCCAATTCCTGATCCAAACCACTAAATCACCCTCAATCCCATGTGTCCGTATTTTCTGTAAAAGCTTACCATGGGGAACCTTATCAAACGCTTTGCTGAAATCCATATACACCACATCAACCGCTTTACCCTCATCCACCTCTTTGGTCACCTTCTCAAAGAACTCAATAAGGTTTGTGAGGCACGACCTACCCTTCACAAAACCGTGCTGACTATCCCTAATCAAATTATTCCTTTCTAGGTGATTATAAATCCTATCTCTTATAATCCTTTCCAATACTTTGCCCACAACAGAAGTAAGGCTCACCGGTCTATAATTACCAGGGTTGTCCCTACTCCCCTTCTTGAACAAGGGGACAACACTTGCTATCCTCCAGTCTTCTGGCACTGTTCCTGTAGACAATGACGACACAAAGATCAAAGCCAAAGGCTCTGCAATCTCCTCTCTAGCCTCCCAGAGAATCCTAGGATAAATCCCATCCGGCCCAGGGACTTATCTATTTTTACCCTTTCCAGAATTGCTAACACCTCCTCCTTATGAACATCAATCCCATCCAGTCCAACAGCCTGCATCTCAGTAGTCCCCTTGACAACACTGTCCCTCTCCAGTGTGAATACCAACGAAAAATATTCATTTAGTGCCTCTCCTATCTCTTCAGACTCCACGCACAACTTCCCACTTCGGAGCCAGGAGGTCATGCTGCAACTGTACAAAACTCTGGTGCGGCCGCATTTGGTAAAGGTGTTAGTCCCTTGAAATAACCAAATAAAGACTTGAATATCTGCTTGATGCACCTACTGCTAGATTATGTTTAGCATGGATAGAGGATTGGTTAACTAACAGAAAGCAAAGAATGAGAATAAATGGGTGTTTTTCTGGTTGGCGATCAGTGACTAGTGGTGTGCCTCAGGGATCAGTGTTGGGACTGCAAATGTTTACAATTTACATAGATGGTTTGGAGTTGGGGACCAAGTGTTGTGTGTCAAAGTTCGCAGATGGCACTAAGATGAGTGGCAGAGCAAAGTGTGCGGAGGACACTCAATGTCTGCAAAGGGATATAGATAGTCTAAGTGAGTGGGCGAGGGTCTGGCAGATGGAGTACAATGTTGGTAAATGTGAGGTCATCCATTTTGGTAGGAATAACAGCAAAATTGACTATTATTTAAATGGTAAAATATTTCAGCATGCAGCTGTGCAGAGGGACCTGGGTGTCCTTGTGCAAGAATCACAAAAAGTTGATTTGCAGGTGCAGCAGGTAATTAAGAAGGCAAATGGAATTTTGTCCTTCATTGCTAGAGGGATGGAGTTTAAAAACAGGGAGATAATGTTGAAGCTGTATAAGATGCTGGTGAGGCCACACCTGGAGTACTGTGTACCTTACTTAAGAAAGGATATACTGGCACTGGAGGGAGTTCAGAGGAGATTCATTCGGTTGATTCTGGAGTTGAGAGCGTTGGCTTATGAGAATAGACTGAGTAGACTGGGGCTATACTCATTGGAATTTAGAACAATGAAGGGGGATCTTATAGGAACATATCAAATGAAAGCAGTGAAACCAGGACTAGGAAGCATAGCCTCAAAATAAGGGGGAGCAGATTTAGGACTGAGTTGAGGAGGAACTTCTTCACCCAAAGGGTTGTGAATCTGTGGAATTCTCTGCCTAGTGAAGCAGTTGAGGCTACCTCATTGAATGTTTTCAAGGCAAAAATAGATAGATTTTTGAACAGTAAAGGAATTAAGGGTTATGGTGGGCGAGCGAGTAAGTGGAGCTGAGTCCACAAAAAGATCAGCCATGATCTTATTGAATAACAGAGAAGGCTTGAGGGGCCAAATGGCCTACTCCTGCTCTTAGTTCTTATGTTCTTATGTTTCCTGAGACAACTGGTACCACAAGAACAGATCTAGAAATCTTTATTTGAGGCCACATACTACAATGTTTACATACTTACCTCAATGCAGAGCCAGGAGGAGTGGGGGTGCTCCTCTCAATCCCACATTCAATTAATACAATCTGCTACCAACCCACACTCCCCTCCTTGATCACTGCCATTATCTCACCATTCACACTAATGAATTTACACTAACAATGCTTGGTTCTATCTTTCAAGCACCTTTCTTGAGCTTGACCTCTCCAATGGCTCTATGTCATCAGCCTGCTTTCTGAGTTGCTGTCCTAGGTAAGTCAGAATTTATACCAGTTAAGTAGTAACTTTTACCCTCATTACAACTTGCATCCTCACCACTGATTTAAACTCTTCCACAGCCAAGTCGAGTCGAACTACATTGTTTGCAATTTATTTGACCCGAGTCAAGATTCTGCCCTTGTATCTTCTTCAGCCATTGCTTTTCACATGTCCAAACTCCCTACATATTTCAGCCAGACTCTGTAAAAGAGAGTGATCTCATAAAATGACTCCTTACAATTTTGAACTTTTAATTAAGGAGACATTACAGGGTCACTGAAAGTTTAATAAGTAGTACACAATCCATAATTCAAAGGAAACCTCTGTTTGAATTAACCCAAATTGTTTCAATTGTTTGGTGTTTTATGAAAAGTTTTTGAACTCCTATAAATTCTAGTTCTACAATAATGTAATTGTACGTTAGAACATAGAACATAGAAAAGCTACAGCACAAACAGGCCCTTCGGCCCACAAGTTGCGCCGAACATGTCCCTACCTACTAGGCTTACCTATAACCCTCTATTCTACTAACTTCCATGAACTTATACAAAAGTCTCTTAAATGACCCTATCGAATCTGCCTCCACCACCACTACCGGCAGCCGATTCCACGCACCCACCACCTTCTGAGTGAAAAACTTACCCCTAACATCTCCTCTGTACCTACTCCCCAGCACCCTAAACCTGTGACCTCTTGTGGCAACCATTTCAGCCCTGGGTAAAAGCCTCTGAGAATCCACTCTATCAATACCTCTCAACATCTTATACAGCTCTATCAGGTCACCACTCATCCTTCGCTTCCCCAAGGGGAAAAGACCTAGCTCTCTCAACCTATCCTCATAAGGCATGCCACCTAATCCAGGCAACATCCTTGTAAATATCCTCTGCACCCTTTCTATGGCTTCCACATCCTTTCTGTAATGAGGCGACCAGAACTGGGCACAGTACTCCAGGTGGGGTCAGACCAGGGTCCTATACAGCTGTAGCATTATCTCCCGATTTCTAAACTCAATTCCTCTATTGATGAAGGCCAGTATTCCATACACCTTCTTAACCACAGCCTCTACCTGCGACGCTGCTTTGAGCGTCCTATGAACCCGGACCCCAAGATCCTTCTGATCTTCCACACTGCCAAGCGTCTTACCCTTAATATTATATTCTTTTATCCTATTCGACCTGCCAAAATGAACCACCACACACTTATCTGGGTTGAAGTCCATCTGCCACTTCTCCGCACAGTCTTGCATCTTATCTATGTCTCGTTGCAACTGCTGACATCCCTCTACACTATCCACAACCCCACCAACCTTTGTGTCATCAGCAAACTTGCCAACCTACCTTTCCACTTCCTCATCCAGGTCATTTATAAAAATCACAAAGAGCAAGGGTCCCAGAACAGATCCCTGGGGCACTCCACTGGTGATCGACCTCCATGCTGAAAAATACCCATCTACAACCACTCTTTGCCTTCTGTGGGCAAGCCAGTTCTGAATCCACCAAGCAATGTCCCCTTGTATCCCATGCCCCTTCACTTTCTCATATACGTTAGTATTTTTAAAAATAATGAATTGCTGTAACTGCATGACAATGCAACATTAATTTGTTATACCAATGATCTGCCTTTCTGTGCAATCATGATGTGGAGATGCCGGCGTTGGACTGGGGTAAGCACAGTAAGAAGTCTCACAACACCAGGTTAAAGTCCAACAGGTTTATTTGGTAGCAAATACCATAAGCTTTCGGAGCGCTGCCCCTTCGTCAGATGGAGTGGATATCTGCTCTCAAACAGTGCTTTAGAGATTCTTTCGCATTCTAATTATTATTCTGTAACTTGATTTCTGTGTCTGTGCACTGTTTGAGAGCAGATATCCACTCCATCTGACGAAGGGGCAGCGCTCCGAAAGCTTATGGTATTTGCTACCAAATAAACCTGTTGGACTTTAACCTGGTGTTGTGAGACTTCTTACTGTTTCTGTGCAATGACATGCCTATCTGTCTGGCAGGAGTGATAGATGTGAACACTTTTTTAATAAAAGCAGAAATTAGGGTTGCATCGTACAAAATCAATTGCTCTAATTTGCACTTTTAGCGGCATAAATTGATAAATTGTAAGACAGCATTCTGTGATTCCTTAGAACCTTCTTCAGTGATAGCATGGAGCACAATTTACAAGCACAGTGATGTAAAAGTTGGGGTATCTGTAAAGGTTATTTATTTATTAGTCACAAGTAGGCCTACATTCACACTGCAATGAAGTTATTGTGAAAATCCCCGGCACCTTTTTGGGTACACTGAGGAAGAATTTAGCATGGCCAATTCACCTAACCTGCACATTTTTGGACTGTGGGAGGAAACCGGAGCACCCGGAGGAAACCCACGCAGACACGGGGAGAACATGCAAACGCCACACAGACAAGCCAGGAATCGAACCTGTGTCCTTGACACTGTGAGGCACCAGTGCTAACCACTGTGCCACCATGCCACCATCTATTATTATCTCTTTATTATCTATTATCTATCTATCTATTATTACCTTGCTAACAGAAGAGTGTTACAAAGTTATTTTCACAAGGATTGCTCACTACATTATATTATAATAAATTCTTGGTTAGCCTCTGGAGCTTTCTAACGGAGCCAACTTTTTTTTTCAAGTCAGGAGCAGCAACTAATCAAATGTGCAGGAGTTCCTGAAGCATTGAACGATTTTTTAATTGACAGCTGCAACCTGGGGAGCTTTGCCCTTGAAACAAGGATAAAAAACATCTGTTCAATTTTTGCCGGATCTGTTATCAGATGAGAATGACTGAATCAACCCTCTTGCAAGTACAGCTTCTATGATTAACCTGTATATTTAGAATTGTATTAAAATCTTTACCAAACACAAGATCACTGCATCCAATTCAAACACGCTGTAAGGCATTTTTCAGGTTTTGAGCAAACTCCTATATAATTCTGTGGAACAAATTATAAATCCTACAGGGTATGTACTTTCTTTATCAGAATGAAAATTCTTGCAAACTTCAATTTATGAAAGAAAGCTCTGTGGTCATATTATCTGGCTTCTGGAGGTGAAACGAGCATCTTTGTTGAATTCCCCTTTCTCAATCTTTTGCCAGTTGTGGATTTAACGTGTCTTTTTCGAGCTCTAACCAGTTACGTTGTTAACACTGTCACAACAATATTTATGTGAAGGGCATCTTTAAGATAGCCTAGTGATGATGGCATTGGACCACAGAGGTTCTGAATTCCAATCCCATCATGACAATATAAATAGATTCAGATGTAATACACACTTTGGTCACTAGCAGGTGCTGTATTATCTGTTTCACACAAATGGCTAAAAGTGCTTTTCTGAATATTCTTTTCACTGGTTGATCAATTTTGTCCACAATACAGGTTCAAACAAATAACACTAAGGCCTGAATTTTCCCAACCAGGGAGAGAGTCTCTGGCTGAGCGCCTGAGTTCCTATTCCGCAAGTCACCCCCCCAAACCCACCATTCTCACCAGGATGGCAGTTGGGTGGGTGCGGGGTCAGAGGTCAGTTGTAGTTTGAACGTCTGTGGTTCACAATTAAAAATGTAGCTGCTTTCCAACAGATCCAAATTTTGTTAGTGGGATGTCAAAAACATAACTTGTTGGCATTAACCTTTCAAGAGAAGGTCTAAACTTACTGAAGTTCTTTGGAGAGCTATACTTTTAGATAGGTCCAGGGACAGATTTCGGAGAGGTCAATTGTGCTTGGGTGCAGTCAGTTGCTCTTTGTGATTGTTAAAAGCAGAGTTTGATAGGCATAAAAGTGGATACACTCGTTGGTACGTAGAAAATAGGAGCAGGGGTAGGCCATCGGGCCCCTCGAGCCTGCTCCGCCATTCTGAAGATCATGGCTGATCTTTTCGTGGACTTAGCTCCACTTACCCGCCCGCTCACCATAACCCTTAATCCCTTTACTGTTCAAAAATGTATCTATCCTTGCCTTAAAAACATTCAATGAGGTAGCCTCAACTGCTTCATTGGGCAGGGAATTCCACAGATTCATAACCCTTTGTGTGAAGAAGTTCCTCCTCAACTCAGTCCTAAATCTGCTCCCCCTTATTTTGAGGCCATGCCCCCTAGTTCTAGTTTCACCCACCAGTGGAAACAACTTCCCTGCTTCTATCTTATCTATTCCCTTCATAATCTTATATGTTTCAATAAGCTCTCCCCTCATTCTTCTGAATTCCAATAAATATAGCCCCAGTCTACTCAGTCTCTCCTCATAAGCCAACCCTCTCAACTCCGGAATCAACCTAGTGAATCTCCTCTGCACCCCCTCCAGTGCCAGTATATCCTTTCTCAAGTAAGGAGACCAAAACAGTCTACCCTGTACCTCAGATGTACTGAACTGGTTCTGAACTCCCCCACCACAGGAGCATGCACCCACCCAGTCTAGTCTGCTTAGAATTTTATAGGTTTCTATGAGATCCCCCTCATTCTTCTGAACTCCAGCAAATATAATCCTAACCGACTCACTGTCTCTTCATGGGTCCGTCCCGCCAACCCAGGAATCAGTCTGGTAAACCTTCGCTTCACTCCCTCTATAGCAAGAACATACTTCCTCAGATGAGGAGTCCAAAACTGCATACAAAATTCCAGGTGTCATCAAGGTCCTGTACAATTGCAGCAAGACATCCTTGCTCCTGAAATCGAATTCTCTCACTATGAAGGCCAACATACCATTTGCCTTCTTTACTGCCTACTGCACCTACATTCTTATCTACAGCAACTGGAATATGAAGGCACCCAGGTCTTATTGTACATTCCCCTCTCTCAATTTATCGCCATTCAGATAATAACCTGCCTTCCTGTTTTTGCTGATAACTTCACATTTATGCACATCATATTGCATCTGCCATGCATTTGGTCACTGTCTCAGCTTCCCAAATCACATTGAAGAAACTCTGCATCCTCCTCATAGATCATCATCCCACCTAGCTTTGTGTCATCAGCAAATTTGGAAAACTCGCCTGTCAGGAATTTAAATCCCTTTGGAGCTGTCAAACTGTCAAGTCATTTAAATCTCCTAGTCATTATAAAATCTTTGATGTGGGGCTGTGAATGCAAATGGTATTTTCATATGGGATAAAGTAGTTAAAATCAATTTAAATGTAGTGAATGGATATTTATCAATTAGAGTGGGTTTTTTTAAACAGTGAAGTCAGCAATAGAATTTTATTTTATTTCATCTCAGCATGAGTCCTCAGGTCTGCCTATATTGGATACTGAGTTGGCATGGAGATGTAAGGGCAAAGGGTCATAGGTGGGTGGCATGGGTTAGCATGAGATGGCACTGAAGTGAAATGGGGCTATAAAAGGTGAGGGAGGTGGGTGAAAGAACATAGGTTGGCATAAGGGATACAGTGGGACATGAGCTTGAGTAGAAGGACATAGGTTGGCAGAGGGTATGGGAGCAATCAGGTGGGTAGAGGGGAATAATTTGACATGGCGGGTATGAGGAGAAGTGGAGATGGGTGGAAGGCCTGAGGTTGCATGAATTGGACATGGGGAGTATGTGGGGGATGAGAGCTAGATGGTTATTATTTTTACAGCTGGGACAAAGTGCTGGAGCCGGCCTTTAAGACAGCCTGTCACCACATCCTACAGCCCCTGTGGCTGCCTCCTCACTCCTTCTTGGGCTGGCAGGCCCGACTTCTGTTAATACCTGGTTAACCACCCGAAACAAAAATCAAACCAGCTGGGCACTTCCTCCCGAGTCAAGTTTGCGGAGTTTCGAATTTTCCTGACTCAAATCTGGAGCGAAAATTCAGGCCGATGTATCGTAAATCAATTGCTGTGTTTGATAAATGCGTCCATCAATATATCTCCTGCATCATCCTGAACTGCTGTAACTTTGGCTTTCTTAATTCACATCCCTAATGTACCAAGGAGGTCGTCAGCTTTCTCTTCATATTCACAGTCACAGTTAAGCTTCTTCTAATGTTTCTCATAATATGCATTTGCATTGATAATGCAGAGCTCTGGGCCTCTGTGCCTTGTGGTACCATTTTTGCCATCTATTTCAAAATGAATGTTAACCAAATGCTAGCATGCTTTCACATCAATTTGTGTGAACTGAGCAACATGCTCAATAATTTGAATGGATTCAGCACAAATTCTGAGACCTTTTCATCCAAAGTATAAAAGAGGGAAACAGACTAAGTTAAACAATATGTTCTGATTACAGAACGGAGCGTCCATTTGTAATTTGTTTAGAATGGAAACTTAATTAATTAGATGGACTGTCAATTCTCCATTCATTCATTAAGCAATGCATGTCATTGTGGCTGCAATCCCTGCACAATTAAAAATGTTCAAAATAAGTTGACATCTCTCAGAAAATGCATCAATGCACATCTTTGATATCACATCCAAGCACAGTGACCATATCAGTAATATCTCTGAAGAACACAAAATGATGATTGGTGAGGTCTGAATAAGTTAAACAGGATTTTACTTTCCATGTTTTGTGGTAAATTTACATCTCTGTCACATACACCGCAGTGGTTCAAGAAGGCAGCTCACCACCACCTTCTCAAGGGAAAGGTGAGATGGGGAATAAATGCTGGCCTAGCCAGCGACGTCCATGTCTGATGAATGAATGAAATAAAAAAACAAATGTCAGCCAATGACTGTCTCTAATGAAAGAGAATCTAACTGTCACCCCTTGACACTCAATGGCATCACCATCTTTGAATCCTCCACTATTAACATCCTGGGGATTACCATTGACCAGAAACTGAAGTGCACCAGCCATATAAATACTGTGGCTACAATAGCAGACTGAGAATCCTGTGGTGAATATCTCACCTTGTGACTCCCCAAAGTTTCTCCACATATCCAAGACACAAATCAGGAATTGATGGAATACTCCCCACTTGCCTGGATGAGTGCAACTCCAATAACATTCAAGAAGCTCAACACTATCCAAGACAAAGTAGCATGCTTGATTGATATCACATCTACCACCTTAAACATTCATGCCCTCCACCAAGAGCACACCAGGGAAACACTGTATATCATGTACACGATGCACTGCAGCAATTTAACAAGGTTCCTCTGACAATACCTTCTAAATCCTTGACCTCTACCACCAAGAAGGACGAGGGCTGCAGATGCATGGGAATATTATCATTTGCAAGTTCCCCACCAAACCACATACTCTCACAACTTGAAACCCTGTCATTTTTCCTTCACAGCTTCTGGATCAAAATCCTGAACCACCCTTCCTAACAGTACCGTGGATGGCCACTCTCAGCTATACTGACATTGATAGATTCACCCATAACAGTTAGATTGCTGAGGAACAGATCTAGTAAGATCCTCCTGTTGTTGATTCCCTTACCACCTGTCGCAGGCCCATTCTGGCAAATACGTCCTTCAGGAGTCTCTCCGCTTAACTGAAAGGCCCCTCATTCCTGATATAATTCAAGTAAATCTCCTTTGCAACCTCTTTATTTCATTGACACCCTTCCTAAGGCATAGTGCCCAGAATTGAGTACAATGCTCTATGGCCCAAATAGTCATTTCTCAAGGTTTACCATAGTATCTTTGCATTTATAAGCTTTTACCTCCATTTACAAAGGTAGGAATATCATAAAAGAAGTCATTGTTGCAGATGCTGTGTCAAATTTTGGATAGAAGAGATTGGAATTTGTGGGAATCATCCTATAGGAGTTACACAAGAAAGCTTAGTGTCCTTGTGCATCAGTGCATTATTGTCACATGTGTTAGCATACAGTGAACAGTATTGTTTCTTGTGCGCTATACAAACAAAGCATACCATTCATAGAGAAGGAAACGAGAGAGTGCAGAATGTAGTGTTACAGTCATAGCTAGGGTGTAGAGAAAGATCAACTTGATGCAACGTAGGTCCATTCAAAAGTCTAATGGCAGCAGGGAAGAAGCTGTTCTTAAGTCGATTTGTATGTGACCTCAGACTTTTGTATCTTTTTCCTAACAGACAAAGGTGGAAGAAAGAATGTCCGGGGTACATGGGTTCTTAATTATGCTGGCTGCTTTACTGAGGTAGCGGGAAGTGTAGACAGAGTCAATGGATGGGAGGCTGGTTTGCGTGATGGATTGGGCTACATTCATGACCTTTTGTAGTTTTTTTGCGGTCTTGAGCAGAGCAGGAGCCATACCAAGCTGTGATACAACCAGAAAGAATGCTTTCTAGGTGCATGTATACAAGTTGGTGAGAATCGTAGCTGACATGCCAAATTTCCTTAGTCTCCTGACAAAGTAGAAGCGTTGGTGGGCTTTCTTAACTATAGTGTTGGCATGGGGAACCAGGACAGGTTGTTGGTGATCTGGACACCTAAAAACCTGAAGCTCTCAACCATTTCTATTTCATCCCTCTACGCTTCCTGAAGTCGATGACAATCTCCTTCATTTTGTTGACATTGAGGGAGAGATTATTGTCGCCGCACTAGATTCTCTACCTCATTCCCGTACTCCCTCTCATTATTGTTTGAGATCCGACCCACTATGGTGGTGTCGTCAGCAAACCTGAAAATCGAGTTGGAGGGGAATTTGGCCACACAGTCATAGGTGTATAAGGAGAATAGTAAGGGGCTGAGGACACAGCCTTGTGGGGCACCGGTGTTGAGGATAATCGTGGAGGAGGTGTTGTTGCCTATCCTTACTGATGGTGGTCAGTGAGTTAGGAAGTTCAGGATCCAGTTGCAGAGGAAGGAGCTGAGGCCCAGACCACGGAGTTTGGAGATGAGTTTCGTAGGAATAATGGAGTTGAAGGCTGAGCTGTAGTCAATAAACAGGAGTCTGACATAGGTGTCTTTGTTATCTAGGTGTTCCAGGGCTGAGTGCAGGACCAGAGAGATGGCGTCTGCTGTGGACCTGTTGTGGCGGTAGGCAAATTATAGTGGATCCAGGCAGTCCAGATACAGCGGACAGTAAAGAAGGAAAACGGTATATTGGCCTTCATAGCGAGAGGATTTGAGTATAGGGATAGGGATGTTTTGCTGCAATTGTATAGGGCATTGTTGAGACCGCACCTGGAGTATTCTGTGCAGTTTTGGTGTCCTTATCTGAGGAAAGATGTCCTTGCTATAGAGGGAGTGCAGCAAAGGTTTACCAGGCTGATTCCTGGGATGGCAGGTCTGTCATATGAAGAGAGACTGAGTCAGTTAGGATTATATTCATTGGAGTTTAAAAGAGTGAGAGGGGATCTCAGAGAAATTTAGAAAATTCTAACAGAATTAGACAGGGTGGAATCAGAAAAAATGTTCCCAATGGTGGGGGTGTCCAGAACTAGATACATAGAATACATTCAAACCTTACAGGGCAGAACGAGGCCATTCGGCCCATCGAATCTGCACCAACAACAATCCCACCCAAGCCCTATCCCCGCTTATCCCTCTAACCTATCACATCCCAGGACACTAAGGATTAATTTAGCATATCCAATCAACCTAACCCGCACATCTTTGGACTGTGGGAGGAAACCGGAGCACACGGAGGAAACCCAAGCAAACATGGGGAGAACATGCAAACTCCGCACTGACAGTGACTTAAGTTGGGAATTGAACTCGGGTCCCTGGAGCTGTGAAGCAGCAGTGCTAACCACTGTGTCACCGTGCCGCCCAACTGTGCCACCGTGCCGAACTAGGGATTTTGGGATCAGAGTTTGAGGATAAGGGGTAAATCTTTTAGGACTGAGGTGAGGAGAAATTTCTTCAACCAGAGGGTGGTGAACCTGAGTAACTCACTACCACAGAAAGTAGTTGAGGCCAAAACATTGTGTGATTTCAAGAAGAAATGAGATATAGCTCATGGGGCTAAAGGGATGAAGGGATATGGGGGGGGGGGGGGGGGATGGGGGGGGGATGGGGGGGGGATGGGGGGGGATGGGGGGGGGGATGGGGGGGGGCGATGGGGGGGGGGGGGAGGCAGGATCAGGATATTGAATTTGATGATCAGCCATGATCAAAATGAATGGTGGAGCAGGCTCAAAGGGCCGAATAGCCTACTCCTGCTTCTATTTCTATGTTAAAGAAACAATGGAGACTCTTCTGTGTAATTTATTCCTCCCTTGAGAGGCATTGTTAATGCTGGCTGTTGTTAAAATTCATAGAAAAACGCACAGAATCCAAATTGCTTTATGGTGTACAGTGCAAAATAAGGAAATATAAACAAATAAGGCTTTATTTAATAAGCAAATGCTCCTAGTTTCACATGACTGAATTCCACAATGGGAATTTGGTTTGGAGGTCATTAACTCAATCTTATTTCCCTGCATGAAGTGAATTCCCAGTATGTGTTCCTAAAGCTCTGCATCAGGAATACTAATTTGTAAAATTAATCTCATAATTCTGTTGAACCAAATTTCCCCAAATTCACAAAAAGTGCATGTTGAATTACTCTATTACTGCTGTGGCTATGTGAGCAAATGCCACAGCTGTGCAGATGTGAGCCATCTTTCAGGTATCCATTTCTGTCTTTAGTCGAACTCCCACCTTTTCTTCATGGACAAGTCATAATTAAAACTATGTGCCGGGGCGGCACGGTAGCACAGTGGTTAGCATTGCTGCTTCACAGCTCCAGGGACCTGAGTTCAATTCCGGCTTGGGCCATGGTCTGTGTGGAGTTTGCACATTCTCCTCATGTCTGCGTGGGTTTCCTCCGGGTGCTCCGGTTTCCTCCCACAGTCCAAAGATGTGTGGGTTAGGTTGATTGGCCATGCTAAAATTGCCCCTTAGTGTCCTGAGATGCGTAGGTTAGAGGGATTAGCAGGTAAATATGTAGGGATATGGGGGTAGGGCCTGGGTGGGATTGTGGTCGGTGCAGACTCGATGGGCCAAATGGCCTCTTTCTGCACTGTAGGGCTTCTATGATTAACCGCAAGGAAAAAGCAGAGTGAGTTGTGCAATTTCTAATTACATGTAGATCTTAATTTCTTTTAATGAAATAGAGCTGTTTCAATCAGGTTATGAATCTAATGCCATACTAAATGTGAAAAATATAGAACAAAACTCAAGTTGATTGCTCTGTGCTCTGGACAGGATAAAAAACTTAATCGAGCACTTTCTTCCAAATTGCTCCAAAAAAAAGACACCTTTGTGCTTTGATGGATGTTGGTAGGAAAATTAATAGTTCTGTAGGTAGACTGCAATTACTTAGTTATGCACTATACAGTAAGTTAATATAATAACACCTACAAAGATACAACTTTATTCATGCTTCAAATGTATAATGATTCTTCTGGGATTTTTTGAATTACTGCCCCATCCACTATGTTTCATTTTTCTGTCATTAATCATAAAACTATGCTTACTCTGCTTACAACCACTTGGGGGCTGAATATTTTTCTAATTCTTTTTCGGGATGTGCGCATCACTGGGTAGACCAGCATTCATTGCCCATCTCTCATTGCCCTTGAGAAGGTAGTGGTGAACTGCCTTCCTGAACCGCTGCTGTCCCTGACGGATAGGTATATCCATAGTGCTGTTAGGGAGGGAGTTCCAGGATTTTGACCCAGCGACAGTGACAGAACAGAGATATATTTCCAAGTCAGGATGGTGAGTGACCAGGAGGGGAACCTCCAGGTGGAGTTGTCCCCAGGCTCTTGTCGTTCTAGATGGTAGCGGTCGTGAGTTTGGAAGGTGCTACCTCAGGAACCTTGATGAGTTCCTGCAGTGCATCTTATAGATGGAACACACAGCAACCACTATTCATCGGTAGGATAGGGATTGAGTGTTTGTGGAAGGGGTAGCAATCAAGTGAGCTGCTTTGTCCTGGATGGTGTTAAGCTTCTTCAGTATTGATGGAGCTGCAGCAGGCAGGCAAATGGCACATATTCCATTACACTCCTGACTTGTGCTTAGTAGTTGGACAACAGGCTTTGGGGATTCAGGAGGTGAATTACTCAACACAGGATCCCTAGCCTCTGAGCTGCTCTGGTAGCCACATTATTCATATGGCTAATCCCATTCAGTTTCTGGTCAATGTTAACCCCCAGGAGGTTGATACTGGGGGGTTCAGCGATGGTCAAGTCATTGAATGTCATGAGGCAATGTTTAGATCCTCTCTTGTTGGAGATGGCCATTGCCTGGCATTTGTGCACAATGTTATTTGCCACTTGTTAGCCTAAGCCTGGATAATGTCCAGGTCTTGCTGCATTTGGACATGAACTTCAGATCTGAGGAGTCGTGGCTGGTAATGAACATTGTGCGGTCATCAGCGAACATCCCCACTTTTGACCTTGTGATGGAAGGAAGATTATTGATGGACGGAAGGTTATTGATAAAGGAGCTGAAGATGGTTGGGCCCAGGAAACTGCCCTGAGGAACTCCTGCAGTGATATCCTGGAGCTGAAATGATTGCCTTCCAACCGCCATAACCATCTTCCTTTGTGTCATGTATGACTCGAACCAGCGGAGGATTTTCTCCCTGATTTTCCTTGACTCCAGTTTCGCTAGGGCTCCTTAATGCCACACTCAGTCAAATGCTGCCTTGATGCCAAGGGCAGTTACTCTCACCTCACCACTGGCATTTTATCCATGTTTCACCAAGGGTGTAATGCGGTCAGGAGCTGAGTGACTCTGGCGGAATCCAGACTGAGTGTCCATGAGCAGGTTATTGCTGAGTAAGTGCTGCTTGATAGCACTGTTAATGGCCTCTTCCTTTGCTTTACTGTTGATCAAGAGTAGACTGATGGGGCAGTAATTGGCCGTGTTGGATTTATCCTATTTCTTGTGTACAGGACACACCTGAGCAGTTTTCCACATTGCCGAGTACATGCCAGTGATGTAGCTGTATTGGAACAGCTTGGCTAGGGGCAGGGTGAGTTCTGAAGCACAAGTCTTCAGTACTATTGCCGGAATATTGTCAGGGCCCATCGCCTTTGTAGTATTCAGTGCCTCCAGCTATTTTTTGACATCATGTGGAATGAATCAAGTTGGCTGAAGACTGACATCTGTGATGCTGGGGACCTCTGGAGGAGGCTGAAATGGATCATGCACTCTGCACTTCTGGCTGAAGA
Source organism: Mustelus asterias (assembly GCF_964213995.1). Classification (NCBI taxonomy): domain Eukaryota; kingdom Metazoa; phylum Chordata; class Chondrichthyes; order Carcharhiniformes; family Triakidae; genus Mustelus; species Mustelus asterias. The sequence continues at coordinate 128,184,242 of NC_135801.1, read as the reverse complement.
TTGTTGTGATTGCTTCAGCCTTACCTTTTGCACAGATGTGATGGACTCCTCCATCATTGAGGATGGGGATATTTGCAGAGCCTCATCCTCCAATGAGTTGTTTAATTGTTCACTATTATTCCTGGTTGGATGTGGCAGGACTGTAGAACTTAGATCTGATCCGTTTGTTGTGGGATCGCTAAGCCATTACTTGCTGCTTATGCTGTTTGGCACACAAGTAGTCTTGTGTTGAACTTCACCGGGTTGACACCTCATTTTCAGATATGCCTGGTGTTGTTCATGGCATACACTCCTGAACTCTTCGTTGAACCAGTGTTGATCCCCTAGCTTAATGGTCATTGGAGAGTGGGGGATATGGTGGGCCATGAGGTAATAGATTGTGGTTGAGTACAATTCTGCAACTGCCGATGGCCCACAGAACCTCATGGTTGTCCAGTCTCGAATTATTATATCTGTTCAAAGTCTAGCACACTGGCAAAGCCACACAAGATGGCAGAAAATATCCTCAGTGTAACAAAGAACAAAGAACAGTACAGCACAGGAAACAGGCCCTTCGGCCCTCCAAGCCTGTGCCGCTCCTTGGTCCAACTAGACCAATCGTTTGTATCCCTCCATTCCCAGGCTGCTCATGTGACTATCCAGGTAAGTCTTAAACGATGTCAGCGTGCCTGCCTCCACCACCCTACTTGGCAGCGCATTCCAGGCCCCCACCACCCTCTGTGTAAAAAATGTCCCTCTGATGTCTGAGTTATACTTCGCCCCTCTCAGCTTGAGCCCGTGACCCCTCGTGATCGTCACCTCCGACCTGGGAAAAAGCTTCCCACTGTTCACCCTATCTATACCCTTCATAATCTTGTATACCTCTATTAGATCTCCCCTCATTCTCCGTCTTTCCAAGGAGAACAACCCCAGTCTACCCAATCTCTCCTCATAGCTAAGACCCTCCGTACCAGGCAACATCCTGGTAAACCTTCTCTGCACTCTCTCCAATGCCTCCACGTCCTTCTGTTAGTGCGGCGACCAGAACTGGAACCAGTACTCCAAATGTGGCCTAACCAGCGTTCTATACAGCTGCATCATCAGACTCCAGCTTTTATACTCTATACCCCGTCCTATAAAGGCAAGCATACCATATGCCTTCTTCACCACCTTCTCCACCTGTGTTGCCACCTTCAAGGATTTGTGGACTTGCACACCTAGGTCCCTCTGTGTTTCTATACTCCTGATGACTCTGCCATTTATTGTATAACTCCTCCCAACATTATTTCTTCCAAAATGCATCACTTCGCATTTATCCGGATTAAATTCCATCTGCCACCTCTCCGCCCAATTTTCCAGCCTATCTATATCCTGCTGTATTGCCCGACAATGCTCTTCGCTATCCGCAATTCCAGCCATCTTCGTGTCCTCCGCAAACTTGCTGATTACACCAGTTACACCTTCTTCCAAATCATTTATATATATCACAAATAGCAGAGGTCCTAGTACAGAGCCCTGCGGAACACCATTGGTCACAGACCTCCAGCCGGAAAAAGACCCTTCGACCGCTACCCTCTGTCTCCTATGGCCAAGCCAGTTCTCCACCCATCTAGCCACTTCTCCTTGTATCCCATGAGCCTTAACCTTCTTAACCAACCTGCCATGTGGGACTTTGTCAAATGCCTTACTGAAATCCATATAGACGACATCCACGGCCCTTCCTTCATCAACCGTTTTTGTCACTTCCTCAAAGAACTCCACCAAATTTGTAAGGCTTTGTCTCCACAAGGATTATATGGTGGTCACTCCTATTGATACTGGCAGAGGATGAGGTCAAAATGCTTTTCCTTCTGATTGGACTTCAACATGTAGAAGTTCTGATTCATCGCTGAGGGGGTGGGGTGGTACATTGTAATCAGTAGGAAGTTTCTTTGGCCATGTTTGACCTGATGACATGAGACTTCATGGGGTCCAGAGTCGATGTTGAGGACTCCCAAGGCAACTCCCTCCTGACTGTGGTACACGGTCCACTGTGTCACCACTTCTGCTGGGCCTGCCCTGCTGGTGGGACCCAAAATGATGACGGTGGTGGCTGGGACATTACCTGTAAGGGACAATTCTGTAAGAATGACTATGTCAGGTTGTTGCATAATTAGTCTGTGAGACAGCTCTCCCAATTTTGGCACAAGCGTCCCAAAATGCATCACCTACCATTTATCTAAATTAAGCTCCATCTGCCATTCGTCAGCCCACTGGCCCAATTGATCAAGATTCCATTGCAATCCTAGATAACCTTCTTCACAGTCCACTATGCCACCAATCTTGGTGTCATCTGCAAACTTACTAACCATGCCTCCTAAATTCTCATCCAAATCATTAATAAAAATGACAAATAACAGTAGACCTAGCATCGATCCCTGAGGCACACCACTGGTCACAGGCCTCCAGTTTGAAAAACAACCCTCTACAACCCTCTTCTGTCATCAAGCCAATTTTGTATCCAAATGGCTACCTCATCCTGGATCCCATGAGATTTAACCTTATGCAACAATCTACCATGCAGACTTCATCAAAGGCCTTATTAAAGTCCATGTAGACAACATCGACTGCACTGCCCTCATCTACCTTCTTGGTTACCCCTTCAAAAAATGCAATCAAATTCGTGAGACATGATTTTCCACTCACAAAGCCATGCTGACTGTCCCTAATCAGTCCTTGTGTCTCTAAATGCCTGTAGATTCTGTCTCTCAGAATACCTTCCAACAACTTACCCACTACAGATGTTAGGCTCACCGGTCTGTAGTTCCTAGGCTTTGCCCTGCAGTCCTTCTATTTGCCACCCTCCAATCTTCAGGCATCTCACCTGTGGCTGTTGATGATTCAAATATCTCTGCTAGGGTTTCCATAATTTCCTCCCTAGCCTCCCAGAACGTCATCGGATACACTTCATCAGGTCCCAGGGATTTATCTATCTTAATGCGCTTTAAGACTTCCAGCTCCTTCTTCTCTGTAGTATGTACGTTCCTCAAGACATCACTATTTATTTTCCCCAAGTTCCCTAACATCCATGCCTTTCTCAGCAAATACTGATGAGAAATATTCATTTAGGATCTCACCCATCCCTTGTGGATCTGCACATAGATGACCTTGTTGACTTTGCCCTTTATGTATTTGTAGAAGTTCTTTGAATTCTCCTTTGCCTTATCTGCCAAAGCAATCTCGTGTCCCCTTTTTCCCCTCCTGATTTCCCTCTTAAATCTACACCTGCACCCTCTATACTCTTCAAGGCATCCACATGATCCCAGCTGCCTATGCATGCCATATGCCTCCTTCTTCTTTTTGGCCAGGGCCTCAATATCCCGAGTCATCCAGGATTCCCTACTTCGACCAACCTTGCCCTTCACTCTAAAACGAATGTGCTTACCTTGAACCATGGTTAACACACATTTGAAAGTCTCCCACTTACCTGACGTCCCCCAATCAACTTTTCAAAGTTTCTGTCTAATACCATCAAAATTGGTCTTGCCCCAATTTAGAATTTTAACTTTTGGGCCAGACCTTTCATTTCCCATAGCTATCTTAAAACTAATGGAATTATGGTCACTGGTCCTAAAGTGATCCCTCACTAACACTTCTGTCACCTGCCCTTCCATATCTTCCAAGAGGTGGTCAAGTTTTGCCCCCTCTCTATTCGAGCCATCCACAAACTGAATGAGAAATTCCTCCTGAATACACTCAACAAATTTTTCTCCATAAAAGCCAATAATACTATGGCTGTTGCAGTCAACATTGGGAAAGTTAAAATCCCCAACTATTACCACCCTATTTTTCTTGGATCTATCTGTAGTCTCCTTATGTATTTGCTCCTCAATTTTCCGCTGACTATTTGGGGACCTATAGTACAATTCTATCAAAATGATCTCCCCCTTCATATTTCTCAGTTCTACCCATATAGACTCAGTGGGTGAACCCTCAGAACTATCCCCTCTCAGTACGGCCATGATGCTTTCGCAAATCAAAAGTGCAACTCCCCCTCCTCGCTTACCTCCTGTTCGATCTTTCCTATAGCATCTGTACCCTGGAACATTGAGCTGCCAGTCCTGTCCCTCCCTTAGCCATGTTTCAGTAATTGCTATAATATCCCAGTCCCATGTACCCACCCATGCCCCAAGTTCATCTGCCTTGCCCACCAGGCCACTTGCATTGAAATAAATGCAGTTTAATTTGGACTTTCTTTGCTCTCTGCCCTGCTTTTGCCTCACCTGTCTAGGATTACTGACACTGCCTTTACTATTTAATGTGCTCTCTTTAATTTCCATGCTGCCCTTAACCTTCTCTTCTGTCTCCCTACTGCTTTGGGTCCCACCCCCCTGCAAAACTAGTTTAAGCTCTCCTGAGTAGCTCTAGCAAATCTCCCCGCCAGGATGTTAGCCCGCCTCCAGTTCAGGTGTAACCTGTCCCTCTTGAACAGGTCACTCCTGGCCTAGAAGAGATCCCAATAATCCACAAATCTATATTCTTGCCCCCTGCACCAGCTCTCAAGCCATGCATTCATCTGCCTCATCTTCCTATTCCTACTCTCACTAGCATATGGCACCGGCAGTAGTCCAGAAATTCCTGCCCTTGAGGTCCTGCACTTTATAACTCTCTATATTCACACTTCAGGGCCTCACTCCTTTTCCTACCTATGTCATTGGTACCAATGTGTACAACGACCTCTGGCTGCTCACCCTCCCCCTTAAGAATGTCCTGCAACCGCTCAGAGATGTCCTTGACCCTGGCACCAGGCAGGCAGCGCACCATCCTGGAGTTTCAATTGCCTCCACAGATATGCCCTTCTCTGCCTCTAAATAGTGAGTCCCCTATTACTACTGCTCGCTTGCTTTTTGCCCAACCCTGCTCCACAGCAGAACCAGGTGTGGTGCCAGAGGCCTGGCTGCTGCTGGTATTTTCCCCTGAGAGGCTATCTCCCCCAACAGTATCCAAAACGGTATACCTGTTTGAAAGGCAAATAGCCACAGGAGACTCCTGCATTACCTGCCTGCCTCTCCTGCTAGTCACCCATCTACCTGACTGAACCTGTGGTGTGACAACATTCCTGTAACTAGTGTCTATCACACTCTCTGCCCCCTGTATGCTCCGTGTGCATCCAGCTGCCACTCCAACCGAACAATGTAATCTGTGAGGAGCTGCAGCTGGACACGCTTCTTGCAGCCAAAATCATCACGGATACTAGATTGCTCCCTGGTTTCCCACATCTGGCAGGAGGAGCATACCACTGCCCTAACTGCCATACTGCCCTTTTACAGTTAAAAGGATAAAATAATCTCAACTCATCTTTCCCTCGCTTGTGGTCCTCATAGTGACTTTTTTTTTGACTAGTGGAGGAGGTAGGGAGGGAAACATTGAAGTCGTGTTCGGGTTTAACTGTCCCTTGACAACAGCTCCTCCACAAACCACTATCTGGAAGCAGTGACTGCGCTGATGAAAATCTTCCTGTGACATCCAGAGTCACCGTTGTGCTGCCCTCTGCTGGACACTTGCCTTCACTTGAACACGGAGGGTGTCTTGCTGAGGTCCATCTTCTGGAAGCAGAGACTGTGCCTATGCAAATTTTACCTGCAACAGCCAATTAGCATCAATGATCTGTTGCCCTCTGCTGGACGCTTGTCTTCACTTGAACACAGAGGGTGTCTTGCTGGGGTCCAATTTCTGGAAGCAGTAACTGTGTCTATGCAAATCTTCTCCATAACTTTTTTTTTATACTTTTCCAATTCAATCAAATCAAATCCAATTCAGAGTCTCAACAAGTTGAGACATTTCAGATCCAGGCTGTCAAGACAGGGCGAGCGACCAAACCACCCTGTCCTGAGCCTGATCTACATGAGCCAAGCTGATTGGAGAAGGGGGAGGTTCCTCCTCCAAGACTTGAGCTCATTTGCATCTTAGCCAAAAGGCCGAGATGCCGCTTTAAAAAATTGCTTCATATGAAACATATGAAGCTTCAGTGCAACCTAATGACCTCAACCAAGTGCGGCCGACCATGGGCTGCCGACCATACGACACTTGATCTTAGCCAAAAGGCCGAGAAGCGATTCTCCATAACGGCCAATCAGCATCGCCACTCTGCTGCCTTCTGCAGGATACTTGCCTTCACTTGAACACGGAGGGTGTCTTGCTGAGGAACACCTTCTGGAAGCAGTGACTGCGCCAATATAAATCTTACCGCCAATCAGTGTTGCCACTCTGCTGCCCTTGGCAATCTCTCTGATCTGGTCCTGATTTTGTGTACAGTTCTGGTCACTGTGTACAGTTCTGGTCACTGTGTACAGTTCTGGTCAACTGTGTACAGTTCTGGTCACCCTATCATAGAAAGGATATTATTAAACAAGAAAGAGTGCAGAAAAGATTCTCCAGGATGCTACCTGGACTTGGTGGTTTGAGTTATAAGGAGAGACTGGATAGACTGGGACTTTTTTCCCTGGAGCATAGGAGGCTTAGGGGTGATCTTATTGGGGTCTATAAAATAATGAGGGGCGTAGATCAGCTAGATAGTCAATATCTTTTCCCAAAGGTATGGGAGTCTCAAACTAGAGGGCATAGGTTTAAGGTGAGAGGGGAGAGACACAAAAGGGTCCAGAGAGACAATTTTTTCACACAGAGGGTGGTGAGTGTCTAGAACAAGCTGCCAGAGGTAGTAGTAGAGGCGGGTACAATTTTGTCTTTTAAAAAGCACTTGGACTGTTACATGGGATAAGATGAATACAGAGGGATATGGGCCAAACATGGGCAATTGGGACTAGCTTAGTGGTGGGCGGCATGGACAAGTTGGGTAGAAAGGCCTGTTTCCATGCTGTAAACCTCTGTGACTCTATGAATCATCATTAGACTTCTAATTCCAGATTTGTATTGAATTCAAATTCCACCATCTGTCTTGAGGAGCAACAAACTGGATTTCTCTGTCCATCCTTTTGAACTTGAAACAACTGTGCTCAAGTCTGTAGATTATGTGTCTGCTGATACAATTGACGGCTATTCTGGATCATAGTACATTAGAATTTCTGGCAAAATGGAAGATTTTTGATCTTATCAAAAGCATTTTCCTAGTCCACATTCCAGCACCACTTTGATCTTGTCTCAAAACATCGGGCGGAGTAGCTTATAGGCCCCCTAACAGAAGTTATACTGTTGGGCCGAGCTTTAACAAGAAATTGTTGGAGCCTGTAACAAAGGAAATGTAATAATGGTGGGGGCTTTTAATCTTTACTGGGACAATCGAATTTGCAAGAATGGTGTAGAAGATGGGTTTGTAGAATGTTTTTTGTGGCAGTTGCTTGGAGCAATATGTAGTGGAAATGATATGGTTAGATCTAGTATTGTGCAATGAAGCAGGGTTAATTAGTAATGGCACAGTAAAAGATCCATTGGGAAATACTGACCATAATACCTGTCAATTCCATGTTAAGTCTGAAGGTGATGTATTGCAATTGCAAACAAAATATTAAACTTAATCAAAGCCAATTACTTAAGTATAAGGGGTGAACTGGCTGAGGTTAATTGGGTAAATAGACTAAAAGTTACAGAGGTAAATGAACAATGACAAAGATTTAAGGAAATAATTCAAAATGTTCAACAAAATACATTCCATTGAGGAACCAAAGCTTAGCAAGAATGACCCATCAGTGGTTCACTCAGGATGTTAATGTTAATAAGTTAAAAGAAGAGGCTTATAATGTTGTTGAAAAAAAACAAGAGCAAGTCTGAGGATTGGGAATGTTTATAAAACAGTCATTTATAAATGAGTTTGTAGATTCACCAATTTTTGCCTCTTATTAATTTTCCGCTTGCTCAAAGTGGTCAATTCTTTTGAAAACTGAAGTACAAATTAAATGCCTGGAGGACTTCATCATGTGAGCTCAAAGCCTCATTGATATTCTGTTTTAAAATAATATGATTTGTTGTGGCCCCTACTGTAAAGTGCAAAGTACTGACCTGATCCTTCTGGTCCTTCTTATGCGAACCTGAGGCTATTCTCTACAACGAGAATCTCTTCCGACAATTGTTCCAGTTTTGAGCGTACTTTGAGCCTTCTGCTCTTTAGAACGGTTTTCGGAATGGCAATGTTAACGATTAACTTAAGCTTCAGATCTGTCGCTGCTTCAGTAGTTTGGTTTGTAGATTGTGATCACCTTACTGCTGTCTGAAATCTGGGTCTGTGTGTCTTCTTGCATCCACAACATCCATGGTGCTATGTTCTCAGGGAAATCTTCAATTTTCTTTCTTCATGTCCATTTTCCAAGGATTTGTAGGTATTCCAGTTCTGCAGTCTTCTCTCTGAGATTTGTTGGTTCTTTACGCTCTGTCTGCTGCCAACATGTTTCTACTTGAGTTCAGTATCTAGATGGGATTTGTTTAGGGTTTGTCTGTTACCCTAAGAGTGCTACATGTGTTGGCATTTGTAAACATCATTCTTGTTTCTTTACAGATCTATGTACATCTCAGTATTCTCTACAAGGTTGTATTTCTGCTTACCACAAGATCCTAGTCTCTCAGTTATGTGACGCTGCAGCATAGTTATATCAATATGAGGTGGTCCTGATGTTGATTCTTTACTCGCCATCTCCCACAAGTCTTTATCTCAACTGTAGGATGCCCATCACAGGACTGGAAATTCAGTGGACCTTTTGCTGGTCTGTCAAATTTTCCATCTCACCTGTTACAATTCCTGTGGCAGGCTAAACCGGAAAATCCTGCCCATATACATCCCACTACAGATATAAAAGTAATCTGGATAGGCCCTGTAGGCCTCACACATTGCCTCACACACAGCCACTGCATTTTGGGAAACAATGAGCAGCACAGTCATGATACCAGAAATGTGTCATTGTGTACAAGAATATCATAGAATCATAGAATCCCTACAGTGCAGGAGGAGGCCATTCGGCCCATTGAGTCTGCACCAACCACAATCCCACCCTGGCCCTATCCCCGCAACCCCACGTATTTAGTCTGCTAATACCTCAGACACTAGGGGCAATTTACCTTGGCCAATCAACCTGACCCACACATTTTTGGACTGTGGGAGGAAACCGGAGCACACGGAGGAAACCCACGCAGAGACGGGGAGAACATCCAAACTCCACACAGACAGTCACTCAAGGCTGGAATTGAACCCGGGTCCCTGGCGCTGGAATATCAACAGTGCAGTGTAAGTAGCCAGAATATTTTGAGGCAGAGGTTCAGGGTTGAACTTGCAGGTTTCAATTTGCAACCACAGTCTGCCATATCAATGGAGAAGAGTTCATGTGTTCAATATGAACTTTGCCACTCACTGGGATGGCTGACGGACCAGATGACTGCTCAGCAAGCCAGCGACCAAAAGTTAATTCAGAGAGAAAGTCCACCCCCAGTCTCCATAAAACACTGGCGGGGGGGAGGGCGGGGGGGGGGGGGGGGGGGGGGGGTGCGGGGGGCGGGGGGCTTGGCCACTGAAGTGTAGCCAATTGCAGGAGTTGGCAGCCTTTACTGGAAGAAAAGTACCCCTCACATCTCTCCTTGTAAGTGTGCTATATTTAGATAGTTTTTAAAAAATATATCAGATTTTGAGGCTGGTTTCACATTCCTCTTGATGCACAATGACACAGATCATAGGGCAAAAAGGAGCTCTTGACATTGGAAGCCCATGGCCCAACACCCCCAATACCATGTCATTCCCCCTTTTATGTATGGCCTGGTAAAGGGCATGCAGTAGCATCCCTTATCTTGTCCTGGCATATCTGGGTTCTGGTCTAACTTTCAGTCCCTTTAGTGCAATCCCTCTGAAGTTACTGTATGAATGCACCTGAAGGGCCTTAGATGTCCTCATTAAGCTGGGAATTTGGGTCATGCCCATGAACAGAAGAAAATTGTGAGATGCAGCATTTGAAATACTTAATGTTCTGGCAGGTGTCACTGTACTTCAGTAAGTATCTGAAATAGTTTATCAGGCAGGGATTAGTGACCAAATCCAACAAGGGCTTTCAAAACAGAGGTAAACACTGGGTGGAAAGATCAAAGGCACTGAAGATTTAGATTCCAAGCTGTCCTTTCCTTATATTTATAATGTTCTCATGACTTACCTAAGTGCATTATATAAACATCGAGTGTATTTAACTGAATTACTATTCCCACATAATCCTAAAGTATTATTAGGCTATCTTGACTGTGGTTGATTCCTTCCAACTTGAGTCTACTTTCTCTTTGTGTTTTGTAAGTGTTGGTTTGGAAGTACTGACAAACAGGTGTTGTTTTTGTAAAATTCTTTAATGTTGCCCACCTGTCTCTATTTCAACCCTTCCCCTGGTCCTGCTACACCCTCCCCACCACCCCTTCCCCCACAGCGCCAGGGACCCGGGTTCAATTCCCGGCTTGGGTCACTGTCTGTGTGGGGTTTGCACATTCTCTCCATGTCTGCGTGGGTTTCCTTCAGGTGCTCCAGTCTCCTCCCACAGTCCAAAGATGTGCGGGTTAGGTGGATTGGCCATGCTAAATTTCTCCTTAGTGTCAGGGGGATTAGAAGGGTATATATGTGGGATTGCGGGGATAGGGCCTGGTTGAATTGTTGTCAGTGCAGACTCGATGGGCCAAATGGCCTCCTCCTGCACTATGATTCTATGATTCTATGATTTAGCATGCCACTACAGCAAAATTGTGCGTGGCTGAATGGAATCCTACTGAAATTGACTGCAGTAATAAAGTACAACACTCATAACAAAATATGAGATGCCCTGATGAGGTTTATAAATGCTATTCTTTGTTATATTTAGGATTATTAAATATTCTCTGTAGATCCCCTTTATTAAATTGCTGGGGTAATATAGAGGGTGCTCTACCTGTGCTCAGTTGTTTTTTATGGCATATTCTTGTGATTTTGTTGCAAGAATGCATTCAAGGATACCTAGGTTTGCGGCAGAACATTCACCAGAATATTCTAGGTCTGTCCACAGAAGACAATTAATAAATACATAGACTGTCCTTAAGACAGGAAAATTAATTTAGAAGACATACAAAACAAATCCTGAATTACGGATTCCTACACTGCAACCTTGCACCACATAACCTTTTTTGTGTCATGATTGATGGATTTCAGGCTTGTTTTCTTTGTCTTGGTGACTGCAAACACAGGATTCTCTGTGTAGCTTTCATATGGGAAAAGTATTACAGTCAAATCTTTGTGTTAGCTTGTGCAAAAAAAAAGCTTTCATTACAGCATTTCACAACACTGCTTGAATTAAACAAAAAAAATGGCAATTTACCTGCTTGAGATTTGTACGTTGGTCATTCATCCAAAAAGCTGCTTGATGATTTCATTCAGAAATTTCTTTTTTGCCATTCAGTAACACAAATTCATTCAGCACTGCATGTATTTTAATCTAAACCAGGACAGCCAATTGACCTGCACTCTACAGATAAAGCAGAGAAGCTACACTTGCTGCAAGAGGAAGACTGTTCTCCCTTCCCCCACTCCCAATGATCAGATTTCCATGACAGTGCGATTCATGCTTCAAGAATAAAAGAGACATTCTACTGCTCAGGATCACTTGAGATTTATTCATTTTCCCCTTCATTCATTCCACACAATAACAAGCAAAATATAAGACAATCCCTTGGTGGACTAAGGTAATTGACTCCTAGTTCGTTCACTTCCACTCATCAGATGGACTTATGAATATAATGTACTAAATCTGGCCTCTGCGGACAGAATATATAACATTTCAATTGTGTCTGCTGCGAAGAAAACCATTCAGGCCTACGGCAAAAATGTACTTCCAATTCAGTTGTTTTCCTCCCCGATGTCACTTATTCAGGGTGGCAAGTAGCAATTATTTCTGTCAATTCTGATGCGTATCATCTTTAAAAATTAACAGACCCAAAGCACGCATTTTCTGGTTTTCTGCAACGTGAGGATCAAATCATCAAGAGGTCCCTGAACAACTTTGGCCTTGTGCACTGAACCTGTGAAATGGATGGAGCAGAAAATCACACTGCAGCTGAAATTTTAAGGGACACAGCGGCTTAATGGCAAGTGGGCACGTAGGAGTGCAAAGATTCTTAACACCTTCGGAAAGAATCAAATAAATTTGGATCGGTTTAGCAGTCTTTGACACAACTGAAGGGGAAAAAAAGAAATGTCTGGCCAAAAAAAGAAGGGATGGAAGAAGAAATCTAACGAGGTGATGTGAAATACTATATACCAGAAATGCTGCAAGATCTGACCCCTTTTCCATGGCTGACAAAGTGTACAAACTGCTGTACTGCTTTGTCATATTTGGTAGTCCAGGGCTGCAAAAGTATAGTCGGTGATATATGTCAGCAATTTCCACAGGATTCTCCTGACTGTCCATTACAAATACGGTGGATAATTGTAACATCAGAGAAACTACATAAATATCCATTTACATAATTTCCAGGGTTTCCATCAATCCTGTACTTGAGGTTATGACAGGAAATTGGAAATCCCTACAAATATTCTACATACCAAGGCAGGTGTGATCATCATGGTTAAGGCACCTGATAATATCCAGGGTATATCTTCTTCCATCTTGATCCACTATAAATGTGCACAAACATGTAAACTAGTCCCCACCGTTAATTTTACTTTGACCCCAATTTACAGCTAACTCCCATGATATGCTGTAGTTTACAATTAGTGGCTCCCTAAGCTCCAATGGAAATTAGCATTGGAAGAATTTCTCATGTGCCCTCTTTTTACATTTGTCCTTGTGCTGAAGACCTGTTAATGATTCCTTTACAATCAGATTAACAGAAAATAATGGAAGACATTTCCAGGACAGAAAATATTAAGTCAACAGATAAAACCAGTCAAGTTGTGCTAACCATTGATCAATCCGGTATAATTTTTTCCATTGAGTTGCATTCCAAGTAATGTAGTGTTTCCGAAGGGTCATCCAGAATCATGGTACTCCGCATATTTTCTTGTGTAATTATCAAAATCCTCTTTTGAGTGTAAGACAGTCCAACCCCAGTTTCTGGATATGGGAGTGAGGCGCCCATAAAGGGGCAGAAAACTACTGATATTCCCTGGTCAGTCCGGTCTCCCTCTGTTGAGACACTTCCTACACTTGATCCTCCCAAGGGATGAGATGAAAGCTTCCAATCAGGCATCCCATTTGTGTTAATGAAGGTGGAAAGAAAAACGAACCAGCAGAGCAATTACCACAACAGTCTAAGTGATGGATAGATAACAAAAGGAACAGAAGTGATCACAAGTGGTTCAATTAATCTTCTTACTATACTGATTAAATGAACATCCACCCACAGCTAATCTCCCAGTAACCCTAGGTGTCCACTCTAAACAGACATGATCTTGAACTGGTACTGTGTAAGCAGACTGGCTAAGAATAGCAATCCGTGAAGCGCCTGTCTGGTTCAGGGAATAACTTCCTACTCCTGGAAATGCCCTCAGGCTGACTGGAAATGCATGTTAGTCATAACTAAGGTATGGTTCTGCAGTACTGAGGTTTTGGAACTAATATTCTAAAGACCTGGCCTGATAATCCTGAGGCATACATTTAAATTCCACTGTCATGGTTTGTGAATTTGAATTCAGTTTTAGGAAAATACAAGTGAATAAATAAGGAATACAAAGTTAGAATCAGTAATATGAAACCTGAAAATGAGAGATCAACGTAATGTGGCTACAACATTGGATGACATGAATTCAAAATAAAAATGCTGGAACAACTCAGCAGGTCAGGCAGCATCTGTGGAGAGGAACAGAGTTAACGTTTCAGGTTGGGTGACCCTTCATCAGTTCTGAAAAAAGGTCACTTGACCTGAAACATTGGGTGGATTTTTCCAACTGTTCATGCTGGCGGGAGTTTCTGGTCCCGCTGCACTGAATGGAGATTTGGCTGAGCACCAAATTCTTCATCCCACTTGCAGCGGCAGCGTGACGTGAATGACCAGTAAGATCACACCCATTAACTTTGTTTTTGTCCACAGATAGTTGCCCTTGTTGCTGAATATTTCCAGCATTTTTTCTTCTTTTATTTCTGACTTCCAGCATCCACAGTGTTTTGCTTTTGTAACATGTATTGGAAACAGCGGCAGCAGCATGTCATAGACAGAGCTGGTTGATTCCACAATTGATTAGATCAGAGCTCTGCAGTCATGTCACATCCAGTCATGAATGGTGATGGATAATTGAATGAATAACAGGAGGAGGAGGTTCCATGAACATCCCCATCCACAAGATGGCGGAACCCGTCAGGTGAGGGCAAAGGACAAGGCTCAACATTTATGATCATCTTCAGCCAGAATTGTGTAGTAGATAATCCATCACAAGGCTACCCCTGACAACCCCACCATTCCAGTTGCCAGTCTTCAACATTTCAATGTTCACAATGGATTTAATTTCATTTTCAATTCCTCATGTAATGAAACTGTCTATGCCTGTTTGCAACAAGATCTAGACAGCATGAGTTCGATGAAGAGCAAAAATGGAAGGGTGGGAATGAATGAAGCCTCCGTGGTGGGAGGAGCTGCGTGTTGAGCACAGATCCCGGATAATGCTCTGTTTCTGTGCTGTGAATATCATGTAACACAAAGGCTTGGGCTGATAATTGACAAGTAACATGCCACAGAAGTGCCAGGCAATAACTATCTCCAACAAGAGAGTCTAATTACCCCCTATTGACACTCAGTGGTATTACCATAATTGAATCACTCATCACCAAGCTCCTGTGGGTCACATTGATCACTAACAGAGTGGCCAAAACTAGTGGGGAATTAGAAGATTGGGAAAGCTTTAAAAAACAACAAAGAACTACTAAGAAAGCGATAAAGAAAGGAAAGATAGATTATGAAACTAAACGAGCACAAAATATAAAAACTGATAGTAAAAGTTTTTACAAATATATAAAAAGGAAAAGAGTAGCGAAAGTGAATGTTGGACCCTTAGAAGACGAGAAGGGGGATTTAATAATGGGAAACGAGGAAATGGCCGAGGCCTTAAACAAGTTTTTTTTGTCGGTCTTCACGGTAGAGGACACAAATAGCTTACCGAAAATTGATGGTCATGGGACTGTAGGGGGTGAGGTCCTTAAAACGATTACTATTACTAAAGAGGTAGTGCTTGGTAGGCTAATGGGAGTAAACGTAGACAAGTCCCCGGGCCCGGATGGAATGCATCCCAGGGTACTGAAAGAAATGGCAGAAGTAATAGCGGATGCGTTGGTTGTAATTTATCAAAATTCGCTGGACTCTGGGGAAGTGCCGGCTGATTGGAAAACAGCTAATGTGATGCCACTGTTTAAAAAAGGAAGGAGACAAAAGGCGGGTAACTACAGGCCGGTTAGCTTAACGTCCATAGTTGGGAAATTGCTGGAATCCATCATTAAAGAAGAAATAGTAGGACAGCTGGAAAAAAATGGTTCAATCAAGCAGACACAGCATAGATTCATGAAGGGAAAGTCGTGTTTGACGAATTTACTGGATTTTTATGAAGATGTAACGAGTGTGGTTGACAGAGGGGAACCGGTGATGTGGTGCTTTTGGATTTCCAGAAGGCGTTCGATAACGTGCCTCACAAAAGGTTGCTGCAAAAGATTAGGGTACACAGAGTTGGGGGTAAAGTGTAAGCGAGGATTGAGGATTGGCTATCTAACAGGAAGCAGAGAGTTGGAATAAATGGGTGCTTTTCTGGTTGGCAGTTGGTGACTAGTGGCGTGCCGCAGGGATCGGTGCTGGGGCCTCAACTGTTTACCATATACATAGACGATCTGGAGGAGGGAACCGAGTGGAG
The DNA here is from genome assembly GCF_964213995.1 of Mustelus asterias. Classification (NCBI taxonomy): domain Eukaryota; kingdom Metazoa; phylum Chordata; class Chondrichthyes; order Carcharhiniformes; family Triakidae; genus Mustelus; species Mustelus asterias. The sequence continues at coordinate 128,168,458 of NC_135801.1, read as the reverse complement.
GATAACAAAGTTTGCGGATGATACAAAGATGAGTGGGAAAGCAAATTGCGTGGAGGATGCGGAAAGTCTGCAGAGAGATTTGGATAGGCTAAGTGAGTGGGCGAGGATAAAGAACAAAAAACAACAAGAACAAAGAACAGGAAACAGGCCCTTCGGCCCTCCAAGCCTGCGCCGCTCATTGGTCCAACTAGACTATTCGTTTGTATCCCTCCATTCCCACACTGCTCATGTGACTATCCAGGTAAGTCTTAAACGATGCCAGCGTGTCTGCCTCCACCACCCTACTTGGCAGCGCATTCCAGGACCCCACCACTCTCTGTGTAAAAAACGTCCCTCTGATGTCTGAGTTAAACCTCGCCCCTCTCACCTTGAGCCCGTGACTCCTCGTGATCGTCACCTCCGACCTGGGAAAAAGCTTCCCACTGTTCACCCTATCTATACCCTTCATAATTTTGTACACATCTATTAGGTCTCCCCTCATTCTCTGTCTTTCCAGGGAGAGCAAGCCCAGTTTACCCAATCTCTCCTCATAGCTAAGACCCTCCATACCAGGCCACATCCTGGTAAACCTTCTCTGCACTCTCTCTAAAGCCTCCACGTCCTTCTGGTAGTGCGGCGACCAGAACTGGATGCAGTACTCCAAATGTGGCCTAACCAGCGTTCTATACAGCTGCAACATCAGACTCCAGCTTTTATACTCTATACCCCGTCCTATAAAGGCAAGCATACCATATGCCTTCTTCACCACCTTCTCCACCTGTGCTGCCACCTTCAAGGATTTGTGGACTTGCACACCTAGGTCCCTCTGTGTTTCTATACTCTTGATGGCTCTGCCATTTATTGTATAACTCCCCTCTACATTAGTTCTTCCAAAATGCTTAAATTCCATCTGCCATTTCTCTGCCCAATTTTCCAGCCTGTCTATATCCTGCTGTATTGTCCGACAATGTTCATCGCTATCCGCAAGTCCAGCCATCTTCGTGTCATCCGCAAACTTGCTGATAACACCAGTTACACCTTCTTCCAAATCATTTATATATATCACAAATAGCAGAGGTCCCAGTACTGAGCCCTGCGGAACACCACTGGTCACAGACCTCCAGCTGGAAAAAGACCCTTCGACTGCTACCCTCTGTCTCCTGTGGCCAAGCCAGTTTTCTACCCATCTAGCCACCTCTCCTTGTATCCCATGAGCCTTAACCTTCTTAACCAACCTGCCATGAGGGACTTTGTCAAATGCCTTACTGAAATCCATATAGATGACATCCATGGCCCTTACTTTGTCAACCGTTTTTGTCACTTCCTCAAAAAACTCCACCAAATTTGTAAGGCACGACCTCCCTCTTACACCATGCTGTCTGTCACGAATTAGATTGTTCCATTCTAAATGCGCATACATCCTGTCTCTAAGAATCCTCTCCAACAACTTCCCTACCACGGACGTCAAGCTCACCGGCCTATAATTACCTGGGTTATCCCTGCTACCCTTCTTAAATAACGGTACCACATTCGCTATCCTCCAATCCTCAGGGACCTCACCTGTGTCCAATGAAGAGACAAAGATTTCCGTCAGAGGCCCAGCAATTACATCTCTTGTCTCCCTGAGCAGTCTAGGATAGATGCCAGCAGGCCCTGGGGATTTGTCAGTTTTAATGTTACCTAAAAAACCTAACACTTCCTCCCGTGTAATGGGGATTCACTCTAACGGGTCAACACCTCCCTCTGAGACACTCCCAGTCAACAAGTCCCTCTCCTTTGTGAATACCGATGCAAAGTATTCATTTAGGATTTCCCCTATTCCCTTGGGTTCTAAGCATAATTCCCCTCCTTTGTCCCTGAGAGGTCCGACTTTTTCCCTGACAACTCTTTTGTTCCTAACATATGAATAAAATGCCTTAGGATTCTCCTTAATCCTATCTGCCAAGAACATTTCGTGATCTCTTTTTGCCCTTCTAACTCCCCGTTTGAGTTCTTTCCTACTCTCTCTGTATTCCTCCAGAGCTCCATCTGTTTTCAGTTGCCTGGACCTAACGTACGCCTCTCTTTTCTTTTTGATCAGATCCTCAATTTCCCTGGTTATCCACGGCTCTCAAATCCTACCTTTCCTATCCTTCCTTTTTACAGGCACATGCCTATCCTGCAGCCTTATCAACTGTTCCTTAAAAGACTCCTACATGCCAGACGTGGACTTAGCCCCGAACAGCCTCTCCCAATCAACGGCACCAATTCCTGCCAAATACGGCTATAGTTAGCCTTCCCCCAATTTAGCACCCTACCCTTAGGACAACACTCATCCTTGTCCATTATTATCCTAAAGTTAACAGAGTTGTGGTCACTATTTGCCACATGTTCCCCTACCAAAACTTTGACAACCTGACCGGGCTCATTTCCCAGAACTAGATCCAGTATAGCCCCCTCTCTAGTCGGGCTATCTACATACTGTTCCAAAGAACCTTCCAGTACGCATTTTACAAATTCCTCCCCGTCCGGACCCCCAGCTCTAAGCACTTTCCAGTCTATACCAGGGAAATTGAACAACAACCCTATTTTTTCTGCACATATCCAGAATTTCCTGACATATCCGTTCCTCCACTTCCCGTGGGCTGTTGGGTGACCTGTAATACACCCCCAGCACAGTGATTGCACCTTTCCTATTTCTGAGCTCCACCCACAGCGACTCATTACATGACCCCTCTAAATTGTCCACCCTCTGCACCGCTGTAATATGCTCCCTAACTAATATCTCTACTCCCCCACCTTTTTTAGCCCCTCCTCTGTCTCACCTAAAACACTTATACCCCGGAATATTCAGCTGCCAGTCCTGTCCGTCTTTTAACCATGTCTCCGTCACCGCAACCACATCCAAATTCCGCACAAGCATTAAGGCCCTAAGTTCGTCTGTCTGACCCGTTACGCTCCTCGCATTGAAGCAGATGCACTCCAGACCTCCAGGCCCACTCAGGTCATCCTGCTCCAGAATGCTCTTCTTATCTAGCCTTGCCATGGCCCCCAGCTCGACCCCAGCCTCAGTACCTACTGGCCTATTGTTTTGATCCCCACCCCCCTGCCACACTAGTTTAAACACTGCCGAAACACTCTAGCAAAACTCCCAGCCAGGATATTTGTGCCCTTCCAATTAAGGTGTAACCCATCCTTTCCATACAGGTGCCATCCTCTCTTGAAGACTTCCCAATGATCTATGAATTTGAAACCCTCCCTCTTGCACAAGTCCTTTAGCCACGTGTTCAATTGTAGAATCTCCCTGTTCCTGGCCTCACTAGCACTAGGCACCGGGAGCAGTCCAGAGATTGCTACCCTAGAGGCCTTATTTTTTAGCCTGGCACCCATCTCCCTGAATTGCTCTCGTATGAGCCCCTGCTCTTTCTACCTACGTCATTTTCACCAATGTGTACACTTACATCTGTTTGATTACCTTCCCTTTTTAATATGCTTCCTACCCTCTCGGAGACATCCAGTACCCCGGCACCAAGGAGGCAGACTACTATCCTGGAGTCTCGTTCGCGCTCCGCAGAACCGCCTGTCCGTGCCTCTAACCATCGCATCCCCCACCACTATTTCTCTCCTAATCCCCTTCTTTCCCTTCTGGGCCTCTGAGCCTGTTTCTGGTCCTCGTGGCTTACCCCTGGAGGGTCATCCCCCTCCACAGAATCCAAAACAATATACTTATTTTGGTATATTGTTTCTGGCAGATGGAGTATAACATTGACAAGTGTGAGGTTATCCACTTTGGAAGGAATAATAGTAAAATGGACTATTATTTAAATGGTGAAAAATTACAACGTGCTACTGTGCAGAGGGACCTGGGGGTCCTTGTGCATGAATCGCAAAAACTCAGTTTGCAGGTGCAGCAGGTGATCAAGAAGGCAAATGGAATGTTGGCCTTTATCGCGAAGGGGATGGAGTATAAAAGCAGGGAGGTCATGCTGCAACTGTACAGGGTACTGGTGAGGCCACACCTAGAGTACTGTGTACAATTTTGGTCCCCTTATTTGCAGAAGGATGTATTGGCCTTGGGGGGAATACAGAGAAGGTTCACCAGGTTAATACCGGAGGTGAGGGGGTTGGCTTATGAGGAGAGATTGAGTCGATTGGGCCTGTACTCATTGGAGTTTAGAAGGCTGAGGGGAGATCTTATGGAGACATATAAGATAATGAAGGGGTGAGACAGGGTAGAGGCAGAGAGACTCTTTCCACTTAGAAAGGAAACAAGAACTAGAGGACACAGCCTCAAAATAAGGAGGAGTCAGTTTAGGACAGAGTTGAGGAGGAACTTTTTCTCTCAGAGGGTAGTGAATCTCTGGAATTCTCTGCCCATTAAAGCAGTGGAGGCTACCTCGTTAAATATGTTTAAGTCACAGGTAGATAGATTTCTGATCAATAAGGGAATTAAGGGTAATGGGGAGCGGGCGGGTAAGTGGAACTAAACCACTATCAGATCAGCCATGATCTTATTAAATGGCAGGGCAAGCTCGAAGGGCTAGATGGCCTACTCCTGCTCCTATTTCTTATGTTCTTATGTTCTAACACAACTGGGAAGCTACAAAAATGCTGTTAGTCCAAGAGTAAGTCAAAGGCTGGGTATTCTGCCATGATTGACTTACTGCCTTACTTCACCACCTACAAGGCATGCCTGGACAAGTGTACTCTAACAACACTTAAGAAAATCAACGCCATCTACAACAATGCTTGATTGGCACTCTATCCACCACCATAAACATTCACTCCCTCCATCAATTATTGCACAGGGGCAGTAGTGTGTATCATCAAGATGCACAGCAGCAACTCACCAAGGCTCCTTTGACATCACATTACAACCTGCAACCTCTACCACCAAAGAAGACAAAAGCAACAGGTGCAATGGGAACCCCACCACCTCCAGGTTCTCTTCCAAGTCACATGCCATCCTGAGTTGGAAATTGGGTGCCATTCATTGGTGCTGTTGTAACATCCTGGAACTCCATATCTAATAGCACTGTGGGAATATCTTCATCAAACAGACTGTTCAAGAAGGCAGATTACCACCACCTTCTGAAGTTCAACAAGAGATGGGCAATAAACTGGGGTGGCACGGTGGCACAGTGGCTAGCACTACTGTCTCACAGCGCCAGGGACCTGGATTCAATTCCGGCCTCCGGTCGCTGTCTGTGTGAAGCCTGCACATTCTCCCCGTGTTCGTGTGGGTTTCCTCCGAGTGCTCCAGTTTCCTCCCACAGTCCAAAGATGTGCGGTTAGGTTGTTTGGCCATGCTAAATTGACCTTAGTGTCAGGGGGATTAGCAGGGTAAATATATGGGGTTACAGGAATAGGGCTGGTGCAGACTCGATGGGCCGAATGGCCTCTTTCTGCACTGTAGGGATTCTATGATTCTTATATGAAATGCTTGCCACGCCGGTGCACTCACATCGCAAGGATGGTCTGTTTTAAAACAAAGGATGGAAATTTAGTGATTTTCCTACTCGGTTGGATCCATCAACTGCCACACACAAAATGTAAACAGGCCTCTAAACACTCACCTATCACATCAAAATGAGGAGTACAGGCTTCCAGCAGCTATGCAAATAATAAACATTGTACATTTAACAATCTAATCTGGTCACACTATTATCTTCACTTCAATCTTCAGCAATGATCAGGAGGATGATACAATTTATATATTTTGCTGTGAATTCTGCTGCATATTATTGTGGGGAAGATCATGTTTATCTAAATTGTTTGCTCAGCAATGCCTCAAATTCAAATTTAGGGGAAGAGACAAGGCAAGACTTCCTGGAATTGAGTTGGTTTCAATTTATAAGAGCAACAATGGGAAGAGTGGAGATGAATGGTTGACTTGCCAATCTGGAATTGCTTTCAATAGTCCAGGGAATAGTTAAAGATTTATTAGCAGCCTGGTTTTCACAAAACCTTTAGGGATAAATACTTCACTAGGATTGGAAACCTTCCAATTAATCCAATAATTTGACAGCCAATAACCTCACAAGTAGGATGGTTCTCGTGATCATAGAAATCATAGAATCCCTACAGTGGTGAATGAGGCCATTCAGCCCATCGAGTTGGCATCAACTCAGCATCTTACCCAGGCCCACACATGCCCCACCTGCCCGATCCCCATAGCTCCTAATCTACCTTACCTACACAATTTGGGACACTAAGGGGCAATTTAGCATGGCCAATCCACCTAACCTGCACATCTTTGGACTGTGGAAGGAACCTGGAGCACCCAGAAGAAACCCAAGCAGACATGGGGAGAATGTGCAAACTCCGAACAATCACCCGAGGCCAGAATTGAACCCGGGTCCCTGGTGCTGTGAAGCAGCAGTGCTAACCACTGTACCGCCATGGGAAGTTCACAAGTGTCCTGATATTGAAGGTTACTGACTCAGCTTTAGCTGATCAAATTTCAATATACTTGCGGTCCATATAAGCCTTGGTTCTTGTCAATTTATTCTGAATTGATTTAACTAAGGTAAGCAGAGTGTGTCTCTGCTGGAAGAGAGTGTGCATTCCATATTAAGTAAGAAATATATTCAGTTATATGAAAATCTCAAGTGTTTTGATGTGGCAACTCAAGCACGTTGATGCAATCCTGCAAGACCCTAAAAATCTGCATTGCCACTTATGCTGCAGACAGGTTATTACTTCAACTGGCTGGTGAACTTTGCTGCAAATCCTGATGAAATTTGCAGCAGCAGCTCTTTTAGATATTCTCTTACAGCTTTGGGACACATGCTGATGATAGTCGACAATGGAACAGTTAGTGGGTCAGTGCCAAGAGCATTTGCTTCCTGCTGTGGCACTATAATGGTCCTGGCTACGAGACAACTGTATCTCACTAGTCCTTGAGCGCTGAACATCTATACTTTTCTCATTTTCTTTTCTCCTGAAAGTACCATACAGGATCCTTTACCAATCTGCCCTAGAGCAAGATCCAGTCTCTCCCTCTATCAAGGTCAACAGAGAAACCCTCCCAAACGTAGAACATTTCCCCTACCTGGGGAGCCAACTCTCATCTCATTGAGTCATAGAGGTTTACAGCATGGAAACAGGCCCTTCGGCCCAACTTGTCCATGCCGCCTTTTTTTTTAAACTCCTAAAGTAATCCCAATTGCCTGCATTTGGCCCATATCCCTCTATACCCATCTTATCCATGAAACTATCTAAATGCTTTTTAAAAGACAAAATTGTACCCGCCTCTACTACTATCTCTGGCAGCTCATTCCAGACACTCACCACCCTCTGTGTGATACAATTGCCCCTCTGGACACTTTTGTATCTCTCCCCTCTCACCTTAAACCTATGCCCTTTAGTTTTAGACTCCCCTATCTTTGGGGAAAGATATTGACTATCAAGCTGATCTATGCTCCTCATTATTTTATAGACCTCTATAAGGTCACCCCTCAGCCTCCTATGCTCCAGAGAAAAATGTGCCAGTCTATCCAGCCTTTCCTTATAACTCAAACCATCAAGTCCCGCCAGCATCCTGGTAAATCTTTTCTGCACTCTTTCTAGTTTAATAATATCCTTTCTATAATAGGGTGACCAGAACTGCACATGGTATTCCAAGTGTGGCCTTACCAATGTCTTGTACAAGTTCAACAAGACGTCCCAACTCCTGTATTCAATGTTCTGACCGATGAAACCAAGCATGCCGAATGCCTTCTTCACCACTCTGTCCACCTGTGACTCCACTTTCAAGGAGCTATGAACACGTACCCCTAGATCTCTTTGTTCTGTAACTCTCCCCAACGCTGTACCATTAACTGAGTAAGTCCTGCCCTGATTCAATCTACCAAAATGCATCACCTCGCATTTGTCTAAATTAAACTCCATCTGCCATTCATCAGCCCACTGGCTGACATCAATGCGGAGATCCAACATCATATCCAATCTGCAAATGCCACCTTTAGACGCCTAAGGATGAGAGTCTTCAATGACCCTGACATTCGTGTTGACACCAAGATCCTCGTGCACAAGGCAGTTGTCCTCCAAGCCTTCTTTATGATCAGAAACTTGAACTATATACAGATGCCACCTCAAGGCCCTGGAGAGGTACCTTCAACACTGTCTGAGATGGATTCTCCGTATCAGCCGGGAGGACTGACACACTAACATCAGGGTCCTGAAGGAGCAAAGAACACCAGCACCGAGGCCGTGATCATCCGAAACCAACTCCGCTGGGCTGGCCATGTGCTTAGGATGTCAGAGTCCCAACTGCCAAAGCAAATCTTCCTCATCCAGCTCAAGGAAGGCTCCCAAACAAGAGGAGTTTAAAGGAAGCACTTCAAAGACATCCTGAAGGCTTACCTCAATCAATGCAACATTGACGTCAATACCTGGGAGACCCTTGCTCAGAAGAGACCTACTTGGAGCAACCTCCTGATTGAAGGGACACAATTCTTTGAGGACATCTGATGACAAGAGGAGGCCCAGAAAAGGAGGCTGAGAAAGGGACACTAGTAGTACCAGCGGTATAGTGTCCAAGAACCAATTCCATCCCCAGAAACACTTGCCAAGTGTACGGTCCAAGATGCTCAAGGATTGGGTTCATCAGCCATGCAAGGTCCCACAGAACCCATGGCCAAAGAAGAAGACCCTACAGGAAGAGGAAAATTAAAAAAGAATGAAAGGGATAATGATTGCAGACGACACAAAGATAAGTAGAAAAGTGAATCGTGTGGAGGACGGAGAAGATCTGCAGAGAGATTTGGACAGGCTGAGTGAGTGGGCGAGGATATGGTAAATGGAGTATAACGTTGATAAATGCGAGGTTATACACTTTGGAGGAAATAATAACAAATGGGATTACTATCTCAATGGAAACAAATTAAAACATGCTACCGTGCAAAGGGACCTGGGGGTCCTTGTGCATGAGACGCAAAAGCCCAGTCTGCAGGTACAACAGGTGATCAAGAAGGCAAATGGGATGTTGGCCTATATCGCGAGGGGGATAGAATATAAAAGCAGGGATGTCTTGATGCACCTGTACAGGGCATTGGTGAGGCCGCAGCTGGAATACTGTGTGCAGTATTGGTCCCCTTATATGAGGAAGGATATATTGGCATTGGAGGGAGTGCAGAGAAGGTTCACCAGGTTGATACCGGAGATGAGGGGTTTGGATTATGAGGAGAGGCTGAGGAGATTGGGTTTGTACTCGTTGGAGTTTAGAAGGATGGGGGGGATCTTATGGAGACTTATAAGATAATGCGGGGGCTGGATAGGGTGGAGGCGGAGAGATTCTTTCCACTTAGTAAAGAAGTTAAAACTAGAGGACACAGCCTCAAAATAAAGGGGGTCGGTTTAAGACAGAGTTGAGGAGGAACTTCTTCTCCCAGAGGGTGGTGAATCTCTGGAATTCTCTGCCCACTGAGGTGGTGGAGGCTACCTCGCTGGATATGTTTAAAGCGCGGATGGATGGATTCCTGATCGGTAAGGGAATTAAGGGTTATGGGGATCAGGCGGGTAAGTGGTACTGATCCACGTCAGATCAGCCATGATCTTATTGAATGGCGGGGCAGGCTCGAGGGGCTAGATGGCCTACTCCTGCTCCTATTTCTTATGACTGTAAGAAAGAGGTGGATGAAATGTCCGGCACGCTGTAAGATAATTATGGCAATGATGACATGGGGTCCGCATAAGAAATGTTATCAGGAAGAAATATAATTGTAATATTGTTAAAAATGGATCCTATCCATAAATCTGATCCTGAAAATGTTGGTATGTTGACATTAAATTCACACCTCACTGAAACCAATCGAGATTTTTGGCCCTCATCTGCAAGGTACCTGATTTCCCAAAAAAATGTCAAGCAGATTCAAAAAGATTTCTTAGATAAAAGAGGATCAGCACACATATTAAGAAGGGTAATTGTCACATTGGACATTGAAACAGAGATCAAAACCTAATAACAGAAAATGCTGCATCGACTTAGCAAATTAGACAGCATCTATTGGGAGAGCATTCATAAATCTCAGGTCAGAGATGCCCTCAGAACTGAAAAATATTACAGATGAGCTGCATTTTTCAGGGTGAAGGAAAGGATGGGTGGTTGAGAGATGAATGGGTTGCTGCTATAGGTGGGGGCTCTTCCTATCACAACACTGTACTGGCAAGATAGTCCATTACAAAAATATGTAGAGAGATAGGTAATATTGAGGAAGCAGGGAGGGTGCAGAAGGACTTGGACAGGTTAGGAGAGTGGGTAAAGAAGTGGCAGATGGAATACAATGTGTAAAAGTGTGTGGTTATACACTTTGGAAGAAGGAATGGAGGCATAGACTATTTTCTAAATGGAGAAATGCTTAGGAAATCAGAATCACAAAGGGACTTGGGAGTCCTTGTTCAAGATTCTCTTAAGGTTAACATGCAGGTTCAGTCGGCAGTTAGGAAAGCAAATGCAATGTTCGCATTCATTTCAAGAGGGCTAGAATACAAGAGCAGGGATGTACTTCTGAGGCTGTATAAGACATTGGTCAGACACCATTTGGAATATTGTGAGCAGTTTTGGGCCCCGTATCTAAGGAAGGAAGGACGTGCTGGCCTTGGAAAGTGTCCAGAGGAGGTTCACACGAATGATCCCTGGAATGAAGAGCTTGTCGTATGAGAATGGTTGAGGACTCTGGGTTTGTATTCTTTGGAGTTTAGAAGGATGAGGGGGATCTTATTGAAACTTACAGGATACTGCGAGGCCTGGATAGAGTGGATGTGGAGAGGATGTTTCCACTAATAGGAAAAACTAGAACCAGAGGGCACAACCTCAGACTAAAAGGATGATCCTTCGAAACAGAAATGAGGAGGAATTTCTTCAGCCAGAGAGTGATGAATCTGTGGAACTCTTTGCCGCAGAAGACTATGGAGGCCAGGTCATTGAGTGTCTTTAAGATAGAGATAGATAGGTTCTTGATTAATAAGGGGATCGGGGTTATGGGCAAAAGGCAGGAGAATGGGGATGAGAAAAATATCAGCCATGATTGAATGGCGGAGCAGACTCAATGGGCCAAGTGGCCTAATTCTGCTCCTATGTCTTATGGTCACACCTTGGTGGCACCTACTTTATTCTTCCATTAGACTCCTGGACTGTCGGAGCCTGATTCATTTTGCTAATGTTTCGGGCTTTCCATTCCACAGACCTGCCTTCCTTTTATCTCTCTGAAATAATTGTTACTGCATTTTATTTATTTGATTTCACTCATCATGCTCCTTCTTTTGTCTCCCCCATGAATCCTTTCTGCAACGGTTCTATACCTCAACACTTCACAGGTCATTCTATGTTTTTTCCTTTGGGGTTACCAGTTGTCCATCCCCTCCATCCTCTCTTTAGAATCATAGAATCCCTACAGTGCAGAAGAGGCCATTCAGTCCATCAGGTCCTCCCCAGCTCTCTCCCCCGTTCTATCCCTATAACCTATTTACCATGGCCAATCCATCTAACCTACACATCTTGGGATACTAAGAGGCAATTTAACATGGCCAATGCACCTAATCAGCATGTCTTTCAGACTGTTGGAGGAAACTGGAGCACCCGGAGGAAATCCACGCAGGGAGAATATGCAAACTCTAGACAGTCACCCAAGGCCAGAATTGAACCCAGGTACCTGGGCTGTGAGGCACCAGTGCCACCATGTCACCCCACATTCTGTTTGTAAGTGAATCTGTAATAAGCTTCAGTTCTAAGGAAGGGCTAATACCTGAAATATTAACTAACTTGAGTAATCCTGCACTGATGCTGATTATCTCCATCACTTTCTGTTTTTGCTTCAGATTTTCAGCATTTCCACTCTTTTTGTCCAGAACCTTGGACAGCTATTAAAGTTCATTCAACCACATTAGGCCAATGTAAAAGCAAAGTATTGCAGATGATGGAACTCTGAAATAAAAACATGAGAACTTAAGAAATAGGAGCAGGAGGAGGCCATTCAGTCCTTTAACCCTGCTGCCCATTCAATGTGATAACGGCTGATCTATTTCAACATCATTTTCCTGCCATATTTCCTTATCGCTTGATGTTTTTAATATGTAGAAATAGATATGTGGGTACTTTAATAAATACTGTGTAGATATTCAATGATTGAGCCTCAACAGTCCTTTGGGCAGAGAATTTCAAACATTCACCACTCTCTGAGTGAAGAAATTCCTCCTCATCTCAGTCTTGAATGGTCTGCCTCTTATTCTGAGACAGTGTCCTCGGTTCTAGACCTCCCCAGCCAGGGGAAACATCCTTCCTGCATCTACCAAGTTGAGCCCTGTTAGAATTTTGTATGTTTGAATGAGATCACCTCTCATTCTTCTAAACTCCAGAGAATAAATATCCACTCTATTTAGCTTCTCTTCATAGGATGATCCCTCCATCCCAGGAATTAGTTTGGTAAACCTTTGTTGCACTCCCTCTAAGACAAGGTAAGGAGACTAAAATTGCACACATAAATCTAGGTGCGGTCTAACAATGGCTCTACTTAATTGCAGTAAGACATCTTTATTCCTGTACTCAAATCATCTTGCAATAAAGGCCAGCATACCATTTGCCTTAACAGCTTGCTGTACCTGCCTGTGAGTTTTCAGTAACTCATGATAAGGACACCCAAGTCACTTTGAAGATCAACAGTTCCCAGCCTCTCACCATTTAAGAAATACTCTTTTTGTTACCAAAGTGGATAAGCTCACATTTCTCCACATTGTATTCCATCTGCCAGAGTCTGACGGCATGTGTGGAGAAAGTGAGTTAACATTTCAAGTCAGTGATCCTTCATCAGACTTCATCAGTGTGGTCAGTATGGAAGTGGGACAAAGAATAAAATTGTTAGGCAACTGCAAGTTCAGAGTGATGCTTGCGGGCTGAATGAAGGTGTTCTGCAAAGCAACCACTCAATCTGTGATTAGTCTTCCTTATGTAGTGGAGACTGCATTGAGTGCAGCAAATGCAGTATACTAAATTTAAAGCAATGTTATTTTTTTTCCACCTGGAAGATGTATCTGGAGTCTTGGATAGTGAGAAGAAAGCAGGTAAAAGGGCAGATGTTGCATCCCCTGTGTTTGCATGGAACCATGCCTTAGGAAGTAAGGGGGAAAGGCCTTACGGGTGATTGAGGAGTAGACCTGTGTATCGCAGAGAAACCAGATCCTTTGGGTGGTTGAAAGGGGAAGGAAGGTCACCACATTGTTTGGTGTGGCATCACACCGGAAGTTTCAGAGGATAGTGAATGGTGGAGAATGAAGCATTAAATGTAGAGGCTGGTGGAATGGAAGGTGAGAACAAGAGGAACCTAGCATGATTCTGGGGGAAAAGAGAAAGTATTTGAGAAGAAGTGTGGGAAATGGATCAGGCATGGTTGAGGGGCCTGTCAACAACTGTAGAGGAAATCCTTTAGAAATTACTCTAATCAAAGACATAAGTTACATTCTCTGTGACTGTATCAAAGGCAAACCAAGGCCAATCAACTTTCTTGAACTGTCTGCAGCCTTTAACATGGTTGAACACAGCATCCTTTTCCAACACATTTTCAACATCACCCATCTGAGTAGGACTTGTCGGGTTCCACTCTAATTTATCCAGTTGTAGCCAAAGAATCCCCGACAATAATATAAAAGCAAATTACTGACGAAGGGTCATCCAGACTCGAAACGTTAGCTCTATTCTCACTCCACAGATGCTGTCAGGTCTGCTAAGATTTTCCAACATTTTCTGTTTTAGTTTCAGAATCCCCCACAATGGTTCCTTTGCTCACTTTCATACTGTTTCCTTTGTGTCCCCTAAGGATCTATCCTTGAAACCCTCCTATTTCCTATCAACAGGCTGCTCCTCAGCAACATCATAAGCAAACAGAGCATCAGGTTCCACAAGTAAACTGATGACGCCTAGCATTATCTCACCACAGCCTCACTTGACTGCACTGAATCTAAATTCAGTAAGGAGTCTAACAACACCAGGTTAAAGTCCAACAGGTTTATTTGGTAGCAAACGCCACTAGCTTTCGGAGCGCTGCCCCTTCGTCAGTGGCGTTTGCTACCAAATAAACCTGTTGGACTTTAACCTGGTGTTGTTAGACTCCTTACTGTGTTTACCCCAGTCCAACGCCGGCATCTCCACATCCTGAATCTAAATTAGCAGACTGCTTGCCCAATATCAGCTACTGGATGAGCAGACATTTCCTCAAACTATATATTGGCAAGACCAAAGCTATTAGGTTCAGATCCCACCACAAATGCTTCTTCTGTAAGTTTTTTGGGCAACTCAGGTCTTTTTTATGAGCTGGGAAAAGGACTTGAACCCTAAAGAACTGTGAAAGTGTCCACACTTGGCTGCAGGACTTGACCAAAAATGTCCCAGGGAGCCCAGCCAGCCTGTGTGTGTGTGTGTGTGTGAAGGGGCCCAGTCCAAAAATTGCAAGCAGCCAGAAACCAGACAGACTGCTGATTAGGTTATCAGCAGCACAAAAAGGACCTGACGACCTCACCAGACTAGGCCGGCAGCAAGACAATGCACCTGGTCTGGACTCAATACAGGTGATAATGGCCTTGTCCCAGAGCGAGGAGAAGCCCATTTCCCGAATGGGAAAACAATTAAACGATCTCCGATGGAACAGTAAAGGACAGCAAGAGACCTATCACCTGGGATGGGACCATCTGGTCTCTATGGACTGTAAGATCGCAGCTGCAGATAACATTAGCAAGCCTTTGTCTGTGGAACTGCCGGTTGGAAGGGGGGCGGAGTTGGCAGGAAAAGAATTCAAGTTTTACAATATAAAAGGATGGCCAGGCCGGCCATTTCTTTCTCTTTTCTCTTCGGACCAGCATGACAGCACTCCTCTCCTGTTTCCTGCCTCTCGTTCGTCTCCAGCACGCAGCCCGAAGCCCACTGAGCAATTTAAACTAGTATTGTGAGTATCCCCTGGTAATTCGCGAAGTTCCCGAGATCATCATAGTGGATGAGGCGTTGAGAAAAGGGGGGGGGGGCTTTTGCATGTACCTTTCATAGTTTAAGACGTGGTAAACTTGTATAAAGTAAGAATTCCGTGGTGTCCGTTTTAGTATTCCTTCCATAGCTATAGTCTTATAGAGCATAAGGCATGGTGTGTTGTTTTCCTGGTGTTTGGTGACCTTTGACCTTGATGTTTTAATAAATATATATATATATATATCTTTGACTTCCGTTGGAGTCCGTTTTGATCTTTTCAATTTCTCACCAATGATCTCTGACTAAGTCACAATATAAATATTCCTTACCATAATTCCGGAGTCTAGAACTGAGGGTACCCTGGGCGCTTCGAAACCGCCCACTCAGGAAAGGCTGCCAGGTAGTGGATAGGCAGCAGTTTCCTTTTCTCTCTCTTGGGAGCGCTACTCTAGTGAAGTAGACGCAAGGTGGCCATTGTTCCATCGGCGAGAGAGAGAATCACTCGGGCATTGGTGGGGTTTGGGTGACGGAGAACCAAACCTAAAATAAGCCCAGTGGAGTTAAAAAGAGGGATCCCGCTACACTACCGAGCAAAGAACTCCACTCTTCTCACAGTGTTATTGTGGCATCTGGGTTATTGCTCTTCTGGACACAATTCAGCATCACTTCAAAGACAGAGAAGAGGATAACATCACCTGTGCTGGCAATGCTCAAGGTCTCCTAGGAACTTGAGGGATGAGGAACTTCCATGTTATTCCCACTGCTTTGTGTTAAGTATATGTAAAATCTTGCTTAATAAATTCTACTTGATTCATAAATACTTATAAATACTTATAAGTAAATTCATGCATTATTCAATCAAGCACAACCGAGGACCCAAGTGTTAAAAATTAAGAATTCGCATCTTAAGATTTTTTGAAGTAGAAGGGTTTTACACACCAAAACTCTAACATCTTACACACTCTCATTGACAGCGAGTTCAATGTCATTATCACTCGCTGTGTAAAAATGTCCCTCACATCACCCTGCATCTCTTGCTCAAAGTCTTAAATATGGTCCTTGCACCATCAGCTAATGGGAACAGTTTTTCCTTGTTTATCTCAGCTAGACCTGTCATAATCTTGTACACATCTGGAGTCCCATTGTGGGGGAAGTAGGGGGGTTGGGTTCAGTACTGTAGTTACCCAGGAGTTAAAAGTGATTTTAATTCTTCTAATTTTTCCCAGGGAACTATTGTACTAAGATAGTCAGAATCATCTGAAGTCTCTGATTGGAATCAGAGTACTGGATGGTTCCCAGTGAAGGGTAATTGTCCACTGGGAGTCTGAACTTCCTGGCAATGCCCGTGCAGTCCCAGCATATGTACTTCTGGTGAGTTCCCCCCGTGCAAATTCTGGGGTACCTCTGGGATTCAACCCTCAGGAAATTGAAAGTTATGGGCTGTGACTTCACCTAGAAGGAGAATGGCAGCAGATGCATGGGAACACTACTACCTGTAAATTCCCCTTCAAGTCACACACTATCCTGACTTGGAAATATATTGTTGTTCCATCACTGTCAATGGGTCTATGATATGGAATACCCTCCAGGACATAACTGTGGGTGTATCTACACCCAATGGACCGCGGTGGTTCAAGAAGGCAGCTCATCATTCCCTTCTCGGGAGGGAGGGGTCACAACTAAGTTGGAAGGGCACAAATATCCTGGCTGGGAGCTTTGCTAGTGCAGTTCGGGGGGGTTTAAACTAGTATGGCAGGGGGGTGGGGATCAAACTATTAGGTCTATAAGTGTGGTGGCTGGGGACGAGCTTGGGGCTGGGACAAGGCTGGCAAAGAAGAAGAGCACTCTGGGGGAGGACGACCTCACTGAGCCTGGGGGTCTGGAGTGCTTATACTTCAATGCAAGGAGCGTAGCAGGTAAAACAGACGAACTTGGGGCCTTAATGCGCACGAGGAATTTGGATGTGGTTGCGGTGACGGAGACTTGGTTGAAAGAGGGACAGGACTGGCAGCTGAATATTCCAGGGTACAAGTGTTTTAGGCGAGACAGAGGAGGGGCCAAAAGAGGTGGGGGAGTAGCGGTATTGGTTGGAGAGCATATTACAGCGGTGCAGAGGGAGGACAATTCGGAGGAGTCGTGTAGCGAGTCACTCTGGGTGGAGCTTAGAAACAGGAAAGGCGCAGTCACTATGTTGGGGGTGTACTACAGGCCCCCCAACAGCCCAAGGGAAGTGGAAGAATGGATATGTCAGGAGATACTGGATAGGTGCAGGAAATATAGGGTTGTTGTAGTGGGAGACTTCAATTTCCCTGGTATAGACTGGAAATCGCTGAGGGCAGGGACTCTGGATGGTGAGGCATTTGTAAAATGTGTACAGGAGGGTTCGTTGGAACAATATGTGGACAGCCCAACTAGAGAGGGGGCTATACTGGACCTGGTGCTGGGGAATGAGCCCGGTCAGGTCTTCAAAGTTTTGGTCGGGGAACATGTGGCAAATAGTGACCACAATTCTGTTAGCTTTAGGATAGTGATGGAAAAGGATGAGTGGTGTCCCAAGGGTAAGGTGTTGGATTGGGGGAAGGCTAACTTTATTGGGATCAGGCAGAAATTGGCAGCTCTTGATTGGGAGAGGCTGTTTGAGGGTAAATCCACATCTGGTATGTGGCAGTCTTTTAAGGAACGGTTGTTAGGGCTACAGGACAAGCATGTGCCTGTAAAAAAGAAGGATAGGAAGGGTAGGATTAGAGAACCGTGGATAACCAGGGAAATTGAGGGACTGGTCAAAAGGAAAAGAGAGGCGTATGTTAGGTCCAAGCAGCTAAAAACGGAGGGAGCTCTGGAGGAGTATAATGAAAGTAGGAAAATACTCAAACGGGGAATTAGAAGAGCAAAAAGGGGTCACGAAATGTTCTTGGCAGACAGGATTAAGGAGAATCCCAAGGCATTTTATTCATACGTTAGGAACAAAAGGGTTGTAAGGGAAAAAATCGGACCTCTCAGGGACAAAAGTGGGGACTTATGCTTGGAGCCCAAAGAGGTAGGGGAGATCCTAAATGAATACTTTGCGTCGGTATTCACTAAGGAGAGGGATGTGTTGACTGGGAGTGTCTCGGAGGGGAGTGTTGAACCGTTGGAGAAAATCTCCATTACAAAGGAGGAAGTGTTAGGTTTGTTAGAGAATATAAAGACTGACAAATCTCCAGGGCCTGATGGAATCTATCCAAGGCTGCTCAGGGAGACGAGAGGTGAAATCGTTGGGCCTCTGACGCAAATCTTTGTCTCGTCACTGGACACAGGTGAGGTCCCAGAGGATTGGAGGATAGCCAATGTGGTCCCGTTATTTAAGAAGGGTAGGAAGGATAACCCGGGTAATTATAGGCCGGTGAGCTTGACGTCCGTGGTGGGGAAGTTGTTGGAGAAGATTCTTAAAGATAGGATGTATGCGCATTTAGAAAGGAATAAACTCATTAACGATAGTCAACATGGTTTTGTGAGGGGGAGGTCATGCCTCACGAACCTGGTGGTGTTTTTTGAAGAAGTGACCAAAATGGTTGACGAAGGAAGGGCCGTGGATGTTGTCTATATGGATTTTAGTAAAGCATTTGACAAAGTCCCTCATGGTAGGCTAGTGAAAAAGGTTGGATCCCATGGGATAAAGGGGGAGGTGGCTAGATGGGTGGAGAACTGGCTTGGTCATAGAAGACAGAGGGTGGTAGTGGAAGGGTCTTTTTCCGGCTGGAGGCCTGTGACTAGTGGTGTTCCGCAGGGCTCTGTATTGGGACCTCTGCTGTTTGTGATTTATATAAATGATCTGGAAGAAGGAGTAACTGGGGTGATCAGTAAGTTTGCGGACGACACAAAACTGGCAGGACTTGCAGATAGTGAGGAACATTGTCAGAGGCTACAGAAGGATATAGATAGGCTGGAAATTTGGGCAAGGAAATGGCAGATGGAGTTCAATCCTGATAAATGCGAAGTGATGCATTTTGGTGGGAATAATGTAGGGAGGAGCTACACGATAAATGGAAGAACCATAAAGGGTGTAGAGACGCAGAGGGACCTGGGTGTGCAAGTCCACAGATCTTTGAAGGTGACGTCACAGGTGGAGAAGGTGGTGAAGAAGGCATATGGCATGCTTGCCTTTATAGGACGGGGCATAGAGTATAAAAGTTGGGGTCTGATGTTGCAGATGTATAGAACGTTGGTTCGGCCGCATTTGGAATACTGCGTCCAGTTCTGGTCGCCACACTACCAGAAGGACGTGGAGGCTTTGGAGAGAGTACAGAGGAGGTTTACCAGGATGTTGCCTGGTATGGAGGGGCTTGGTTATGAGGAGAGATTGGGGAAACTGGGATTGTTCTCCTTGGAAAGACGGAGGATGAGGGGAGACTTAATAGAGGTGTATAAAATTATGAAAGGCATAGATAGGGTGAACGGTGGGAAGCTTTTCCCCGGGTCGGTGGTGACGTTCACGAGGGGTCATAGGTTCAAGGTGAAGGGGGGGAGGTTTAACACAGATATCAGAAGGACATATTTCACACAGAGGGTCGTGGGGGCCTGGAATGTGTTGCCGGGCAAGGTGGTGGAGGCGGACACACTGGGAACGTTTAAGACTTATCTAGACAGCTATATGAACGGAGTGGGAATGGAGGGATACAAAAGAGTGGTCTAGTTTGGACCAGGGAGCGGCGCGGGCTAATTGTTCCTGGTTTCTCGTTTCAAGGCTTCATTCTACGATCATCTTGCTGGTGCCAGTACAGAGTGAGACTGCGGATAGTTGGGAACCTGTCTCGGGGGCAGGGAATTCATATGGTGTTCGTGGAAGTGGAAATGACTAGGGTTGGGAAGCATTTTCCGATCGGGGCCATTGTGATCTCCTGGACTCGTTTCGATCGCCTCAGGGGGTCGGAGAGGAATTTCCCAGATTTTTTTTTCCCCATATTGGCCCTGGGGTTTTTCACTCTGGGTTTTCGCCTCTCCCTGGAGATCACATGGTCTGGAATGGGGGGGTGGGGGTAAGTTAATAGGTTGTAATGAACAAAGCATCGTAGCTGTGAGGGACAGCTCGGTGGATAGGATATTGGTATGTAGATAGGCTGGAAAATTGGGCGGGGATCCTGGATTCAGGATTCAATCCTGGACCGGGGAGCGGCGCGGGCTTGGAGGGCCGAAGGGCCTGTTCCTGTGCTGTATTGTTCTTTGTTCTTTGTTCTTTGTTCTCCAGGGCATTTAGGGATGGGCATTATATAATGGCCTTGCAGCAGCACACATATCCCATAAACGAATAAAAACAGACTTGCCCAAAGGGTGAAAGCAGCAGAAACCCTTGTTGCATTTAAAAAATATATTTGGATATGCACTAGAGTGCTGTAACCTACAGGGCTAATGACCAAGAGGTTGTAAGTTGAACCAGGATGGATAGTTCTTTGTGGGTTGATACAAACACAATGAGCTGTATATTTTCTACGTTTCACTTTATTTCATTATTATGTCCTTGAGTTCTGACCTCACAAACCATTCAAATAAGATTAAAATTACAATCTACAACTGATGATTTACATTTGGATGCTTAGATTAATAGTCAATCAAAGCAAAAGTCAAATGCCTAGATCAGACTCCGACTCTAGCTCAGCTCATAAGAGCATGCATAACTTTCCTATTTTTCATTTTTCCCTCCACAGGTGAGAAAATTTGTTAATGGCAAATTATTGAATTTAACTGCAGAAGTTTGCATTTCAAATACTCTTCAGCAACAACCATGAATAAATCATGCCTCCCATAAATTATTTATTGTAACCTGGACACGAAGAACAAGTACATTATAATAGACAGAGATAATAAAGTTGAAAATTGCCTTTTGTCCAAACAGAAGTATTATGAGTC
Source organism: Mustelus asterias (assembly GCF_964213995.1). Classification (NCBI taxonomy): domain Eukaryota; kingdom Metazoa; phylum Chordata; class Chondrichthyes; order Carcharhiniformes; family Triakidae; genus Mustelus; species Mustelus asterias. The sequence goes on along the minus strand of NC_135801.1, from coordinate 128,147,667 downwards.
TGAAAACATATCAGCAGAGGATACTGCAGTGGAATGTTTGCAACACCTATTTTGTGAAGGATTGGGACTGGAAGTCTTGGAAAATGAAAACATCTTTTTCTTTAAGGTCATAAATGTGATCTTGAGTGTGACAGGCCTTGCAAGTTGTATCATAAGCTGGGAAAAAATGTACTCACTCATTTTAGAGCATATTACAAAACCATCAATGTTGGATAAATATAGGGAATCAAAACATGACTTGTGAAAGGTAGATAAATTTATTCAAATTCTGGACTGTACAATATCAGAGACAAAAGCAGCATGACTGCTATTAAACGTCACTATTAGATAGGGTTTTTCAGAAGAGCCCGGTGATTGAAGTGAAAGCTTGTAAAAGCAAGGACCATGGTTTAAATTGGATATTGGGCTGACGAGATAAAATAAAACATAAGAACCATAACAAGGAAGATAAAAGTAAATGGATAACTGTAATCTATGGTATGAGTAAGAATATTTATTAATTAACAACTTCTAGATAAGTAAGCAGTTGAATGGAAAAGCAGAGTGTTCTGAAGTAAGGCAGATGGGTTCTGAGGAATATACTGCAGCAGGTCTGGAGGGAGGTGGTTGAGAATTTTAGTGCCAGAAGAATCAACTCCACGACATATGTGCAGTGCTGGATAGAAACCAATGACCCCCACACCAGAGCGGTTCAGGCAACAGAAGTGTTCTTTCAGCACCCTGGTGATCTGCTCTTTCATATATTTTGCAAGGAAGCTCAGCTTTTGATATATTCATGCTGCCCACATTGCACAATGAAATAATAAGCCATGTTGTCAAAGGATAGCCCTTGTCGCCAAGTAACCACGGCCCACTCCTTTATTTTGGTGGCTCAAATGTAGATCATACATGTAGCAATTTCGAGGATTGGCGACCACCAGTTAGTAAAACGAAGCATAAAGGTTTATTTGCAAGCAGATAAATATACAGAGTGCTGTCATAATATTAACACTTCCAGTTCTAGTATCTACTTTGGCTGTAAAAGCTGCACTCTGCACCGGGATGCCCTTGCCGGTTCCCCATTGGGTGATTGGATCTCATGACCCTCCTGATGTACAGCCTGTAAAGGTGCCAGTTACTACAATGCAGCAGACTGCTGCAGTGTCAAAGTGGTGTGACTACTGTCAGCATCCCAAGCATTGACCGATATGATACATCGCATATGGCCACATACCAACTGTATATTGAGAAGTGGAAACTCTTCTGATGGTGCTACGTCTCATAGTTGATATGTAACGCCTGCAAAATGACATGCACAATCAGTGTCACCCTGCACAATGGGGAAAACTGCAATTGTGGTGAAGCTGTGTGCTTACTCTACCTATGTCTCTTTGGCAAGAGAGAATGAAATGTTCAGCTCACTTGGAATACAGATTTTCAGTGACCTCCCTTGTGCAACAGTAGATGGAAAACTGGGAAATGTTGCAGTCTGATCAAGCCTGAAAGCTATCAGTTGAATTACAGCTCATGATCGTGGCCACCTTAAGAGTCACCAGGAATGCCATCTTCATCCTGGTCCGAGTTTGCATTTTGGTTGCTGCAGGTGGCAGTTTTCAGAGAAATACGCTTAATGAAGTGTAGATGTATGCATAGAACATTGCTGAGATTCAGGAAGAAAATTGCTCCCTGAACAAAAAATGGCAGGAATAGAAAGCAGTTTTCAACACTGGCGTTTGAAATTATTTTCATCTCCATTAAGATTAGCTATCTGGTTAGTCTGAGTACACTAAGACTCACCCTGTATATTTTTATAAAATATATAGATACCCTTGTCGCTAATGGCTAAAATTTTAAAACCCGGACAAAAACCTTTTAAAATGGTTGGATCTATGTCTGCCTATGACGCCTGAACAAAAGGAGTTATTATGACAGTATTGTAGAAACTTGTACCCTGTTATCTCTGGAGAGACACTAAGTACCACTTTATGGGCTGCAAAGCAAATTCAAAGACAACTATACAAAGGTCACCTCCATTTCATAAGCCACACCTGGCCAAACAGAGCATATTCCCCTGCTAGGACAAAGAACCTCACAACCTCCTGAATGTTTTCATGTTTGGAAAATTTAACAATCTCAGGGAGCCAGACAAAGGGAAGCACGCCTTCTTCAAAGCCAGAGTGGAGGGCCAGGAGTCATGTGACATGAACTTCTAGCTGGTGGAACCAGTTATATTGCCTTACTATACTAAATATTCAGTCTGCCATTTTATCATCTACAAGCAGCAGGACAAAGAACAAAGAAAAGTACAGCACAGGAACAGGCCCTTCAGCTCTCCAAACCTGTACCAATCATGATGCCTGCCTAAACTAAAACCATATGCACTTACAGAGTCCGTATCCTTCCATTCCCATCCTATTCATGTATTCGTCTAGAAGCCCCTTAAATGCCGCTATCGTACCTGCTCCCACCACCTCCCTGGGCAGCGCGTTCCAGACATTCACTATCCTCTGTGTAAAAAACTTGCCTCGCACATCTCCTCTAAACTTTTCCCCACGCACCTTAAACCTACATCCCTTAGTACTTGACTTTTTTACCCGAGGAAAGAGCATCTGACTATCCACTCTGTCCATGTCACTCATAATCTTGTAAACCTCTATCAGGTCGCCCCTCAATCTCCGTCATTCCAATGAGAACAAACCGTGTTTATCCAACCTCTCCTCATAGCTAATACCCTCCAGACCAGGCAACATCCTGGTAAACCACTTCTGTACCCACTCCAAAGCATCCACATCCTTCTGGTAGTGTGGTGATCCGAATTGTACACAATATTCCAAATGAGGCCTAACTAAGATTCTGTACAGCTGCAGCATGACCTGCCAATTTTTATACTCACTGCACAGAAAAGGGGCTTTACCAAAATTGAGTACCTGGCCTCATTATAATGATTCTGCTGGAACGTTTGTACTATTGCCTACAAGACTGATCCATATCTTTCTACTTATGTCCTTGTGTTAAGTCAATTCCACTGGAAAAGTGAATTACACAGCATTGACTTTCAGCTTGCCAATCTCTGTAAAGGAATGGCTCATTGGACTTTGACTCTGGGCTCTGGATTCACATGTAACAATAGTTGTTTTCTCCTCCCTCTATGTTTGAATGTGTGCAAATAAACTAACCCCTTGAATTCATCCTATCACGAGTATGTTATGAGATTAATAGAAATTGAATCACACCAAAACTTATAAAGAGGGAAGCAAATCATATATCTTTTTGTTTATGGATGGGTAGTAAGAACATAAGAACTAGGAGCAGGAGTAGGCCACCTGGCCCCTCTAGCCTGCTCCTCCATTCAATAAGATCATGGCTGATCTTTTTGTGGACTCAGCTCCACTTACCCGCCCGCTCACCATAACCCTGAATTCCTTTACTTTCAAAAATGTATCTATCCTTGCCTTAAAAACATTCAATGAAGTAGCCTCAACTGCTTCACTGAGCAGGGAATTCCACAGATTCACAACCCTTTGTGTGAAGAAGCTCCTCCTTAACTCAGTCCTAAATCTGCTCCCCTAGTTCTAGTTTCACCTGCCAGTGGAAACAACTTCCCTGCTTCTATCTTATCTATTCCCTTCATAATCTTATATGTTTCTATAAGATCTCCCCTCATTCTTCTGAATTCCAATGAGTATAGCCCCAGTCTATCCAGTCTCTCCTCATAAGCCAACACTCTCAACTCCGGAATCAACCTAGTGAATCTCCTCTGCACCCCCTCCAGTGCCAGTATATCCTTTCTCAAGTAAGGAGACCAAAACTGCACACAGTACTCCCATTGTGGCCTCACCAGCACCTTACATAGCTGCAACATAACCTCGCTGTTTTTAAATTCCATCCCTCTAGCAATGAAGGACAAAACTCCATTTGCCTTCTTAATTACCTGCTGCACCAGCAAACCAACTCCTTGAGATTCTTGCACAAGGACACCCAGGTCCCTCTGCACAGCAGCATGCTGCAATTTTTTACCATTTAAATAATAGTCTATTTTGCTGTTATTCCTACCAAAATGGATGACCTCACATTTACCAACATTGTACTCCATCTGCCAGACTCTCGCCCACTCACTTAGATTATCTATATCCCTTTACAGACTTTCAGTGTCCTCTGCACACTTTGCTCTGCCACTCATTTTAGTGTCATCTGTGAATTTTGACACACTACACTTGGTCCCCAACTCCAAATCATCTATGTAAATCGTAAACAATTGCGGTCCCAACACTGATCCCTGAGGCACACCACTAGTCACTGATCGCCAACCTTAAAAACACCTATTTACCCCCACTCTTTGCTTTCTGTTAGTTAACCAATTCTCTATCCATGCTAACATATTACCCGTAATACCATGCACCTTTATCTTATGTAGCAGTCTTTGATGCGGCACCTTGTCAAATGCCTTCTGCAAATCCAGATACACCACATCCATAGGTTCCCCATTGTCCACTGCACATGTAATGTTCTCAAAGAATTCCACCAAATTAGTCAAACATGACCTTCCCTTCATGAACCCATGCTGCATCTTACCAAAGGGACAATTTATATCCAGATGTCTCGCTATTTCTTCCTTGATGGTAGATTTAAGCATTTTCTCTACTACAGAAGTTAAGCTAACCAGCCTATAATTACCCGCCTTTTGTCTACCTCCTTTTTTTAAACAGTGGCATCACATTTGCTGTTTCCAATCTGTGGGAGCCACCCCAGAGTCCAGCGAATTTTGGTAAATTACCACTAGTGCATTTGCTATTTCTCCCGCCATCTCTTTTAGTACCCTGGGATACATTCCATCAGGACCAGGAGACTTGTCTACCTTTAGCCCCATTAACTTGCCCAACACTACCTCTTTCATGATAATGATAGTTTCTAGGTTCTTACCTGCCATAGCCTTCCTGTCATCAATTTTTGGCATGTTATTTGTGTCTTCCACTGTGAAGACCGACACAAAATACCTGTTCAATGCCTCAGCCATTTTTTCATTTCCAGTTATTACATCCCCCTTCTCGTCCTCTAAAGTACCAATGTTTACTTTTGCCACTCTTTTTCGTTTTATACATTTGTAGAAACTTTTGCTATCTGTTTTTATATTCTGAGCTAGTTTACTTCCATAACCCATCTTACTTTTTTTTAATAACTTTTTTCGTGGCTTTCTGTTGACCTTTAAAGATTTCCCAATCCTCTAGGTTCCCACTAATCTTTGCCACTTTGTATGCATTTTCTTTCAATTTGATAGCCTCCTTTATTTCCTTAGATATCGATGGCTGTTTATCTCTTTTTCTACAGTCCTTCCTTATCACTGGTATATACTGTTGCTGAGCGCTGTGAAAAATCACTTTGAAAATGCTCCACAGTTCCTCAATTGTTCCACCATAAAGTTTTTGCTCCCAGTCTACCTTAGCCAATCCCTTTGTAGTCTCCTTTGTTTAAGCACAAGACACTGATATTGGATTTTACCTTCTCACGCTCCATCTGTATTTTAAATTCAACCATACTGTGATCGCTTCTTCCGAGAGGATCTCTAACCGCAAGATCATTAATTATTCCTGTCTCATTACAGAAGTAGCCATGACATGGAGATGCCGGCGTTGAACTGGGGTAAACACAATAAGAAGTCTCACAACACCAGGTTAAAGTCCAACAGGTTTATTTGGTAGCACAAGCCACAAGCTTTCAGAGCGCTGCACCTTCATCAGGTGAGTGGGAGTTCTGTTCACAAATAGGGCATACAAAGACACAGGGCCCGATTTTACCAAAAATCCACGCCCGAAATCGCGGTAAAGTCGGGCGTCGGGCCTTTAACGCGATCTGCACCCGAATCAGAGCAGATCGTGGCTTTACCGACACCCGATTCGGGCGCGGGTCCGGTCTGCGCCTGAATCGGGCAGCCCGACGATTTAAATGCATTAGCATGCATTTAAATCGACTTAATGAACCGCATGCCCAACTGTACCGCCAAATCCCACTGTACCATCTTCTGGCCCGTTCCGGATCCGCGCTGTAAGCGACCTGCAGAATAAAAGTCCGAAGCGGATTTCTATTCTGCAGGGGAACCTCCGAAGCCCTCTCTGCCCTTGTGAAGTCACTATCCTCCTCGACCATTCTTCGCAGACCCCACCCCGCTAACCACCCCATCAGACCCCACCCCCAGATCAGGCTCCCCCGGCAGACCCCCCCCCCCCACCCCCGGGATTGGACCCCCTGGGAGGCAGGCCCCCCCCGTCAGACCCCCCCTGGGATCGGACCCCCCTGGGAGGCAGGCCCCCCTCGGCAGAGCACACCCCCAACCTACCTCGATCGCTGGTCTCCCTCCACCATCCTTCCGACCTGCAATCCTTTGAGAGCCTGCAGTACCTTCCTGGCTGGCCTTCCGCTGGCGTCCGCTGGAGAGTGGGGCAGGCTCAGATGGATCTCTGGTTGGGGGGGAGGATGGACTTTGGAGAATCTTGCAAACTGAAAATAATGTTGCACCTTCTTTGGGAAAGGTAATTAAACTACAGTGTCCTCGTGAGCAATTAGTGACCTGTATAATACATTTGTGATCTGTAACTGGATTGTTGATGTCCCTGTAGCCATGATCCAGCTTGGAAGAATTGTCCCCGTGGTGGAACTTGGTTGGAAATAAGATTCAAGGAGATTACTAAATCTGGGAAATCAACCACAGTGAAAAGAAGCTTGTATTGGCAACTCTTCTCTCACATTCCATGGCAGATGTGCCCCTACTTATGAATGTGATTTGCATGGGCAACATTGGGTGCAGCTACTCTGCCTCTGGAGCAGCCTTGGATCCTTTCTTTCATCTTGTTTTCATCTGAACATTGCACAGAATTAGAGGAATTCCCTTTGGAAGATAATGTCAAAACTATAATCGCAGGAACTAAAAACCTGACAGTCAAAAGTTTGGGAAAATATTTCAAAATATGGGTGGGGGGGGGTATATATTTTGAAATATTTTCCCAAATTTTTGACTCCCTGGCCTCCCGGACACCCACATCTGTGAGGGGTGTGTCGAGCTGCGGTTCCTGAAGGCCCGTGTTAGGGAGCTGGAACTGCAGCTTGACGATCTTAGGCGGGTGAGGGAGAATGAGGAGGTGATAGACAAGAGCTATCATCAGGTGGTCACACCAAGGCCACGGGAGGAGGCCAAGTGGGTGACAGCCAGGAAGGGTAAAACACGGGTGATTGAGAGCACCCCAGTGGAAGTGCCCCTACATAACAAGTACTCCTGTCTGAGTACTGTTGGGGGGGACAGCCCATCTGGGGGAAGCAACAGTGGCCGTGTCTCCGGGGTGGAGTCCGGCCCTGTAACTCAGAGGGCTAAGGAAAGGAGGAGGAAGGCGGTATTAATCGGGGACTCGACAGTCAGGAGGACGGACAGGCGATTTTGCGGAGGCAGGCGGGAGTCTCGCATGGTGGTCTGCCTCCCTGGGGCTGGGATCCAGGATGTCGCTGGGCGAGTCCCAGAAATCCTGAGGTGGGAGGGAGAGGAGCCGGAGGTAGTGGTACATATTGGTACCGCTGATGTGGGTAAGAAGGGGGAAGGGAACATGAAAAAAGAGTATAGGGAATTAGGGAGACAGCTGAGAAGGAGGAAAGCAAAGGTAGTAATCTTGGGATTGCTGCTGTGCCACGGGAAGGTGAGGAAAGGAATGGAGTGAGGTGGAGGATGAATGTGTGGCTGAGGGAATGGTGCAGGGGGCAGGGATTCAGGTTCCTGGACCATTGGGACCTCTTTAGGGGCAGGTGTGACCTGTATACTAAAAACGGGTGGCACTTGAATCCCAGGGGGACCAATATCCTGGCAGGAAGGTTGGCTAAGGCTACTGGGGAGAGTTTAAACTAGATAGGTTGGGGGGAGGGAATCAAAGTGACGTGACTGAGAGTGAGGAAGGTAGCTCGCAAACAGAGAAGGGTTATAGGCAGTGCAAGAGGGCAGGTGGACTGGGAGCAGAGAAGGGGAGAGGTCAGACCATAGGATTGAGATGTGTCTACTCTAATGCCAGGAGTATAGTGAATAAACAACTAGCTAAAGGAGGAGAGGGCTTGGGAGATGTTAGTAGCGCTTCAACAAACCGGGTCCAGATAAAGGCTGGCATAAAGACACTTTGCCTGAATGCACGAAGCATTCGAAACAAAGTAAATGAGTTGATGGCACAAATCCATACAAATGAATATGATCTAGTGTCCATCACAGAAATGTGGTTGCAGGGTGACCGGGACTGGGAACTGAATATACAGGGTTATCAGGCATTTAGGAAGGATAGACAGGTAGAAAAAGGAGGTGGGGTAGCTTTGTTAATAAAGGATAATATCAGGACGGTAGTGAGAGACGACATAGGCTCTAAGGAGCAAAACGTGGAATCGTTGTGGGTGGAGATAAGGAATAGTAGGGGGAGAAAGACACTGGTAGGCGTGGTCTATAGGCCCCCAAATAATAACTTAGAGGTGGGGAGGGCTATAAACAAGCAAATAATGGATGCGTGCAAAAGTGGAACGGCAATAATCATGGGGGATTTTAACCTACATATTGATTGGTCGACTCAAATTGGACGTGGAGGGCTTGAGGAAGAGTTCTTGGAATGCTGTCGGGATTGTTTCATTGAACAGTATGTTACAGAACCTACGAGAGAGCGAGCTATCTTGGATCTGGTTCTGTGCAATGAGACAGGTAGGATTAAGGATCTTCTTGTGAAGGATCCTCTTGGGATGAGTGATCATAATATGGTGGAATTTCTGATACAGATGGAGGGTGAGAAAGTAGGGTCCCAAACCAGTGTCCTCTGCTTGAACAGAGGGGAGTACGATAGGATGAGGGTGGAATTGGCTAATGTAGACTGGGAGAGCAGACTGGTAGGTAGGACAGCTGAGGAACAGTGGAGGATTTTTAAGGAGATTTTTTTAAGTACTCAGCAAAAATATATTCCGGTGATAAAGAAGGACTGTAAGAAAAAGGATAACCGGACGTGGATAATGAAGGAAATAAAGGAGAGTATTAAAATAAAATCAGATGCGTACAGAGTGGCCAAAAATAGTGGAGAATTAGTGGATTGGGAAAGCTTTAAAGAAAAACAAAGAACGACTAAGAAAGCGATTAAGAAAGGAAAGATAGATTATGAAACTAAACTAGCTCAAAATATAAAAAATGATAGTAAAAGTTTTTACAAGTATATAAAAAGGAATAGAGTGGCTAGAGTGAATGTTGGACCCTTGGAAGATGAGAGGGGGGATTTAATAGTGGAAAACGAGGAAATGGCTGAGACTTTAAATAAGTTCTTTGTGTCGGGCTTCACGGTGGAAGACACAAATAGTTTGCCGAATATTAGAGATCGAGAGTTGGTGGGAGGGGAGGTCCTTAATACAATTACTGTTACTAAGGAGGTGGTGCTTGGTAGACTAATAGGACTGAAGGTAGACAAGTCCCCGGGCCCGGATGGAATGCATCCCAGGGTACTGAAAGAAATGGCTGAGGTAATAGCAGATGCATTAGTAGTAATTTATCAAAATTCGCTGGACTCTGGGGTAGTGCCGGCTGACTGGAAAACAGCTACTGTTACGCCGCTGTTTAAAAAAGGAAGTAGACAAAAGGCGGGTAACTACAGGCCGGTTAGCTTAACGTCCGTAGTTGGGAAGATGCTAGAGTCCATTATTAAAGAGGAAATAACAGAGCACCTGAATAAGAATGGTTCGATCAAGCAGACGCAGCATGGATTCATGAAGGGAAAGTCGTGTTTGACAAATCTACTGGACTTTTATGAAGATGTCACTAGTGCGGTTGACAGAGGGGAACCGGTGAATGTGGTGTTTTTAGATTTCCAGAAGGCATTCGATAAGGTGCCTCACAAAAGGTTGCTGCAGAAGATTGGGGTACACGGAGTTAGGGGTAAGGTGTTGGCGTGGATTGGGGATTGGCTATCTAACAGGAAGCAGAGAGTTGAGATAAATGGGTGCTTTTCTGGTTGGCAGTTGGTGACCAGTGGCGTGCCGCAGGGATCGGTGCTGGGGCCTCAATTGTTTACCAATATACATAGATGATCTGGAGGAGGGGACTGAATGTAGGGTATTCAAGTTTGCTGATGACACGAAGGTGAGTGGGAAAGCGAATTGCGTGGAGGACGCGGAAAGTCTGCAGAGAGATTTGGATAGGCTGAGCGAGTGGGCGAGGATCTGGCAGATGGAATATAACGTTAGCAAATGTGAGGTTATCCACTTTGGAAGAAATAATAGTAAATTGGAATATTATTTAAATGGAGAAAAATTACATCGTGCAACTGTGCAGAGGGACCTGGGGGTCCTTGTGCATGAATCGCAAAAACTCAGTCTGCAGGTGCAGCAGGTGATCAAGAAGGCGAATGGAATGTTGGCCTTTATCGCGAGGGGGATAGAATATAAAAGCAGGGAGGTCTTGCTGCAACTGTACAAGGCACTGGTGAGGCCGCAACTGGAGTACTGTGTGCAGTTTTGGTCCCCTTATTTGCGAAAGGATATATTGGCCTTGGAGGGAGTGCAGAGAAGGTTCACCAGGTTGATACCGGAGATGAGGGGTGTAGCGTATGAGGAGAGATTAAACAGATTGGGTCTGTACTCGTTGGAGTTTAGAAGGATGAGGGGTGATCTTATAGAGACATATAAGATAATGAAGGGGCTGGATAGGGTAGAGGTGGAGAGATTCTTTCCATTTAGAAGGGAAACCAGAACTAGAGGGCACAGCCTCAAAATAAGGGGGGGCCTGTTCAGAACAGAGTTGAGGGGGAACTTCTTCTCTCAGAGGGTAGTGAATCTCTGGAATTCTCTGCCCATTGAAGTGGTGGAGGCTTCCTCGTTGAATATGTTTAAATCACGGGTAGATAGTTTTCTGATCGATAAGGGAATTAGGGGATATGGGGAGCAGGCGGGTAAGTGGAACTGATTAGCTTCAGATCAGCCATGATCTTATTGAATGGCAGGGCAGGCTCGAAGGGCCAGATGGCCTACTCCTGCTCCTATTTCTTATGTTCTTATGTTCTTCAGGAGAACAGTGACCACAACACCACACAACTCTGCCACAGCAACCTCTGCAAGACGTGCCGGATCATCGACGTGGATGCCATGATCTAACGTGAGAACACCATCCACCAGGTACACAGTACATACACTTCCAACTCGGCCAATGCTGTCTACCTGATACGCTGCCGGAAAGGATGTCCCGAGGCATGGTACATTGCGGAGACCATGCAGATGCTACGACAACGGATGAATGAACACCGCTCGACAATCACCAGGCAAGAGTGTTCTCTTCCTGTTGGGGAACACTTCAGCGGTCACGGGCATTCGGCCTCTGATCTTCAGGTAAGCGTTCTCCAAGGCGGCCTTCACAACACACGACAACGCAGAGTCGCTGAGCAGAGACTGATAGCCAAGTTCCGCACACATGAGGACGGCCTCAACCGGGGTCTTGGGTTCATGTCACACTATCTGCAACCCCCACGACTTGCCTGGGCTTGCAAAATCTCACTCACTGTCCTGGCTGGTGACAATACACATCTCTTTAGCCTGTGCTTAACCCTCTCTCCACTCACATTGTCTGTACCTTTAAGACTTGATTACCTGTAAAGACTCGCATTCTAACCGTTATTTTGTAAATTGAGTTTGTGTCTTTGTATGCCCTGCTTGTGAATAGAACTCCCACTCACCTGATGAAGGTGCAGCGCTCCGAAAGCTAGTGGCTTGTGCTACCAAATAAACCTGTTGGACTTTTACCTGGTGTTGTGAGACTTCTTACTGTCATTACAGAGAACCAGATCTAGAATAGCTTGATTCCTCGTAGGTTCCATTACATACTGTTCAAGGAAGCTATCGCGGATACATTCTATGAACTCCTCCTCAAGGCTGTCTTGACCGACCTGGTTTGACCAATTGATATGTAGATTAAAATCCCCCATGATAATTGCTGTACCATTTTTACATGCGTCAGTTATTTCTTGCCCCACCATGATGTCATTATTTGGTGGCCTATAGACTACGCCTATCAATGACTTTTTCTCCTTACTATTTAGGCTGGAGGAAATAGATGTTCGGAGGGAGGATGTCCTGGCAGTTTTGAATAAACTGAAGGTCGATAAGTCCCCTGGGCCTGATGAAATGTATCCTAGGATTCTTTGGGAGGCAAGGGATGAGATTGCAGAGCCTTTGGCTTTGATCTTTGGGTCCTCGCTGTCCACGGGGATGGTGCCAGAAGACTGGAGAATGGCGAATGTTGTTCCTCTGTTTAAGAAAGGGAATAGAAATGACCCTGGTAATTATAGACCGGTTAGTCTTACTTCGGTGGTTGGTAAATTGATGGAAAAGGTCCTTCGAGATGGGATTTACGACCATTTAGAAAGATGCGGATTAATCCGGGATAGTCAGCATGGATTCGTGAAGGGCAAGTCGTGCCTCACAAATTTGATAGAATTTTTTGAGGAGGTAACTAAGTGTGTTCATGTATACATGAATTTTAGTAAGGCGTTTGAAAATGTCCCCCATGGTCGGCTTATGATGAAAGTAAGGAGGTGTGGGATAGAGGGAAAGTTGGCCGATTGGATAGGTAACTGGCTGTCTGATCGAAGACAGAGGGTGGTGGTCGATGGAAAATTTTCGGATTGGAGGCAGGTTGCTAGCGGAGTGCCGCAGGGATCAGTGCTTGGTCCTCTGCTCTTTGTGATTTTTATTAATGACTTAGAGGAGGGGGCTGAAGGGTGGATCAGTAAATTTGCTGATGACACCAAGATTGGTGGAGTAGTGGATGAGGTGGAGGGCTGTTGTAGGCTGCAAAGAGACATAGATAGGATGCAAAGCTGGGCTGAAAAATGGCAAATGGAGTTTAACCCTGATAAATGTGAGGTGATTCATTTTGGTAGGACAAATTTAAATGTGGATTACAGGGTCAAAGGTAGGGTTCTGAAGACTGTGGAGGAACCGAGAGATCTTGGGGTCTATATCCACAGATCTCTAAAGGTTGCCACTCAAGTGGATAGAGCTGTGAAGAAGGCCTATAGTGTGTTAGCTTTTATTAACAGGGGGTTGGAGTTTAAGAGCCGTGGGGTTATGCTGCAACTGTACAGGACCTTGGTGAGACCACATTTGGAGTATTGTGTGCAGTTCTGGTCACCTCACTATAGGAAGGATGTGGAAGCACTGGAAACTGTGCAGAGGAGATTTACCAGGATGCTGCCTGGTTTGGAGGGTAGGTCTTATGAGGAAAGGTTGCGGGAGCTAGGGCTGTTCTCTCTGGAGCGGAGGAGGCTGAGGGGAGACTTAATAGAGGTTTATAAAATGATGAAGGGGATAGATAGAGTGAACGTTCAAAGACTATTTCCTCGAGTGGATGGAGCTATTACAAGGGGGCATAACTATAGGGTTCATGGTGGGAGATACAGGAAGGATATCAGAGGTAGGTTCTTTACGCAGAGAGTGGTTGGGGTGTGGAATGGACTGCCTGCAGTGATAGTGGAGTCAGACACTTTAGGAACATTTAAGCGGTTATTGGATAGGCACATGGAGCACACCAGGATGATAGGGAGTGGGATAGCTTGATCTTGGTTTCAGATAAAGCTCGGCACAACATCGTGGGCCAAAGGGCCTGTTCTGTGCTGTACTGTTCTATGTTCTATTATTTCTAATTTCCACCCAAATGGATTCAACCTTTTTTTTCCATAGAACCTATATCATCTCTCACTACCGCCCTGATGTCATCCTTAAATATCAGAGCTACACCACCTCACTTACCTTCCTGTCTGTCCCTCCAAACAGTCTGATACCCCTGGATATTTAACCCCCAGTCGTGACCATCCTGCAACTATGTCTTTGTAATGGCCACAAATCATACTCGTTCGCAATGATTTGGCCGTCAACTCATTTACCTTGTTTTGAATGCTATGAGCATTCAGATAAAGTGCCCTTATGCAATTTTTGTACCTTTTTTAAAAATTCTAACACTTCCTGAGTTCTCCTTCCTTTTAACTTTTTTCCTGATTTTTGATGTAAGCAGAGAAATCAAGCTGTTTAAATTAACCTCATTCCTGTCCATAACGTTTGTCACTTTATTTTGGCAAGTCCTTCTCTGTGAAATATTGCTGCAGGGTGAGTTTGTGAAGGGCAGGAACTGTTTCATAGAATTCACTTGCTCTCAGTAACTAGCCATGGGATTGCTGTTGGACTTACCCTTGAAGTTCCCAAATCCCGAATCAGAAAGAGGAACAGCAGCAAGGGAAACAGTAAAGACCTTCACAGGATGCACGAAAAGGACAAAGGAGGAATTACTGTTTGCGGGTATTAAGAAATATAACATCATGCCTGAGCCTCACAAAACAGCAATGCATAAGGCATTTCAGAGGGATATGGGAGGGGACGAGAATTGAAGTCCAGGCAGTCACCTGTGTTTCCCGATTTTATTTTCCATTGAGAGATGGATGGGCAGCTGAATCAATAATATCCATTTTACACTTGGAAAGTCAAGATAACTCCCACAGTATGGAAATGTGCAAGCAGGGCCATTGGGGCCATGGGCAGAATGTAATGACACTCTGGCTGTTTCCCCTGCATTGTTTGCAGAAATAGGTGCAACAAAGGAAATGTGGCCCCGATATGTATTCCTGAACAGTAAAGGTGCCTTTTCAGCTGAATTACTATTTATTTTAGTCAAAGTCAAGTTTATGAAGGAAGATGACAACTGAAATTAGTATTGTATGACCTTTAAAATTGGCAACAAGTTTCCTTGAGGCATCATTACCGTAGATTTATTGAGAAATAATATGACATTCAGTAGAGGAATATCTCAATGTGTGCACTATAAATAGAACATTAGCTAGCTTAGAGGGATTCAAAGCTGTCATATTCCAGATTCAAAGATGCATTTACAAGCTACAACAGCAAATGCTAGATCAGCTTATCAAATCAGCCACACTAAGAGCTGGTAAATACCACATCATGAATACCAAATAACCCAGGACCAGTTTTGTGAGGACTTACTAGCAACAGAGCCTAAATCACTGTCTGGTGTCTTTTATTGTGTGTATGCTTTCAAACCAGAAGGCACAATACTGCAAGGAGAGTTGATCCTCATTTTAAAAGAATATTCATTTAAATTATGTGACTGATAGTAATCATTGACTCGAAACTGCACTGGACCAGTTACGTTGTGGAATCCATCTGCCTTGTAAGAAATAGACTCCATTCATCCATTACAAGGCCAGTGGATGATGAGTCATAAGACCATAAGACCATAAGACATAGGAGCGGAAGTAAGGCCATTCGGCCCATCGAGTCCACTCCACCATTCAATCATGGTATTGTGTATCATAGTATTGTGTATTCCCACATTCCCCATTCTGAGGGATCCTGCAAAGGATTGATGGCAGTTTGCCTGGTAGTACACAAGATATGTAAATTTAAAATATTCTTCAATAATCAGTTATTTCCATAAGCCACGATTCCAGTACTTTTAGACAGATGCACAAGAGTTGTCTCTTGTAGAATCATAGAATTATAGAATCAGTAAGTGCAGAAGGAGGCCATTCAGCCCATCAAGCTGTGACAACAATCCCAACCAGGCCCCACGTATTTACCCTACTAATCCCGTTGACACTAAGGGGCAACTTAGCATGGCCAATCAACCTAACCCGCAGATCTTTTGACTGTGGGAGGAAACTGGAGCACCCGGAGGAAACCTACGCAGACATGGGAGAATGTGTCGCTGATATCCATCATTGGCTCAGCTGTGACTCAGTGGTACCATTCTTACCTTGGAATCAGAAGGTTGTGGGTTTAAGTTCCATCCTTGTGATGTTTTGTTTAATTTTAATAGTAATATTGCATGTATATAGTGCCTTTCACAACCTCAGAATGTAACAAAGCAACTTTATAGCCAATAAAGTACCTTTGAAGTGTTGTAGAGAAGCAAGGCCAACCAATTTCTGCATAGCAAAATCCTACAAATGCAAAACTAAATTACTCGATAATCTCTTCTTGGTTGACATCGTGCAAGTTGCTGTGATAACAAAATAATGGAAGCTGAGTTTGTAAACGCAAATAGTTCACAATGATTGGGAGGACTGAACAATAAGTAACAAATGTTAGTGAGCTATGTGCTCACTCATGGGTCGATTCTGCAATTAAGCGATTATAGCAGAAAAGGCTATTCATTGGATTTTGTATATTGTTTCGAAAATCTATAGTTCTAGTTTAAATTTCTGGTTCCCTGACTTTTCAAATACTTAGTATGGCAAGACAGTGTGTATCATCAGCGCTGTTAGACAGTCAAATTGATAATCGCTGATAACAGGAATGCAATTTTCCCGCTTCAATTTCTTCATAAAAATATCTCAATTTAACATAGGTATAAATTCCTGCCACCTTGATTAAAATGAAGGTTATTTTCAAAGCAGTTGTATTAAAAAAGTAATAACAGTTGGGAGCGATGCAGTATGATATTCCTCCTTTATTTGTCAATCAAACAAAATCTGCAAAGGTAAAGAATGCAATATACACATAAAGTCGCTTTAAGAAGCGGGATCATATGAAAGCATTTCTTTGCTGATCATCTTACTTTATTCCGACTTATTCTAAATGAACAGTCTTAATGTAAAAGCTGATATTGTGGTTTTGGTAATTTGGTGTCGTTTGCTACTATTTATAGAGAGCTCCTTGGATTCCTGTGGTTTTTCTTCAAGTCAGAAAGGCAATCAAAGTGTAGAATGAGACATTATACGGCACAGCAGTGGGCTTTCAGAATCAGATCAGCTTTGAATCCCAGTGCAGAAATATATGAGTCTGTGGAAACTCTTTAATTGGCCTGTTTCGATTGGTTCACACTGGAAATTCAATGGATAGAGCAAACTGAATGCTGAAAGCAAACTTCTAACGTCTTTTTGTGTCATTTCTGTTGTGGAAGAAACACTTCTAATTCATTCAATGAAACTGCTACTATAATTGTTTTTGTCCAAATGAGTACAACTGTAGCATACTGCACGCGTTTTTGACACATTGGATCACCGTTGTGTTTTTCTAACAGCCACATTGATACACTTTTATATTACCACAGAGCTAAATCAATTACTTCAGCTATATTTTTAACTTGCGCCCAGTGCCAGTCAGTTTCAATGTATTTCTATTCCTTTAAGATGCACATCGTGAAATCTATCTGTGCACGGCAAGGTGAAGATTCGGATAAGTGGTGCATGTCAAAGACAGACAGGTGTCACACCAAAGTTGCTGTCTAAAATGGGACACCAGTGTCGGCCCTCTATGCTTTATACACGTTTGTTTGAATTCGTTCCAAACTCATGTCAGTAGAATTTTAATTACCTTAAGCCCAATTTAATTGACATTAATTGAGCTCACTCCTAGCACTGCTTATGATTAATACCAGGATGAGCTTTTTTGCACAGCTGCTCACAGAAATGCGATATAGTCTTAAGATTTATCATCCAAAAGTGATTGCAGGAACCCCGCGCCGCTGCCAGCATTTTAAATGCAACTGATGTATATTTTAAAAAATTATGGCTCAACCATTAAATATCATAACATGAAACAACAGTCATGGCCAATTGACAGCAGTGGTGATTGTCTGATCTCAGCACTTGCTGCTGTTGAATACTAATGTCCCTTTATTGCTAGTAGCTGAAAAGAGGGAGTATGTGATATAGCCTATTAGAAACCTAACAACTCCGAAAATATTCCGACTTGCAGAACTCCAGGCTGTAATGATACAGTGTGAGCGTTCATAGGTGCCCGTGCTTTAGTTACTGTCAATGTTTCAGACCAATTTGAACCTTTAATTTAAAGTCTGGCAATGTATCAATTCTGCAACCTATTTACACCAGACTCCAGGGACTGAAAATGGAGCTTGTTAGCAACAATTGAACTGTTGGGTGTTATTCCTTTAAAATAATAAAAAATGGCGAGTCTGCCCAGGCATTGCACAGTAAGAGCAAATTCCAGGAACCCTTCTCCGCCATTGGGAATGTGAAGGCTAGAACCTCTACTCAACAACTGTCTCAGCCCTGACCCCATTCCATTTTTGGGGCTGGTGTTATTTGTGCAGCACAATTTCTTGCGTTATTTATGAGGCAATTGTGGTGCCTGACCCCTGGTGATAACTGGATTGTAGAGAAGCACCTTCCTGTTCCATCAGAAAGCCACGTTTTCATGGCTAAATGCTGGCTTGTGATTACACTGATATTGGGAGCCAACACCGTGGGTGCTACTTCTAGCTGTTGTACAGCAACTAAGCCTGCTCCATGCAGGGCTACCTACCATTGGTTATATGGCGATTAGAACTGGAGGGGTTTCTGGGAGAACCTAGCATCCCATCAGTCATACAGCTATATGTGATGTCTTTGCAGAGGTTGGTTGGGTGGAATAGCTTCCAGCGCTCCCATGTGTAATTTGCAAAGATGCTGTGAAACCAGTCAGCAAGAAGTACTGTTGTAGGTCCCTCTGTCCCCCCACTCCCCTCCAGCTTTACCCAATCTGCTTACAATGACTCCATACCCAAGCTAATTGTAATATCAAAACTAAGCTGAAAGCCAAACTGTTAGGAAACTGAATGTGGACATTCATCCAATGAGAAACAATGTAAAAATCTTATAAATTATTAGAGATGATGGGTGTAGGACCACCATAGAATTGTTATGGCACAGAAGGAGGCCATTTGTCCCATCGTGTCTGCTCCAGCTCTCTAAACGAGCATTGTGGCTTAGGGTCATTCCCCTGCCTTTTCCCCGTACCTCTGCATGTTGTTTCTATTTAAATAATCATCTAATGCCTGCTTGAATGCATTGATTAAACCTGCCTCCACCACATTTCCAGGCAGTGCATTCCAGACCTGAACCACTCGCGGTGTGAAAAAGATATTTCTCACCTCACATTTGCTTCTTTTGCAAATCTTAAATCTGTTCCCTCTCGTTCTTGATTCTTTTACGAGGGGGGATCAATTTCTTCCTATCTACTCTGACCAGCCCCCTCATAATTTTGAACATCTCTCATTAAATCTCCTCTCAGCCGCCTTCTCTCCAAGGAGCACAATCCCAAACTCTCCAATCTATCCTCAGAACTGAAGCTTCTCATTCCTGGAACTATTCTTTTTTTTAAATAATGTTCTTGTTCTCTACAATAATGTTCTTGTTCTCTATCCATCCACCCACCACCCTGCTGTGGCATTGCTCATCTTTTCTATAAGAAAAGCGAAGGATGCAGCAAAAAAATGTACTCCTTTTGTGCTAATGCAAGGGATACAGCACCAAACAAAAAATCTATTAAATGTATATCGCACAACCTTTAAGACATACAACCCACTCGGAGCACTCTCCAAAAGGAAAAACATGGGCTCCCGGCCAGAGAACCAAGGCCCCTTTCCCATCCCATCACCAGAGCACACCTGTGGAAGAGCCAACAGCAAGGATATAAAAGATAGAGATCCCAAATTTACAGGATAACTGGCAAGGGAAAAGAAAAATAGTCCCAAGCCTCTGTGCTCAATGCATGCCCTTATCAGGATAAAAGACAACTTCACATAATCAGGAGTAAAATCACAAGTGAACAAAATTCAGGACTAATGATAAACTGCAGGATTATAAGCATCTACGGAGTTAGAAAAGGCCGATGCCAGGACCGGATCGTTGAGAAACATCCAGTACTCAAGACACCCAGCTCCCAAATCGAGATTGTGAAAGCATGGCAGCCAGTTCTCAAAATCTCACCGCAGCTCATCTTCTTCCCAGGGGGACTAGGCAGTCCTTGTTCAACCATGCCCCCTCGATGTAAATAGAATGTTCGACATTCAGCAGAATTTCCAAGGATTGAAGGTGAGCCTTCACCAAGGAAATGTCTTTCTCTCCTGAAAGAGATATCATCTCTGCATCATTCACTCTCTGTAGGATATCTTGCAGTTCATCATGATAAGCATTCATGATCTGTGCCAGGGAGTAGAATGCATCTTCCACATTTTCATTCATAGGAACTGTCTTCACCTTGGCACCAACAGCACCACCTGCGCATGGGTCTGCTCACCAGCGATGTTGCCGCTGTGAACTGGGCCCCACCCAAGTCAGCTCCTACTGCATCACACAAACAAGGATTTATTTGACTTAATTCAACTCCCCACGGTAAAAAAATTAAGGAGGATCTTCCACAAACATTGCACAGATTATATATATATATATCAGGATCAACTAATTACAGGCCATGCATCAGGATAAAATAAAGGATTAAAAGATGGGTAGCACTAAAGCTCATGAAAATGCAGCCATTCCATGTTCACATCAAGTGACCTTCCCCAGAACCATTCTTGCAAACCTCTTTTGCACTCTCTCCAATGCGCACACAGCCTTCCTATAGTGTGATGCCCAGAACGGTACACAATGTGCCAGTTAACATCTAACCAGTGTCTTGGATAAGTTCAGCATAATTTCCTTGATCTTGGACTCTATGTCCCTATTATTACTATGTGCTTTATTAACTGCTCTCTCTACCTGTCCTGCCACCTTCAATGATCTATGCACATCTACACCAGGTCCCTCTGCTCCTGTACTCATTTTAGTATTTTACCCTTTATTTTTTATTGTCTCTCCATGATCTTCCTACCAAAATGCATAACCTCACATTAGTAATACAATGAGAGACTGTGACCATGACTATGTCAGTCGAATTTGAATTAATCTAAAATCAGTAACAGAGCTCATGCTGCCAAGGAAATAAGGAACTGTTAACTGTCAGTTCTATTGATTTATGTGTCATAAAATTCATAACTAATCATTCTTTCTAAATCTGAGGTATGCTGGAAACACACCACTGCTGCATAACAGCATCTTCCACTTTCAAAATTACATTTTTAATTTTTGATGTTATTAGTAATATTTTTAATAAAGCATTGGGGAAAATCTGAATTTACTTAATTTGGAATTTGACCAATTCAACTTGCTCGTGATGGAAAATATTTCCTTTTGAATTCAAATGTAAAATTTACCGGATGAAATACTGCCAGAGTTCTCCTAGTTTAGTTTACGGAGCCATGGAATACTAGAAGATTTCTGCAGTATTTCATCCGATAAAGTTTACATTTAGCTAATGGTTTACAATTCCCTGTTAAAACAAAGAAATATATTCATTTGCACCACAAGTTACTCCATGATGCTGAAGTTACTGAGCCATCAGCTCCTCTGGTAAATATTATGGAATAGATCTACACTAGGGAGGTGAATTTCCATGTGGTTTTCTTCACTCATCAACAATAACTTCACTAAAAGAGTCTGTGAAAACCCAGAAAAACACCAAACAGCTGTTTTTCTTTAATGTTGGTGGGTGATTGAGGGTGAATTCTCATGTAAATGAACCTCTTAAGTTAATATCAAACTCCAATGGGAGCTCTTTAATGAAAGAATTTGGAGGAAATTTTAACCCACAGAAATAACTGACCTTGTGCCTTGTGCACCTTGATAGGTGTGGGAAGAGAATCAAAAAAACAAATACCACGGAAATTACTAAAAGAATGAAGCCAGAAGGTTCACAGTTTAAGCAAAAGAAGTTTACATTCAACACTCAAAGAACAATAATAAGTACACTCACCTTACATTAATCATTAATGTTAAAGATGATAAAAGTACAATGAACACTCAATTACTCTAAATTGAGTATTCAAATGCTACTCTATTTCTGCACCCATGAGAATCACCTCCAAAAACTTAAGTCAGATACTTAGCAAAATTTGGAAGATTAGTCTAAGCATTGTTTCAAATATGGCTTACAATGTTTTTCAGCTTTATGTTTACTTAAAAAAAAACTAATTTATTAGTCACAAGTAGGCTTACATTCACACTGCAATGAAGTTACTATGAAAATCCCCTAATCGGCACACTCTGGCGCCTGTTCGGGTACACTGAGGGAGAATTTAGCATGGCTAATGTACCTAACCAGCACGTCTTTCAGACTGTGGGAGGAAACCGTAGCACCCAGAGGAAACCCACGCAGACACAGGAGAACATGCAAACTCCACACAGTGACACAAGCCGGGAATTGACCCCAGGTCCCTGGCGCTGTAAGGCAGCAGTGCTAACCACCGTGCCACCGTTTACTTCAAGAAGGCTACATAGAACATGGAACATAGAACAGTACAGCACAGAACAGGCCCTTCAGCCCACGATGTTGTGCCGAGCTTTATCTGAAACCAAGATCAAACTATCCCACTCCCTATCATGGTGTGCTCCATGTGCCTATCCAATAACTGCTTAAATGTTCCGAAAGTGTCTGACTCCACGATCACTGCAGGTAGTCCATTCCACACCCCAACCACTCTCCGAGTAAAGAACCTACGGCTTGTGTCACTGTCTGTGTGGAGTTTGCATGTTCTCCTGTATCTGCGTGGGTTTCCTCTGGGTGCTACGGTTTCCTCCCACAGTCTGAAAGACGTGCTGGTTAGGTACATTAGCCATGCTAAATTCTCCCTATATACATCCTTCCTGTATCTCCCACCATGGACCCTATAGTTATGCCCCCTTGTAATAGCTCCATCCACCCAAGGAAATAGTCTTTGAACGTTCACTCTATCTATCCCTTTCATCATCTTATAAACCTCTATTAAGTCTCCCCTCAACCTCCTCCACTCCAGAGAGAACAGCCCTAGCTCCCTCAACCTTTCCTCATAAGACCTACCCTCCAAACCAGGCAGCATCCTGGTAAATCTCCTTTGCACTCTTTCCAGCGCTTCCACATCCTTCTTATAGTAAGGTGACCAGAACTGCACACAATATTCCAAATGTGGTCTCACCAAGGTCCTGTACAGTTGCAGTATAACCCCACGGCTCTTAAACTCCAACCCCCTGTTAATAAAAGCTAACACACTATAGGCCTTCTTCACAGCTCTATCCACTTAAGTGGCAACCTTCAGAGATCTGTGGATATGGACCCCAAGATCTCTCTGTTCCTCCACAGTCTTCAGAACCCTACCTTTGACCCTGTAATCCACATTTAAATTTGTCCTATCAAAATGAATCACCTCACATTTATCAGGGTTAAACTCCATCTGCCATTGTTCAGCCCAGCTTTGCATCCTATCTATGTCTCTTTGCAGTCTACAACAGCCCTCCACCTCATCCACTACTCCACCAATCTTGGTGTCATCAGCAAATTTACTGATCCACCCTTCAGCCCCCTCCTCTAGGTCATTAATAAAAATCACAAAGAGCAGAGGACCAAGCACTGATCCCTGCGGCACTCCGCTAGCAACCACCCTCTGTCTTCGATCAGACAGCCAGTTACCTATTCAATCGGCCAACTTTCCCTCTATCCCACACCTCCTTACTTTCATCATAAGCTGACCATGGGGGACCTTATCAAAATCCTTACTAAAATCCATGTATATGACATCAACTGTCCTACCTTCATCAACACACTTAGTTACCTCCTCAAAAAATTCTATCAAATTTGTGAGGCACGACTTGCCCTTCACGAATCCGTGCTGACTATCCCGGATTAATCCGCATCTTTCTAAATGGTCGTAAATCCCATCTCGAAGGACCTTTTCCATCAACTTACCAACCACTGAAGTAAGACTAACCGGCCTATAATTACCAGGGTCATTTCTATTCCCTTTCTTAAACAGAGGAACAACATTCGCCATTCTCCAGTCCTCTGGCACCATCCCTGTGGACAGTGAGGACCCAAAGATCAAAGCCAAAAGCTCTGCAATCTCATCCCTTGCCTCCCAAAGAATCCTAGGATATATTTCATCAGGCCCAGGGGACTTATCGACCTTCAGTTTATTCAAAACTGCTAGTACATCCTCCCTCCAAACATCTACTTCCTCCAGCCTATTAGCCTGTAACACCTTCTCTTCCTTAAAAACATGGCCCCTCTCCTTGGTGAACACTGAAGAAAAGTATTCATTCATCACCTCTCCTATCTCTACTGACTCCATACACAAGTTCCCACTTCTGTTCTTGACCGGCCCTAACCTCACCCTGGTCATTCTTTTATTCCTCACATAAGAGTAAAAAGCCTTGGGGCTTTCCTTGATCCGACCCGCCAAGGACTTCTCATGCCCCCTCCTAGCTCTCCTAAGCCCTTTTTTCAGCTCATTCTTTGCTAACTTGTAACCCTCAATCGAGCCATCTGAACCTTGTTTCCTCATCCCTACGTAAGCTTCCCTCTTCCTTTTTGCAAGACATTCCACCTCTTTTGTGAGCCATTTCAAGTTTCCTTAAAACTCCCTGTTACAAACTTCCTCTTTAACATAACCTTCTCTCACATTGGAAGCAGATCTCTTGTGGTTCATTTAATTCTGAAGTTTTCCATCTAAAAATCTCTATCTTACCAGGTTGGCTATACCAGAAGTTCAATTCACGATTAACAGAGTCCCAAGAGTTTCTCTTTTAGTAAACATCGAGAATTTCAACTGCAATTCTGCTGAAAAAGATGTTTCCAATCTAGCTTGTTCTAAACTCTAAAATTAAACTCATTGAGCACAGATCTACCCTTTGAAACTTACTCATCCCTATAATTAAGTTGTTGGCCCTTTTTATCACAGGCAATCTGTTCACTTGATCATTTACTGGGACACAGCAGTTTTAGCTAAACCAGAAATCCAATCCTAGAGAAACTTGCATCTTCAGGGACTATCCCTACAAGATAAAATATTATTGTTTTCCTCAAAAGCACTTGGGCCATCACAATATCGAAAAATCTGGCAATCTGTGTATTGAATATACAAAATGACTGAACTTTCATAGCTTGCCATGGTGGAGAATTTCAAAGGTTTACAACTAACTGAGTGAAGACATTTCTCCTCATCTCAGACTATCCAGGCCATCATTAGAATACACCACCCGCCATCAAACTACCTGCCTACCAAAGACAACCCCATCCATCATTGGACAATCCAACCCACCATCAAACTATCCCACTCACAATCAGACTACCTCACCCATCATCGGACCACCCCAACTACCATCAGACTATCCCACCCACCATTGGACCAACTCACCCACCATCGGACCACCCTGCCCACCATTGACCATTCTATCCATCATCGGATTACCCCCAACTCCCAGGATTGGAGATTAGGTCCCAACCAATCCTGAACTGACTTCTGGATAGGCGACCATATCCTCCCAATAAGATCTGGAAACCCCACCCCATACTGCACCTAAGCCAGCTGCAGGTTCCCAAGCTATTCATGGTCTGCAGTCTCTTTCAGAATGTTTCCTGCCCATTGAGGAGCCAAGTCCCTCAATCAGGCTGGCTTCCTGGAAGGCAACCTTTTGGAAAAAACATAGCGAGTGTGAAAACTAACTCCTCCCCTCAACTCACAAAATCCGCATCGGTAAATAGTGGAGCCAAATCAGATTAGAATTTCAAAGAATAAAATAAAATAAGCATACCATCTAAAAAGATTTTTGATTTGATTTATTATTGTCACATGTATTTGTATACAGTGAAAAGTATTGTTTCTTGCATGCTATACAGACATATCGTTCATAGAGAAGGAAACAGGAGAGGGTGCAGAATGCAGTGTTCCAGTCAGAGCTCGGGTGTAGAGAAAGACCAACTTAATGTGAAGTAGATCCATTCAAAAGTCTGATGGCTCCATTTTAATAAGCCTTAGCATAGTATCTAAAGGAGCATCACATGTAATGAGGCTGCAATGGCTTTAGTGATGTAAGGAAACAGATCAGCCATGTGGAATAATCAGATCCGACAAACTATAGTGAGGTGAATAAAAAGTTAATTTGTTTTTTTACAGTATTGATTGAGGGATGAATATTGGATAAGATAAATTTCTATTCTTCAAAAAGTCTCATGGGGTCTTAAAGGTGAAACTGTAAGGGCAAATGGATGGTAATTTAATTCAAAGAATGATACAGCACCTCCAATGATCCAGCATTCCCCCAGTACTGCTTAAATTATGTGCTCAAGTCCTGACATGTGTGTCTAATTCACAGCCTTCTGACTGGAAGCTCTGCTTGCTGAGATAAGCTTATTCAAAATGTACTGATTGAAAGTCAGCATATTTCCACATCTGTAGCTCAGTAAGTGATGATAAATCTGCTTTTGATCTTCTGCATATAAGGTACATGGTTCTGAATGATGCGACCAAGTCAGTGAAATAATGTCATAGTTAAATTCTGTATTGACGTTCTGGATAGATAGGGAATGTTTTAAGTATAGCTGCAGCATCTCTCACTACTCATTACACTTACAAATGCTCACAGGTTTCTCAGTGTCTTTTGCACTGCTTCTTATTGAAAGTTGAAAAAGCGCAGTGCACTCCATGGGGGATCGGGAGCCTGTGTGCAGTGGACAAGCAATGGCCTGTCTCTTCAACCAATTGAGGAATTTTTACTGAGGCATAAAACATATAAGGCAGGAAATGGCCTGGACAAATGCATGTACAGTAAGTGTGACCAGCTGGAGCAGCTGGAACTGCAAGGCTGAGAACAATGTGGACAGCAGGTTTCTGGGTATGGTCACCCGACAGGTGTTCTGGCAGAGACCACCAGGCAGTCAAGGAGAAACAGACAGCTAGTACAAGAGTGCATCTTACTCTCCAGCCAGTATTCTATTATGAACACAGTTGAAAGTAATGTTTCATTTGGGGAGTCCAGCCAGAGCCAACCCACAGTTGGCTCAGCAGATGCAGGGAATGATTGGGAAATCAATAGAGATGTGGGAATCAGATAAGAACCTGAAGATAAGTAATTTGCAGAGCTAAGAGGAAGAGACCAGGGGAATACGACTAGCTGAATGCTATTAAAGACACCTGGCATGAACTCCCTAGAATCATAGAATCCCTACAGTGCAGAAGGAAGTCATTTGGCCCAGCTAATCGGCACTGACTCTCTGAAAAAGCATTTTACCCAGGCCCAACCCCCACCTTATTCCCATAACCTCACACATTTACCATGGCTAATCCACCTAACCCGCACATCTTTGGAATGTGGGAGGAAATTGGAGCACCCAGAAGAAACCCACGGAGATTCGGGGAAATATGCAAACTCCACACAGACAATCACCCAAGGCTGGAACCGAACACAAGTCTCTGACGCTGTGAGGCAGCAGGGCTAACAACTGTGCCACTGTGCCGTCCAGTACCTCTACTGGAAAAGCTTGGCTAATGATACAGCAAGTTCTGGAGATTAATCTTCAGCACTGGTGCTGGGCCCCTTGGCCTTTGTAGCATCGTGTGCACTCAGCCATTTCTACATATGAATTGAACAGGCTGAAGATTGACATTTGTGATGCTGGGGATCTCAGGAGGAGGCCAAGATGAATCATCTATTCAGCACTTCAGGCTGAAGATAGTTGCAAATTATTCAACCTAGGCTGGAATTCTTTGACCTTGCCCACGAGTTGGGATTCTCCATTCCCGCTGCAGTGAATGAAAATTTGGCTAAGCGTCAAATTCTCCGTTCTCACTGGCAGCGGTGGCGGAGTATCCGACATCGGAGAATTCTGGCCTTAGGCTTTTACACTCAAGTTCCGGAATCTGCTATCATTGAGAACAGGGATGTTTGTGGACACTCTTCCTCTAGTTTCATGTTTAGCAGTCCATCACCCATGATTGCATGGAGAAGGACTGCAGAGCTTTGATCTGATCTGTTCTTTGTGGGATCATTTAGCTCGGCCTATAGTATCCTACTTCTGCAGTTTACCATGCTGCAGTCCTGTGTTGGTTTTAGATATGCCTGGTTCTGCTCCTGATATGCTCTCCTGCATTTCTCATTGAGTCAAACTTAGCCCTCTGGTTTGGTGGTAATGGTAGAATCAGGGACATGCCAGACCATGAGGGTACACATGTTGGTTGACTACACCTCTGCTTCTGCTGATGCCCCGCAGTGCCTCATATAAACAGAGTTTTGAGATGCTAGATTTGCTTTGAATCTATCCCATTTAGCACAGTGATATTGCCAGACAACATGTCCTCAGGGTGAAAACTTTGTCTCCACAAGACCTTTGCTGTGGTCACACCAGCCAATACTGTCAGACAAATGCATCTCCAGTGAGTAGATTGGTGAAGATCAGGTCAAATAGGTTTCCCCTCATTTTGGTTCTTTCACTACCTGGTGCAGACCCAGACTGGTAGTTATATCTTTCAAGACCTGACTATTGAGTCACTCCTGGTGATGGGCATTTATATTTCCCACTCAGAGTACATTCTGTGCTTTTGTCATCCTCAGGGCTTCTACCAAGTGGTGTTCAACATGGAGAAGTACTGATACTTCAGCTGAAGGAGTGTGACAGATGATTATTAGCAGAATGTTTCCTTGTTCACTTTTAACTTAATGCCTTGAGACTTCGTGGATTCTAAAGTCAATGTTGAGAGCTCCCAGCGCCATTCCCTCCTGATTGTATACTGCTATGCTGCCACCTCTGCTGCGTCTATCCTGCTGGTGACTATGGAGGACTCTGGCTGTGAGTATGACTAAGGCAGGCTGTTGTTTGACCAGTCTATAGGACAGAGCTTCCAACTTTGAAACCACAAGCCTCCAGCTGTTAGTGAGGAGGGCTTTGCAAGGTTGACTGGGCTGCTTATATCTTTTTTGTGCCGAAATCTAATGGCAAAGTCAATTCAGGCTCTTTACCTTTCTTTCCCAGAATCATTGCCAACTGCTGTTATAGGGGAGGCAATGGCGTAGTGGTATTCTCACTGGACTGAACAATCTAGAGACCTAGGGTAATGCTCTGGAGAACCAAGTTCAAATCCCACCACAGCAGATGACGGAATTTGAATTCAATAAAAAGAAATCTGGAATTAAAAGTTTAATAATGATCATGAAATTATTGTCGATTGTCGTAAAAATCCAGTTAGTTCACTAATGTCCATTAAGAAAGGAAATCTGCCGTCCTTACCTGGTCTGATCCATATGAAACTTTAGACCCACAGCAATATGGTTGATTCTTACATGTACTCTGAAATGATCTAACAAGCCACTCAGTTTCAGAGCAATGAGGGGTGGACATTAATGCTGGCCCAGCCAGTGACGCCCACAATGAAGGAATAAAAAATAAATCTGTTTGTTTTAAATCTCCTCTCAACAAATCAAGGAGGATTATCTGGGGTGAATTCAGGTCATCTTTCCAACATAAATGGGACAATAGCACTAAGAAAGTAGTGAGGCATGGACTTCCTGTCATGTTCACACCCTCACTCTAACTGTTGCATTGCTCTCCTGGGTACATAGCTAGATAGTCGGCATGGTGAGTCAAGCAGTGGACCTAACTGGAGTCCGTTGATGCACATGGGATATGAAGAACTTTGAGCATGAAACGTGGTAAAGTAGAGCAGGTTTGGGAGAAATCAGCGACTTTAGATCTATGGGGCTGGATTTAATGCCCCCTCTCCCACTCCAGCAGATTCAAAGGAGGAGGGAGAAGCAAGCAAAATCCAGTGCAAGATCTTCCCACTGCATACTTGCCCAGAGGGCAGGGGAGGCATAGGACAGCCTGCCTGTCCATGGGCCTACTGAGGCTCTTAAGGGACCAATTAATAGTCACTTCTGGCTGGCATGGCTGGGACAACAAAACTCAGACTGGCAACCTGGCAGCTGTCTCAGTCAGGACTTCATCCTGAGAGAGGGACATGAGAAAGCAATTTAATGCTGGGAGCAGCATTTAATTGCTTCCTTCTGTCCCTCTTTCAGGGACAGCTGTCAAGATCATGGACAAGCTTCACCTCCCCACAGCCAATAAGCGGCATGGTGGCACAATGGTTCGCACTGCTGCCTCACAGGAACCCAGGTTTAATTCCTGGCTTGGGTCACTGTCTGTGCAGAGTCTGTATGTTCTCCCCGTGTCTGCGTGGGTTTCTTCCGGGTGCTCCTCTTTCCTCCCACAGTCCGAAAGACTGCTGGTTAGGTACATTGCCATGCTAAATTCTCCCTCAGTGTACTCGAACAGGCGCCGGAATGTATCAGGTGCCTATCAGGATAGTAGAAAGCAAACTAAATGGACTTTGGTCTTGCTTTGTCTAAAATATCCTATATTCTGGGTAGAATTTCAATGACGCTTGTTCAGAAAATGAGGTTCACATTTCTAACTAATTATTCTAGCCATAAAAACAATCTATTACATAGAAACAGGAGAAACTTTAGCTTACTTTAATTTATATTGAAGTCACTTTTAAAATAAAGAATAAAATTCCATCTCATTAGACATTCTTCCAAGTTAATTTTATGAAAGGAAACATGGATATGGACAAAGCCCTCAGCTTCTACAACAAATAGATTGTTTCATCTTAGAACTTGTCAGTTCAGACACTTAGTGATTGTTTAAATAGCCTAGCAGACTCTCTAAGGAATTTCTGTATGTGTATGTTCTTGTCAGAAAAATAAGAACTAGAAAAGAAAATGTTTTTGAAGTTGTTATGATCCCAGCTGCTGTTACTACTGGACAAGTCAGACCCCAGAATGGAACCTGGCTTGAGAAATTTCCTCCCACAGTCCAAAGATGTGCAGGTTAGGTTGATGGGCCGTGCTAAATTGCCCCTTAGTGTCCCGCGATGTGTATGTTAGAGGGATTAGCAGGGTAAATGTGTGAGGTTGCGGGTATAAGGCCTGGGTGGGATTGTTGTATGTGTAGACTCGATGGGCCGAGTGGCCTCCTTCTGCACTGTAGGGTTTCTATGATTCTATGATTCTAAATCCTAACTTTTATTTTTTGTTTAGATGTCTGGAAGGCAGCTTCTGAACAGAGTTACAGGAGCTAGCTGATGAACTTTGAACAAAAGGATAAAACATTTATTAAATAAGGAAAGATTAGCTATATGCACTATTCCTTCACCCCACTATAGCTGTACAAATATATACAGATTGGTAAGGATTATGCAGGTTACAAAATCCAGTTTATACTCTAATGTTCACAGTTAGTACACAGTCCATGTAAACCAATGGGTGAAATGTGATCAGACGCTTCACACTCTGTCAGCAAGTGGCAGATGCCACCCAAAGCAACTCCTACAGTTTTTTCAGCAATTTCCCAATTCTTGTCTTTCCATTCTCTGCTCTTGAGGAATTCCTTGGAGTCTTCTCGCAGATGATTCTCTCTCTCGGATGTCTTCACCAAGATCCACCTCCCGGGTTTAAACATCTCCTTCCGTTATTCCTTTCCCCTCGATTGCCACATGCATTCAAGCTTCACCTTCTGCACATTCTGTCAGATACCAGATGTGCCAACAGATTACCACTGCTTCACAGGCCCATAGTAAGGAGTCACCAACCTTCTGACCACCTTGAATCTTTGTCTTCTCACAAGTCGACATTTTCCCAGGTCTGCGCCCTGCAGCCCTGTTTTGGAACCTCTCTCTACACTTTGTTAGGAAATATTGTTTTAACTAAGTTATATTTATTTTCATGTGTGTTGGGCATAACATAGAAACATAGAAGAGCAGGAGGAGGCCATTAGCCCTTTGAGCCTGCTCCGCCACTCATTACGATCATGGCTGATCATCCAACTCAATAGCCTAATCCTGCTTTTTCCCCATAACCTTTGATCCCATTCGCCCCAAGTGCTTACTCTCAACTTTATTGAACATGACTTGTTTTTGATTCCTCTTCTTATTCCTTGACTTCACAGTCTTCCCAGAACTTCCATCTATCCCATTCCCTGGTTTCTGGGTCCTTCTTCTTTAGTGTCTGGGACTTGCTTTCTGTCCCTGCATGTTGTGCTCCCTATTCTGGCAATTTCTGTAGAATGGTGCCTCCTTCTGAGTTACCATGTTCTAACTAACTCCAACTAAGGCAACAATCCAGTGTTTTTATACTCTGTGTTTGTATTAGAGTCATAAAAATCTCATTAAATGGAGGCATAGTTTAAAGTGAAATTAATCACAGGTTCTTAACCCCTTCTTAACACACAAATACAGAAATACAAATTTAAGTTAAAGCTATATGCTATGGACTAGACAGTGTAGATGTGGGGAGGATGTTCCCGTTGGTGAGGGGGTCCAGAACTGGGGTCACAGTCTGAGGATTCGGGGTAGACCATTTAGGACGGAGGTGAGGAGACATTTCTTCACCCAAAGAGTGGTGAGCCTGTGGAATTCATTACCACAGGAAGTAGCTGATACCAAAACATTGAATGTATTCAAGAGGTGGCTTGATATAGTACTTGGAGCGAATGGAATCAAAGGTTATGGGGAGAAAGCAGGATTAGGCTACTTAGTTGGACAATCAGCCATGAATGTAATAAATGGTGAAGCAGGCTCGAAGGGCCAAATGGCCTCCTCCTGCTCCTATCTTCTATGTTTCTATGTTATGCCCAACACACATAAAAATAAATATAACTTATTTCAAACAATATTTCCTAACAAAGTGTAGCCATTGTTGAAATGGAGTGAACACTCCATAGCAAACTCTCACAAAGAGCAATATGATAATAACTAGATAAACTATTCTTGTGATATTGATTGAAGGGTAAGCATTAGCCAGAACACCAGGGATAACCACTGTTCTTCTTTAAAATACCTTTGTTGAAGGTCTCATTATTCAGATTATTCAGTTTTTTTCCTGTTAAAGATATGAGGTGACTAAAACTGTTCAACTGAGTAGAATCACTGTAGCATGTAAGGTAGACCCATTAACCCTCAAAGTCCACAATTAATGTTAATCCCATTCTTATGCATCAAACTACTGAGTGGCATGCTTGCTGCAAGTTATACTTGAGCTTTTGAGATTTAAGTCCTGCAAGGATTTTCTCAAGGAAATTGGAAGAAATACAATTGTACAAATATGTAATTATAATTTTACTGATTTTTAGGATAAGTGTTATAAAAGTATATTTCTGTCTTCAAATTTTTACATATGGAAATGTGGACAGATAACTAGACACCTTTCTGTGTTTATTCAAAGTCAGATTCATTACTCTAGATCTGGCTATGAAGAGACATTAACATGAATAGACTTCTCCAGGGATGTCCGTTGAATCTTCTTAAAGCTGTCAAAAAGCTTTTTACCTCCAAGGGAAAAGGAGACAGGAAAGGACTTCAAAGGATTACAATGTCATTAGCTTTTTTTTGCCATTTTTGTGTTTTTTGAACAATATAATGGAGGCTGTATGAAGCCATCTACTATAAGTTTATTTATTAGTGTCACAAGTAGACTTACATTAACACTGCAATGAAGTTACTGTGAAAATCCCCTAGTCGCCACACTCTGGCGCCTGTTTGGGTACACTGAGGGAGAATTTAGCATGGCCAATCCACCTAATCAGCACATTTTCTGGACTGTGGGAGGAAACCGGAGCACCCGGAGGAAACCAACGTAAACACAGGGAGAATGTGCAGACTCTGCACAGACAAGGACCCAAGCTGGGAATCGAACCTGGGTCCTTAGCGCTGTGAAGCCGCAGTGCTAATCACTGTGCCACCGTGCCACCCCAGTAGGATGCCTAACCCTCAGGAAGAACTCAGAGACAACATCAAGAAGGGGTGCTTGGCCAAGGGAGGGCAAAGGAGAATGTATAAAGAAATCAACTGCTATTCTATAGAAAGGGTCCAGGCAAGTACCAAATCCGCAGAATTAGTGAAGAACAGGAAACCTTTGCTCTCCCAAAAAACCTGCTGACTCCACCTGAAAAGGCAAACTTCTGAACGTTCAACGCCAGAAGTGATTGCAGCTGCTGAATCAAACCTCAAGTTTCAACCCCTTCACTTCAAAAAGAAGAATTTCAAGCAAATTGCCTGCAATGATATCTCACAGAGACCGACTTAAAATCTTGGCTGGAATTCTCCAGTCGTTCATGCTGGTGGGATTCTCTGGTCCCGCCAGTAGCGCACCCCCGTCCATGGGTTTCCCGCTGGCATGCGGTGACATCAATGGGAATTCCCATTGACAGCAGCGGGACCAGAGAATTCCGTCGCTCGCAAACAACGCACCACCTCCCGCTGGCTTGGAATCTCACCCCTTATCTTTAAATATCTTTATTTCCTAATCTACATTTTAATCTTTGTATCTGCATTTTAGCTAATAACCTTATCACTTTTACTTAAATAACCAACAGCGCTATTTTGTAATAAATTAAACCTGTATCCTGTTTAAGATTAAAGCTTTGCTGCTGCTTATTTTTAAATGGAATCATTCACAAATTAATAGGGATTTCATACACACGGATACAAATTCTTAGTTCCCGGACCCCTTTGAGGAAACGCTTGTTACATGGCTGTGACACGATACATATCTGTTACATTACAGGAAATGGTATAGTAAGTGCCTGGCGCACGTCTTGGAGGTGGCCTATGGATAATGAGATTGCATTTGCAGCAAGGTTCAGGAGGACGGTTCATATTCTTTCACAATAGTTTGTGCTATATCCGTACGGATGATCTTGAATCAAATTGTCAGCCGCGGTGACAGCATCAGATTGCAACATCATTACAAGAGAAGCTAAAAATGCATACACATTTTAACTGGGCTGCTGCCTATGTTAATTCCAGGTCATCACTGCAATAATTTGTTGAATATGTTGGTGTGAATTGAATGTGTTAATTTCCGATAGGAAAGAATAATCATGCAGTTACTCCAAATATGTATATTTAAACATCTATGGAAATTCAAAATTAAAATTGCTTTTCTTCTGGTGAATAAATTGGTTTTCTGATCGAAGCAGAAGGGATCATACAGACAACACACTGTCGTGAGATACGTGTGGTGAATAAAGATAGGGGAATTGCAAAGCAATTATTATGATGGCTTGATGTCCAGCATGATCCTTTTGGTTCAGTAAAGGTCATTTACAGCATATTCAAATAAATCGTATTTGTAAAATCTTAGAAAGATGGAATAGAATTTAAATATTTGTTTAATAAGCATCAATAGAGCAGCAGAATTCCTGATCTCAGGAACACTATTATGAAGAATCTCCTGTTGATGAAAGGGAAGATTATGATTAGGCACTAACAGAGGGTTGAGAGTAGGATCCAGCTGTTTCACCTTCTCTGGGGATTAACCAACCACAGGGCTATCTTTACAGGGAGGGAAAGGATATAACATCAAGACAATGTAGTCTCCAAGTTTCTTCCAATAGCCAAGACATTATTGTTGATTAATAAATTGTTTTTTTAAACATTAAAATCTTGCTATACACAGAGGCCTTAGGCATTGTAGAAAAGGTCATCAAAGTTCATATTTTGCGATGCTGTTTCTAAAAAAAAGTCTGGCAATTGCTTGCACAATTTCTTTTGCAGGTCACATTATCCTTTTTCTTCTTTTTTGTTTACATATAATTAAAGGCAAGAAGTGACTTCAATGTCACCCGAGGCTGACAATTTTGGAGTGTTGGAGGTTTAGATATATGGCTGACTGGTTCATCACAGGACACTAATAATTCTAGTCCTCATCACTCATCCACTCATCTGATTCTGTCAGGCTAATTCAATGTTACTGAAATAGCTCCCAATTCCCCAAAGGACGAGCATCATAATTGTTCAATCCAGTTGCGACAAGCTGCACCCTGGTTTTTGCCACTTAAATACAAAGGCAAGGAAAACTGGGAGTTTTCATTGGCAATAGCACTAACCATGCGTGCAATGTATTTGTTATGAGTCGCGAAACATTCTGCATTTTAATTATTAAAATGGTTACAGTTGTATTTATCATTTTATCTTATTTGTGAAATGTTAGCCAAAATATTGGGGCCAGCAAACTCAGTAGGTTAGGTTAGTGTGTGGTTCAGAACAACCGTATAGGTTTGATTCCAGTTGTGGCTGTGGTAGGACTGGGACTTGACAGGAAAGTGAAACTGCCTAGCTCAAGCTGAATCATTAGCAGACAATGTGCCAAGGACCTGTCATCAGGCAAAGCATGCATAAATGAGATTAAATAATGCTTTATATTCCAATTTTCTGTGATTGGCCCTCGATTTTCCTTTCCATGTGGAATGAAACTACCATTTGTTTTCATCCACTTTTCTACCCTTGTGTTACAATTCAGGTCAGAAACTCCAAAGTGTTTAATGAAGTCTGCCTGGATCATATGTTTTGCACTTTGAATTTGGCTGGGTGAGTGTGAGGTATTTCACTTCAGGCACGATTCAACTGACCCACTAAGGAGCTTTTATCAAACAAAGTTCATTTAAGTATACAGTTAATATGTATAGAAAGAAAATTAGCAATAATGTTTACCAGTTACAAACAGGAAAAAAAATGGTATTGTATAAACCTTAACAGCTAAACACCATTCCAACGAAACAAATCCCATAAACAAAACCTTTGCCACAGGTTTAACAAAGCAAAGACTAATGCTCACGTGATACTGGAATTAATCCTTTGGTTGAATGCTGCAGTTCTGCAGTTCTCTTGAGGCACACACAGAACAGCTTCCTAAAACACCAAAGAAACTCTGGTCAAGTCAGCCACCAACAGCAGATTTTTTGACTCCAGGAAAGCCAGGAACCTTGCTTCCAGCTAACAGCAGAATTTCCAAAATCAGGAGAGAGAGAGAAACACTGCTTTCCAGCTTGATGTCCACCTCCTTCTAAACTAAAACTAAAAATGAACACTTAATTTGTTTCCTGAGGAGGAACCACCTGACTTTAACTTGTCAATCAATCTTCCTCCTCACAATGCAAGGTCATAAAAGATCCCAGAGTAAAAATAAGCAAAACCCCATTTAAGCCACTGAAATAGTAATAAAAGGACTCCTCCAGACAGCCCAGCAACAATGAAAAAAGCTGAGGCTGTGAGAGCTGCAGAGAACATGATTTTTAAAAAAACCTTTCTTAAAGGTACACTTACATCACACTTGTCCTTCGAGATCTTCCTGAGCTATACAACAACCATAACTGTGAGGGTAAGTGTGCAGATAAAGTGTTGCTGGATCTTCATCACAGGGTAAGTCCAAAATAAATTTTCCTGCCTACAGACATCACCTAGTTTACATTTCCAAACAGCTTTTCCACCAAAATTATGGAGACGATGTCCGGGGCCAAATCCCGGCACTGATCTCACTTGGCATCTTCCCACAGTGGTATATTTGAGGATGGCAATTTAGCATGTGGTTAAACATGCATCTTGCGAGTCTGTTATGCAAGTTTTGCTGCTCCTATGTGTTGTACCAGTGGAACTAATTTCTGAAACTCTTTTATTAGAAAAGAGGTAAAGTGGACTTTATAATGGCCCAGATTTTGCTGGAGTGGAGACCATTTTGATTCCAAACCTTTGCCTGCAATGTTGGTGCAGTAATGGGATGGATCTTGGTGCAGAGGGCATCTCACCATATGTCCATTGCAGCAAGGACAATGGAGCGTCGGCGAATAATGGAACCAACAACCTACCTCTTGAACTAATGAGAATTAAAAATGAGGAATTAATAAACAATTGAGCAGGAAATGGGGTAAATTAAGTCAAATTAAGTACAGAAAGAGAAATAAAGTCCAGATTTTTCCGGCCATTCACGTCCTACTGCCACTGTAAGCAAGGATGGAAAATTTGATACTCAGCCATAGAGTCATAGAGGTTTACAGCATGGAAACAGGCCCTTCAGCCCAACTTGTCCATGCCGCCCTTTTTTTTTAAAACCCCTAAGCTAATCCCAATTGCCCGCATTTGGCCCATATCCCTCTGTACCCATCGTACCCATGTAACTATCTAAATGCTTTTTAAAAGATAAAATTGTACCCGCATCTACTACTACCTCTGGCTGCTTGTTCCAGACACTCACCATCCTCTGTGTGAAAAAATTGCCCCTCTGGACACTTTTGTATCTCTCCCCTCTCACTTTTAACCTATGCCCTCTAGTTTTAGACTCCCCTACCCTTGGGAAAAGATATTGACTACTTACCTTGTCTATGCCCCTCATTATTTTATAGACCCCTCAGCCTCCTACGCTCCAGAGAAAAAAGTCCCAGTCTATTCAGCCTCTCTTTTAAACTCAATCTATCAAGTCCCGGTAGCATCCTAGTAAATCTTTTCTGCACACTTTCTGGTTTAATAATATCCTTTCTGTAATAGGGTGACCAGAATTGCGCACAGTATTCCAAATGTGGCCTTACCAATGTCTTGTACAACTTCAACAAGACGTCCCAACTCCTGTATTCAATATTCTGACCGATGAAACCAAGCATGCCGAATGCCTTCTTCACCACTCTGTCCACCTGTGACTCCACTTTCAAGGAGCTATGAACATGTACCCCTAGATCTCTTTGTTCTGTAACTCTCCCCAACACCCTACCATTAACCGTGTAAGTCCTGCCCTGGTTCAATCTACTGAAATGCATCATCTCGCATTTGTCTAAATTAAACTCCATCTGCCATTCGTCAGCCCACTGGCCCAATTGATCAAGATCCCGTTGCAATTGGAGATAACTTTCTTCACTGTCCACTGTGCCACCAATCTTGGTGTCATCTGCAAACTTACTAACCATACCTCCTATATTCTCATCCAAATCATTAATATCTCCATATAATCCAAATCTCTGTTCACTGCAGCAGGGCCAAAGAATCCTGTCAGTCTAAGTGACCGGAAAAATCCAGCCAAAGAGAGGGGAAGAATGCTCAGATTAAAGAGAATCAAGAGATAGGAAGGAAAATTTCAAAACAAAATTAAAATTTACATTCTAAAAAATGGCAAACAAACTAAAATAATGAAATTTGGCACAACAATGGAAAATTGTGACTGAGTAAGATCTACCTTCACCAGCTCACCAAAGACACATTGAACTGTTTAAAGAGGACCTATTTTCTTAAAAAAATACAAGAAAAGGCACTGACAGAAATGGCTGCCGTGAGTCACCTGATGTCAGGAGTTGTAAATTGACCAATTTTCTGGAAAGCTATATGGATTTCACTGCTGACATGTTGCTCATAGAAATTTACGTCTGGGGTTGTCAAGGCCTACTTCAAGCAGGGACTCTTGAAAGGATGAATATGCAAAGTACTGGCTTTAATCAATGGTAAAACTGCTAAGAGATGTGTGCTGCCAACCAGCCAGGTACACTTGACAAACACTCAAAATCCCCATTTCTATTGCCTTTTACCATCTTGAAATACGTCAAAGGTTTCTGAGATGAACAATCAAAAATATGATTAATTGCTCCACAATGATGATGGCGGGGCATGTCACTGGAATCCCTTCTTGGAATATATAGACAGGAGGTTTAAGAATTTGTTTTGCCAAGCCAAACACAGAAAAATTATTGAAGTCATCTGGAAAAACTGCTAAAGAAAACAGTAAGGAATCTGTCTCTGAAGCTAGAATTGACTCTAGCAATATGCAAATATGAAGCTCATTACTCAAATTTAAATTCAACTCCAAAATTTCAAAGGAAACTACGAATTTCGAACCGCTTCAATGTTCAATAATCTATGCTTCCAGGACAATCAAAAGACTTAGAATCCCGACAGTGCAGAAGGAGGCCATTCAACCCATCGAGTTTGCACCGACCACAATCCCACCCAGGCCCGAGCTCCGACCCCTGACACTAAGGGACAATTTAACATGGCTAATCCACCTAACCAGCACATCTTTGGACTGTGGGAGGAAACTGGAGCACCCGGAGGAAACCCTGCACACATGGGGAGAATGTGCAAACTCCATACAGACAGTGACCCAAGCCGGGAATCAAACCTGGCGCTGTGAGGCAGCAGTGCTAACCGCTGTGCCATTGTGCCGCCTATGGTAATTGTATGTAGTTGTATGGTCTACTAAATTATATTTGGACTCTAACTTTCTTACTTGTGATATCTGTGTGTGTGTCACAGTCACTTTTATCATTTTTCCTCAGGTTTAGTTTTGAGGGTGATGGTAGAATAGTGATAATGTCACTGGATGAGTAATCCAGAAGCCCAGGCTAATGCTCTGGGAACATTGGTCAAAATCCCCCCACGGCAGCTGGTGGAATTTAAATGAATAGAAACATAAAATAGAACCATAGAATCCCTACAGTACAGAAGGAAGCCATTTGACCATTGAGTCTACACCCTCAACAATCCTGCCCAGGCCCTATCCCCGTAATCTCATGTATTTACCCCAGCTAATCCCCCTGACACTAAGGGGCAATTTAGCATGGCCAATCCACCTAATCTGCACATCTTTGGACTGTGGGAGGAAACTGGAGCACCCGGAGGAAACCCGCGCAGACACAGGGAGAATTTGCAAACTCCACACGGACAGTGACCCGAGGTCAGAGTTGAACCTGGCTCCCTGGCGCTGCGAGGCAGCAGTATTAACCACTGTGCCACCATGCCACTCTTACTAAATTTAAAAAATCTGGAATTGAAAATTAGTCTCAGTAATGGTAACCATAAAACTATCATTGATTGTCATAAAAATCCATCTGGCTCACCAATGTCTTTTTGGGAAGGAAATCTGTTTTCATTACCTGATCAGGCCTACACGCGTCTTGAGATCCATATCAAATGCCCTCTGAAATGACCTAGCAAGCATTCAGTTCAAGGACAATTAGTGGTGGGCTACGAATACTGGATTTGCCAGTGACTCCCACATCCCATGACAGAGTAAACTTATTTTTTGATTCAAGAAAACCTCGGTTTTGATTGGCTCCTTATTGAAAAGAAAATACATTTGGATTTGAGAAAGACATCCACAGAAAAAATAAATTTTAAAAAACACTTTTGTTGTAACCAACTAAGGGGGCTGAGAAAAGGGGAGCCAGTTCACTCCTCCTAACCTGGTTGGAACAAATGCTACAAGTTTCAATCGTTTGCTTTCTATGCTGGAAAGATTGAATAGCACTGCAGGAACATAGATCTCAACATCAAAAACATGCTTGGGCTGTTAAGTAGCGACCTTAACTTTCTGCAGCTAGTTTAATTGACAAGTGGAGTAATTCCTTGCAACTGAAGGAAGGTTGAGGGTGAGCTTCAGTTTTCATGGTGTTGGTGACAGTGACGCAAATTATTCAGCAACTTATGGCAATTCATAATTCATGGAGCTCCATGCCCAACATTACTAGACAATCTTACAGATTAATGTCAGTGAGCATTATTAACTCAACATTATTTTGGCAATAAAACCATTACATATCATGCACACAAATCTTTTCCTTGCTGCTCTTGTAATCTATACCACCAGTCTTGCAAGGTGTGAGTGCAGGCTCTGCTCTCTGACAAATCCCCACAGATTCTACATTGTGAGGCTTGAAGTCAGGCTATCAGGGCCTGACCTCATTCCTGGCACACTCCCGCTAAAGGTAGTGGGAACGTGTTGGAAAAGCTGTGGATTTTCAACACCTCTTACACGTTGTAAGTGGAGGTTGGGAACGATTTTCGCAAAAGAAAGTGCACAACGGGCGGGAAAATGGAAGCTTTCCCACTCATCTTTTGGGCGAGTGTAGTGGAATTAATTTACAGCACTCTGTTCAGCACAGAAGCTATCAGGGGATTTATGCCAGTGGGGGGGGGGGGCCTAATCGCACTCGAGAGGCCGG
The DNA here is from genome assembly GCF_964213995.1 of Mustelus asterias. NCBI lineage: Eukaryota > Metazoa > Chordata > Chondrichthyes > Carcharhiniformes > Triakidae > Mustelus > Mustelus asterias. The sequence goes on along the minus strand of NC_135801.1, from coordinate 128,106,264 downwards.
CATCAGACTGCTGAAGGAGCCACTGCGCATGCACCGATCCACCAGTATACCGGCCCCGAGGCACCTCCCACCACCAATTGCCAGCTCTGACCCTCCCCCCATGGTTGGTCTCCTGATGGTTGACCCTGGCCTCTGAGCGTCATCCCCACTATCAGCCCCACCCACATGCAGAGATCTCCCCTTCCCTCCTACCTCTGCAACCCAGTCTGGCCCTGCCCCCCATGAGGCTCCATCCCTTGGCACTGCCTGGTGCCCACTGGGCACTGCCAGTGAGCCAGGCAGGCAGTGGTAGGGTACCCAGTGAGCACTGCCAGGGTGCCAGGCTGGCAGTCCCAGCATCCCTCAATGGCCTTCAGTCTCACCAGCGAGGCCATCATGCCTGTTCCCCTTTGCTGTGGACCAGACTTGATTCCTGCTGGTGTGGACTCCGCTAAAGAGATGCAAACCAGGATTTGCATATTGTAATCAGCCTCGCGCTGCTCTCCGGCCCGAAGCTGACTATGTTGAAAAAAATGTCCCAGGCGCGATTCCCGTTTTTGGCCTCCTGCTGACATTTCCCGCCCCGTTACGCTACTCAACCAGCATAGCAGGGTGAGAAAATTGCACCCATTGCTTTTGGGCAGAGGGAAACTTTCCTGACAGAGCTACCTTGATTAATTGACAATCATATGCACCTCTCTGTGTGCACCCTTCTGTTGCAATGTACCATGTTGGATTTGCTGAGGAACCTTTTGCAATTCTCCATGATTCAGACTCTCCCAGGGTGAAGATTCTGGCTCTGAGAGCAGCAGAACAAGGCAGTCTCTTTAAAACAAAGATGATGCAAACACCTGCCTGACACATCGACTTCAGAGGAAATCAGTAGGGGGTCACAGACAAAGAATCAATGAGGAGAAACAAGTGTTAGAACAGCAGAAATTATCGAATGGTGGAACAGGCTCAAAGTGCCGAATGGCCCACTCCTGCTCTTATGTCCTATGTTCCAGTTGAGAAGGAACGAGGGAGAGTTGGGATCAGAGGAACAGATGCTGTGGCACCAATGGATTTGTACCTCACATTGGCTGTAAACTAAGTTGCACTGTTATCAGCATTGTCTTTAAGCATTGAGAGATTCTGCATGGATTACTGGAGAACACACATTGTGCTATTCCAACATCTGTTCAGGCATTCAAGAGGGTTTGGGACAAATACGCAGAATATGTAGCAATATCAGGGCATCCTGAAGACAGCACATCATGGCTAAAAGAGCCAACGACTGATGCGGTTTTGCTTCCCAACACTATGGGCTAAATTCCTGTCTTTCACTATACAGTTTCTTCAAATTTGACATGAGGCTATTGAGTTGTGCCAATCCCTTTCAAAGCAGTAAATTAGAAATCTGGCTTGCTCTTGCATCCTAGGCAATGGGTGCTAAGTCCTGTGTAATTGTCCTTGGCCGTGTCCACTCTAGTAGATACACCCACATGTTAGAGTTCTCTTGGGTAACAGCAATCTCAAGGCACACTCAGTCGACTCTTAACACAAACAGCACTGGACATCATGCATCCAATGCAAGGTCTTTAATTACTTGTGCACAAGGAAAACTCTCTATGGCCAACACGAAATGGCTGGAGCAGTTCTGAGGCTACAAAGAAACAGCTCAGCAGTTAGAGTCAATTACAGCAAATCAGGAACAAGAGATTTTTCACATCTTTCATTGACATACATATCCAACAATCATAGCATAGCCTTTTGCCCTTTCTTATTCAAGAGAAAACCAATCCTTCATAAGCATAATATGTCCCCATATCTTGCTATTTGGTAATCACCATGGTAACTTGTTCTTTGTTTTCATCCTACTGTCCTAACCTGAAATGCAGTGTTTATGGAACAAGGTTTTAGATATACTTGCTTTATCCTGCATACGTCAGTATTGGCCTTACTGAAGGCCTGACTGAAGACCGTGTTTGGCTAATAATCATTTCCCATTACATGACAGAGGTTTTTTTGACAATTATGGAACTTTAATTTTCACAGTTGTTGTAACCTAACTTCCCCACACAGTCCTGTTAGGGAGGGAATTCCAGAACTCTGCCTCAGGGACTGTGAAGGCGCAGTGATATATTTCCAGGTCAGCATAGATAACCTGCAGGTGGTGGTGTTCACATGTGTCTGCTGTCCATGTCCCTCGAGGTGTTTAAAGTTTTAAAGTTTATTTATTACTGTCACAAGTAGTTACATTAACACTGCGGTGAAGTTACTGTGAAAATCCCCGAGTCGCCACACCTCGGCGCCTGTTTGGGTATACTGAAAAAAATTTTAGCATGGCCAATGCTCCTAACCAGCACGTCTTTCGGACTGTGGGAGGAAACCGGAGCACTCGAAGGAAACCCATGCAGACACGGGGATAATGTGGACTCTGCACAGACAGTGACCCAAGCTGGGAATCGAATCCAGGTCTCTGGCACTGTGAGACAGCAGTGCTAACCACTGTGCCATGGTGGTAGAGATCTCAGGTATGGAAGGTGCTGTCAAAGGAACACTGGTGAGTTGCTGCAGTGCATCTTGTAGATGATAAACACTGTTGCTACTATATGTGAGTGGTAGAGGCAGTCGATGTTCAATGTGGTGGATGGGGTGCCAATCAAGCAAGCTGGGCAGTTTTGAGCTTCTTGAGTAATGTTGAAACGGTATTTAGAAGGCAATGGGAGAATATTCAATCACATTCCTGACTGGTGCCTTGTTGATGGCAAACAGGCTTTGGGGAGTCAGGAGGTGAGTTATTTGCCATAGGATTCCTAGCTTTTGACCTGATCTTACAGTCACAGTATTTATATAGTTGGCCCAGTATAGCTTCTGGTCAATGGTAACCCCGAGGATGTTGATAGTGGTGGATTCAGTGATGGCATGCCATAGAGTGTCAGGGGTTGATGGTTGGATTCTCACTTGTTGTCTGGCAGTTGTGTGATGCTAATGTTATTTGCAACCCAAATATGAATGCTGTCTTTCTGCAAATGGACACAGACTGAATATCTTCAGTTTCTGAGGAGTTGCGAATGCTGCTTAACACTGTGCAATCATCAGCAAACATTCCCACTACTGACCTTATGAGGAAGGAAGGTCATTAATGAGGCAGCTCAAGAGGTTAGGCCTGGGACACTACCGTGAGGAAATCCAGCATTGATGTCCTGGGGCTGAGACGGTTGACCTCCAAAACCACAACAATCTTCTTTTGTGCCAGGTATGACTCCAGCCAGCTGAGAGTTTCTCCTTGAATCGCACTGACTCCAGTTTTGCGAGGGCTCTTTGATGCTACACTCGGTCAGATGCTGCCTTGATGTAAAGGGCAGTCACTCACACTTCACCTCTGGAGTTCAGCTCTTTTGTCCAAGTTTGAACCAAGGCTGTAATGAGGTCAGTAGCCAAGTGGCCCTGGTGGAACCCAAACTGAATGCCCATGAGCAGGTTATTGCTGAGTAAGTGCCGTTTGAGGGCACTGATGACAACACCTTCCGTTACTTTTCTGATGATCGAGATTAGACTGCTGGAGTGTTAATTGGCCAGGTTGGATTTGTCTTGCATTTTGTGGTCAGGACATACCTGGGCACTTTTCCACATTGCTGGATTCGGTGCCAGTGTTGTAGCTGTATGAAGCAGCTTGGCTAGGAGCGTGACAAGTTCTGGAGCACAAGTCTTCAGTATTGCTGCTGGAATCTTGTCAGGGTCCATAGCCTTTGCTGTATCCAGTGCCGTCAGCCATTTCTTAATATCATGTGGAGTGAATCGAAGTGGCTGATGAGTCTGGGGACCTCAGATGGCGGAGATGAATTATCCACTCAGTGTTTCTGTTTCAAGATTGCTGCAAACGCTTCAGCTTTGTTTTTTGCACTGATGTGCAAGGAGTCATCCAGACTCAAAGCATCAGCTCTGTTCTTTCTCCACAGATGTTGTCAGACCTGCTGAGATTTTCATAATTTTCTGTTTGTGTTCCCTCCTTTTCTTCTTGTCTGGATGCATTCTGCCACTCAGACCACTTCCCTTTCTGTTCTCGTCCTCCACTTCTGACCCAGGTCCTCTTCAGCTCCCTTCTGAACCAAATTCCGCTGCTTCCCAGTGTTTATAATAAAATGAGGCTCAGAAATATCAGTTGAGCTATCAATTTATGAAATCAAATTAGATCAAATTAAATATGTATCCCCAGAACTGCAACAGAAGTAATGAAATAAAATTAACCCTCAATATTATTAAATAATACCATCTCCCCATCACTTCTGAAGTCTGAGCAGCAGTGTATAGATAATAAAACAAAGCAAACACGACTGTTCATATCTCCAACTGCACTGAGCCCTGATGCAATTACATTAATATAAAATATATCCCCAAGCAGCCATCTTCCATTATTTCTTGACTTCATGCCCCTAGTTCTTTTTATTTATTAATGCTCCTGAATTCAAGCTCCATTAGTTACATGTTACACTTATGCTTTGCTAGCTCCATCATCTATTTATTTAATGCAAAGTCCTACTTTTGCATTTATACCATCTCCACATTTTCATTTCAGAAGACTAGTTTTATTCTCTTGACATTTCATGTGAAGTAAGCTTCCAGATCCATTGCCTCTGTGCTTAAACACCCATGTTGGCACATTATCGGGTGCAGTAAATGGGGGAAGAGGAAGTATAGTGACTTGTGGATGCATACAGGTAGCAGCAATATTAAAGAGAGAGGCACAGTAAAAGCTCTTTCAGAGAGCCAGTGCAATTTGTACAAATTTTAGTCATTACAGGAAGATATTTTATTTTGCCAATTGCTTCTGGGCAGCAGAAAGTCTTTAAATTCATTTATGGCACAAAGTAACTTTAAAATTGCACATCACTGCTCTCCTTGTCTATTTCTTTCCCTGATCACATGCTGTGACTATTGTACAAAACATTGATGGCAGCAGTACCTGAAGCAGGATAGCAAGTGTGTCTTGCTATCCAACTTGGAAGGAGTAGATAAAAGGAAAGCACCATGCTGATTGCTGATACATTAGATGGAATTTAAGGTTGCCAGCATTGGTCCTGCCCACCAGGTGGGGAACCAGCGAGGAACCCAGGTTCCATTTTCTGTTGTATTACTTGATTTGCTTTGATCCTGATAGAGATGATGCAAGCTTACAATTTGACCATTTCATGTAAAGCTAATCTCTAATTTCAAATTGTGGTTTTCTAGCCCGCATTGGTTTGTAAAAGTGTGCTTTTGTTTTACCTTGTCACTTTGCAATTTCCTCTGCTTTCTCTCTTCATTCTCATTGGATAGCAATGGCAGCTTAAGAGTGGTCAGGGGCAGACAAAAGTTGTAACCAGTCCTTCCAGTCAGAGAATGTGGTATGGATATATGCTGAATAGAAAATTAATTGATTGTTCAAACATTTTCTCCTCCAACATGCTAGCACGCAGACATCTGCAAAAGAGATGGTGGGTGAAATAGCAGATGCACTCGTGGTAATTTACCAAAATTCGCTGGACTCTGGGGTGGTTCCCGCACATTGGAAAACAGCAAATGTGACGCCACTGTTTAAAAAAGGAGGTAGACAAAAGGCAGGTAACTATAGGCCGGTTAGCTTAACTTCTCTTGTAGGGAAAATGCTTGAATCTATCATCAAGGAAGAAATAGCGAGACATCTGGATATAAATTGTCCCATTGGTAAGACACAGCATGGGTTCATGAAGGGCAGGTCATGTTTGACTAATTTGGTGGAATTCTTTGAGAATATTACGTGTGCAGTGGACAATGGGGAACCTGTGGATGTGGTGTATCTGGATTTGCAGAAGGCATTTGACAAGGTGCTGCACCAAAGACTGCTACATAAGATAAAGGTGCACAGTGTTACGGGTAATGTATTAGCATGGATAGAGGATTGGTTAACTAACAGAAAGCAAAGAGTGGGGGTAAATGGGTGTTTTTCTGGTTGGCGATCAGTGACTAGTGGTGTGCCTCAGGGATCAGTGTTGGGACTGCAATTGTTTACGATTTACATAGATGATTTGGAGTTGGGGACCAAGTGTAGTGTGTCAAAATTCGCAGATGACACTAAGATGGGTGGAAGAGCAAAGTGTGCAGAGGACACTGAAAGTCTGCAAAGGGATATAGATAGTCTAAGTGAGTGGGCGAGTGGGTGAGTGGCAGATGGAGTACAATGTTGGCAAGTGTGAGGTCATCCATTTTGGTAGGAATAACAGGAAAATGGACTATTATTTAACTGGTAAAAAATTGCAGCATGCTGTTGTGCAGAGGGACCTGGGTGTCCTTGTGCAGGAATCTCAAGGAGTTGGTTTGCAGGTGAAGCAGGTAATTAAGAAGGCAAATGGAATTTTGTCCTTCATTGCTAGAGGGATAGAGTTTAAAAACAACGAGATTATGTTGCAGCTGTATAAGGTGCTGGTGAGGCCACAATGGGAGTACTGTGTTCAGTTTTGGTCTCCTTACTTGAGAAATGATATACTGGCACTGGAGAGGGCGCAGAGGAGATTCCTAGGTTGATTCCAGAGTTGAGAGGGTTGGCTTATGAGGAGAGACTGAGTAGACTGGGGCTATACTCATTGGAATTCAGAAGAATGAGGGGAGATCTTATAGAAACATATAAGATTATGAAGGGAATAGATAAGATAGAAGCAGGGTGAAACTAGAACTAGGGCGCATAGCCTCAAAATAAGGGGGAAGCAGATTTAGGACTGAGTTGAGGAGGAACTTCTTCACATGAAGGGTTGTGAATCTGTGGAATTCCCTGCTCAGTGAAGCTGTTGAAGCTACCTCATTGAATGTTTTTAAGGCAAGGATAGATAAATTTTTGAACAGTAAAGGAATTAAGGGTTATGGTGAGCGGGTGGGTAAGTGGAGCTGAGTCCACAAAAAGATCAGCCATGATCTTATTGAATGATGGAGCAGGCTCGAGGGGCCAGATGGCCAACTCCTGCTCCTAGTTCTTATGTTCTTATTCCTTCATCAGCCTGTTGAATCGATTGAAGGGTGTATTGCAATGTCAGCTGGTATGAATTCTGCAGCTTACTAGTGAACTGATGAAGCAAACTGTGGTCCACTGTCTTCATGATAGTCTCCAGCAAACCTCATTTTGTAAAGAAATTTCTAATGTGTCAATGACCAAAGTGGTAGTTATGGAATTGATCATTGCATTTTCTAGTAATTTGTTATGTAGATCCTAACTAGCAGTTGTGTGCACTTCTCCAAAAATATCTACTTGGAGTTGTCGCCATGGTTTTGTTGGCCAAGGGGCCAATTGTAGAGGTACAGGACATGGCCTAACAGATTTTTCATTGACTGTACAAACTCGGCAGTTTGGAATAAACTTTTCTTCTACAGGGCAATCAATTCTTGGCCACCAGACTGCTTCATGGGATTGTCGTTTCAGCTTAATAATACCAGAAGTCCTTCATGGGCAATTTGCAGTTCAAGTTGCTGTAGTATATTTGGAATAGCCACTTGAGCTCATCAATACAGATGTCATCAAACAATGTGAGCTCCTTGCATAATCTGCAGCATGGGGCCAGTTCTTCTATTTCAGAAGGCCAATCTGTTTTTAGGTACAAGCTTACTTTCTGCAAAATGTTGTTGATTCTGCTTTTAACTCATCTGGCATAACAAATTTGCGGTTGTGTACAAAACCACTGCAGCCACATCATCTTCAATGTTGCATGTTACCTCATTATTGCTACTGCTGTCAGCTACTAAGTTGCATGAGCCTGTGAGATACTCATCCTCAAGATTGTGCTGGTGAAGATGATCTGACTGTCTGTAGTTGTGTAGAGGTCAATAATCAGATATTGACATGGCTACAATGCAATCAGTGTTTGGTGATTGGTGCAGATAATGTACTTTCTACCACAGGCATACATGCGCCAATGTTCACAAGCTTTGATGTAGGCTAGTGTTCCCTGCTCCCCAGCAGATTATTTATATTCAGCTTCTGACAATGGACGTGACATGTAGATAATTGGTCATTTGCTTCCTTTGCTATATGAAAATACAGCACCTATCGCATTTCTTGACGCATCTGTTATAACATATAATTTTCTGCATATTGGTTGAAATGCATGAGAACCAATGGAGATGTTATCTTCATCTTTAATGCGCCAAATGCTGTTTGCTGTACATTTGTTCATTCCCATTGTGCATTTGGATATATGAACATACGAATTAGGAGCAGGAGTAGACCACTCGGCCCCTCAAGCCTGCTCCTCCATTCTATAGGCTAATCTGATTTTAACCTCAACTTCACATCCCTGCCTATCCCTTTAACCTTTCACCTGCTTGCTTGTGCACTTTTGTGCAGTAGCTATCGAGGAAGTGATACAATCTCTGTGTACTTAGGAATGAATGTGTGATAAAAGTTGTAAAGCCAAGGAATGATGCCAAGTCTTTTACATTAGACAGATTTGGAAGTGCACAAATGGCTTTGACATTATTGTGTCGACTTTACTTCAGCTGTTGTTATTCTGTATCCTAGAAAGTCAATTTTTGAATGCCATAAATAAGCACTTATCCTTGTTGTGCAGCAAATTCTGTTGTGCGAGATGAGTAAGCACTGCTGATAACGGCTGATTGTGTTCTGTTTTGTCTTCCTTCCATGGCAATAATGTCATCAAGTAGGTTGAGCGTCCCCACAATCAGAATGATGAAAGCATCTTCGGGAATTTGCTCAGTGCTAAACACCGTCCGTAGAATATTCTGTAGCATTGAAACATGTCTTTGTGAGCCTGAAAAGCTGCAAGATAGTGGCTTTGTTCCACTCCTGATTCTCCTAGCGAAGAAATGAAAAGTGCTGGAACCATAAATTTAAACTACTCTCCATCTTCGTCACCAAATATTATGGGCAGATTCATATGAGAATTTGGCAGAGTGTCAGCTCTGGTGAGAAAACTGGCTTTGAGCTCTCCAGCTCCACTGGCCAGTTTTCTCCCCAGACCTTGTCACTTTTTAACTGCCAAAAAAAGGGTGGGCGAAGTTTGTGCCATCACTGTGGCGAGGTAGGTAATCTTAGAACCAGGTCCACTGAGATTGGGGCGCCAACCTGGCAGTGCCAACCTGCGCCAGAGCAGTGCCAGGGAGCAGGTGCCAAGGGGGGAAGTGCCAGGGCACTGTCTGGACCATGTCCCTCTCTGTTGGGGGCTATAGTGGCCTTTGTACCCCCAGAGGGATCCCCACAATAAGTTTACATCCAGGTGAACTTGTTGTAAACTTTATCAACATGACATCATGTCGGCAAGGTATGAAAATCTACTTGGGGGGGCGAGATTTGGTGAGGGGGGTCTTTAATTGAAATGAATGCAAATCAGGTTCTTGTCCATTATGGGTTTGAACCTGATTACATCACTGGCGAGGAGTGGCGAAAATCGGATATTGCAATCTCACCGGCAAAGCTCGTGATCCCCATGGGTCTCGCGAGTGGAGAGTGCGGGCTCAAGATCCCACCCTATGTTTCATGTCTTGGAGAAGTACAGTGATGACTCACACCAAAGTTCCATGTGAGAACAGGACTTTATTCAATGCTATTAAAACATCTGTTGCATCAGGTTTACAGCTTAGTTCCAGTTCCTCTGTAACTGCACTCACAGACTTGACTAACAGCAAACGTCACACTGAGCAGCCAAGAGACACGTAATCATACACTGAACAATTGAACACAATAGCGGAGGTGATGGGGATAGGTGGATTGAAGGCACAGGCAGAGATGTGGCTTTAAGTTGCCTAATTGGTTCCTAACACTGGATCCGTCAATCAAGCACTGAGTTCCTTTGAAAAAGGCAGAACTTTGCCTGGTGGCCTTTGACAGGCATAGGAAAAATTAATGAGCCCAATGTTCATTATGGGTGAATTTATCACATTGGCTCATTCTTGCCTTCAACTTATTTGTGGGCAGTTTTCCTATCACCAGAAGACCAGCACGCAGCCTCTCTCACTATTGAGTGGTCCTAGAAACCCTACAGTACAGGAGGAGATCATTCAGCCCATCAAGGCTGCACCAACAACAATCCCACCCAGGCACTATCCCCGTAACTCCACATATTTATCCTGCTAATCCCTCTAACCTACACATCCCAGGACACCAAGGGACAATTTAGCATGGTCAATCAACCTAACCTTGCACATCTTTGGACTGTGGGAAGAAACCGGAGCACCCGGAAGAAACCCATGAAGACACGGGGAAAATGTGCAGACTCCACACAGACAGTGACCCAAGCCGGGAATCGAACCCGGGTCCCTGGCACTGTGAGGCAGCAGTGTTAACCACTGTGCTACCATGCTGCCCCACTGTGGTGGGCTAGATTAAATTCAACCCATTGTAGAAACACTCTTGTTTCAATAAAGCACTGTTAGTTCGGCATTATTGTAAAATTGGTGTATTTTGAGTGTGAAAGAACGGAAGAAACCCATGATAGAGTGGCAAAAGTAAGACTTATATATGTGAAGAATATTTTGTAATTTGTCCCGAAGCACTGTACAGCCATGGTCATGGACTCATTAAGGCAGAGATGGAGGCTGTTTCTCCTATCTCTCTGTAGAGCAACCCAATCAGTATCTTTCCTCTTTCCAGTCCCTGTAGCCCTGAAAATTTATTTTCCTCAGGTGCCCATCCAATTTCCTTCCGAAATAATTTATTTTCTTTGCACCCATCACCATTATAGACACGGCTTTAGGTTATTTACTCGCTGGGTAAAAAGTTCATCCTCGTAACCCTCTCTGCATTACCCAAAAGCTTAAATTTGTCCTCAAGTTCTTGTACCATCTGCTCATGGCAACAGCCTTTCTGTATCTATCTTACTGAAACCTCTCATATCATGTATGTCTTTTATCAGATCTCCCTATAACTTCCTCTGCTCCAAGGAAAACAATCAGCTTCTCCAACACGGCACAGGGCAGCACGGTGGTACAATCCCTGCTGACTCACAGCGCCAGGGATCCGGGTTCGATTCCCAGCTTAGGTCATTATCTGAGTGGAGTTTACACATTCTCCCTGTGTCTGCATGGGTTTCCTCTGGGTGCTCCGGTTTCCTCCCACACTCCAAAGATGTGCGGGTTAGGTTGATTGGCCATGTACATTGCCCCTTTGTGTCAGGGAGTTAATAGGGTAAATAAGTAGGATTCGGGGACAGAGCCTTGGGTGGGATTGTGGTCAGTGCAGGCTCGATGGGCCAAATGGCTTCCTCCTGCACTGCAGGGATTCTATGACAGTGCTGTAGCTAAAATCCCTCATTCCTGGAACAAACTGGTAAACATGCTCTGCAGCTTCTTGGGGACACTCACAAACTTCCTAAAGTGTAGTGACGAGACACTGTACTCTAATTGTGGCTTAAGCAGAGCTTTATTAAAGTTCAGCAGTGCTTTTTAAAATATGATTGTAGTCATTGTTATAATGTAAGAATGCACGCAGAAAGGTCTCATCAACAACAATGTAGTAATAACTAGATAATCCGCTTTAATTATGTTAATTAAAGGATAAATATCAGCCAAGACAAGGAAGAAAACTCTCCTGCTCTTTGTTAAATTCTGGCATGGGACCTTTGATACCGTAAGAGTTTTAACAACACCAGGTTAAAGTCCAACAGGTTTATTTGGTAGCAAATGCCGCTGCTCCTTCGTCAGATGGAGTGGATATCTGCTCTCAAACAGGGCATACAGAGACACAAAATCAAGTTACAGAATACTGATTAGAATGCAAGACTGTTCTCTTCCTGTGGGGGAGCACTTCAGCGGTCACGGGCATTCAGCCTCTGATTTTCGGGTAAGCGTTCTCCAAGGCGGCCTTCACGACACATGATAGCGCAGAGTCGTTGAGCAGAAACTGATAGCCAAGTTCTGCACACATGAGGACGGCCTAAACCGGGATCTTGGGTTCATGTCACACTATCAGTAACCCCCACAGCTTGCCTCCTGGACTTGCAGGATCTCACTGGCTGTCCTGTCTGGAGACAATACACATCTCTTTAACCTGTGCTTAATGCTCCCTCCACTTACATTGTCTGTATCTTTAAGACCTGATCAGCTGTAAAGATTCACATTCTAATCAGCATTCTGTAACTTGATTTTGTGTCTCTGTATGCCCTGTTTGAGAGCAGATATCTACTCCATCTGACGAAGGAGCAGCGCTCCGAAAGCTAATGGCATCTGCTACCAAATAAACCTGTTGGACTTTAACCTGGTGTTGTTAAAACTCTTACTGTGTTTATCCCAGTCCAATGCCGACATCTCCACATCATGACCTTTGACACCTACAGGAGAGGAAAGGAGATTCTACTGTGTTGAAACATGAATTCATCACCAGTATAAATTCAGAAGAAGCAAAAACATTTACTTAGAAACATACATGGAAACTAGAAGCAGGAGTAGGCTAGTTTGCCCTTCGAGTTTGCTCCACCATTGTGGCTGATCATCAAAATCAATATCCTGATCCCCCCTCTCCCCATTGTCCTTGATCCTTTTAGCCCCAAGAGCTATATCTAACTCCTTCTTGAAATCACACGATGTTTTGGCCTCAACTACGTTCTGCGATAGCGACTTCCACACATTCAACACTCTCTGGGTGAAGAAATTTCTCCTCACCTCTGTCCCAAAAGGTTTACCCCTTATCCTCAAACTATGACCCCCAGTTCTGGATTCTCCCACCATCGAGAACATTCTTTCTGAATCTACCCTGTCTAACCCTGTTAGAATTTTATAAGTTCCTATGAGGTCCCCTCTCACTCATCTAAACTTCAATGAATATAATCCTAGCCGACTTGGTCTCTCCTCATATGACAGACCTGCCCATCCCAGGAATCATATTGGAGCAATATCAGGCTCCAGTCCCCAGGCATCTCTCCAGTATTCCACGATTTCTGGAAGATATGCTAGAGTTCCTCCAATTTCACTTTGAGTTCTTTAGGTCCCCTCAGACACATCCTATCTGGTCCTTGACGTTTATATATTTAAGATTGCACAGCTGTTTGGCAATGATGTTAGTAACAAAGTGCAACATCCTTGAATACTCTTTCTCGATTAAATTACCCGTCAAGCTCTCAACCGAGTGCCTGTTTGGTGGCCATACTGTATTGCAGGATTTCTTTGCTGCTCTTAATATAGTTAAATAACTTATTTTGCTGTACTCAGTTCAAAATCATTCTTTTCCATAATTTCTGATGGCCTTTTAATACTCATGGCATGTTCCCTTTAATATCTATCTTAATTGTACCATTTTTTTTCACAGCCATAAATGCAACATCCCGGGAAATACCATTGACTAGCAACTGAACTGAACCAGCCATACAAATACTATGGGGAGGAGTGGGATGGGGGTTCGGGGGGGGGGGGGGGGGGGGGGGCTGTGTCCCCACTTTGGCAGGCGGGAAAGCTGGAGCAAGCAGAAAATCAAAAGGACTCCTCCCATCAAGGGCAAGGGGTCAACTAGGGGTCAAGACTTGGAACTGAATGGTCTTGTTAGCGACAGGCAGCATGGTTTTGTACGTGGGAGGTCATGTCTCACTAATTTAATTGAGTTTTTTGAGAAGGTGACAAAAATGATTGACGAGGGAAGGGCTATGGATGTTGTCTACATGGACTTTAGTAAAGCATTTGACAAGGTCCTTCATGGCAGGCTGGTGCAAAAGATTAAATCTCACGGGATCAGGGGTGAACCAGCTAGATGGATTCAGAACTGGCTTGGCCATAGAAGACAGAGAGTAGCGGTGGAAGGGTGTTTTTCTGAATGGAGGTCTGTAACTAGTGGTGTTCCACAAGGATCAGTGCTGGGACCTCTGCTGTTTGTAATATATATAAATGACTTAGAAGAAAACATACCTGGTTTGATTAGCAAGTTTGCGGATGATACTAAGATTGGTGGAGTTGCAGATAGTGATGAAGATTGTCAGAGAGTATAATAGGATATAGATAAACTGGAAAGTTGAAGAAATGGCAGATGGAATTTAATCTAGACAAATGCGAGGTGATGCATTTTGGTCAATCCAATTCAGGTGGTAGCTCTAAAATAAAGGCAGAACCATCTGGAGCATAAACACACAGAGAGATCTGGGAGAACAGGTCCGATCCTTAAAAGTGGCAACACAGGTGGAAAAGATGGTGAAAAAAGCATATGGCATGCGTGGACATTATCACAATGTGGGTGCTATATGGACAGTTTGATTGAAGAGGTTATTCAAGGACTAACTGTCTTTGATTTGAGGTTATGAATACAAGTCAGCTTTTATAAGGGATTATGTACTTCAGGGAATTTAAATGTATTGAATGGGTTTGTATCAATGAGAGCATCCTATTATATAGTGAATTCTGGGGTGATGGGGTGTAAAGGGTCTAATATTCAATCACACAACTGGTATGAAATCCTGGAGCATGAGGTGGATCTTTTAATCAGCCTGCCTTGGCGCTTGGCAACCCCTCATGGCTGCCTTTGAACTGTTTCTGGATGTTGTGGGCTCAACTCCAATACGCACCCGTACCCCTGTTATTCAGAGCATATTTTCCCAAACCATGTGCAGTGAGTTGGGAAATTTCCAACCAGGCACCTACCTTGGGAGTAAAAATCCAGCCCTTTGTCTTTTATCAGTTGCCAGCTGTGTTTCATCTCAAGTTCTGTGATAGGGTGCAGGGTGGGAGAGATTCAGTAACACAAGGGTCCGAAGTCTCCAGCTGTTCATGCCCCACCAGCGCTGCCAGTGAGGACGGAGAAATTGGCGCTCAGGCAAACCTCTGTTCCCTGCAGTGGGATGGGAGAATTCCAGCTGCGAGCGAGGTCAGAGAATCTGGCTCAAGATTTCCCTATGCAAAACCCTGGTTCACTCCTCAGTCACCCTTCCGACAACCTCCCTTCTCTAGGGCCCCAATCTGTCCAAGAGCTAGAGATGTACCACCTGTCCTTTCACCACCTTTCATCTCACTGTCCAAGGCCCCAAATGCTCCTTTCCAGTGAAACAGCAATTTACTTGTACTTTCAATTTACTAGACTGTAATCACTGTTCACGATGGTCTCCTATACATTCAGTCTGCAAACATGACCCTGAGCTACTGGTTGCTTGTCATTTTAATTCTCCACCTCGCTCTCATGCTGATCTTTCTGTCCATGGCCTGCCACACTGTTCCAGTGAAGCTCAACACAAGCTCGAAGAATAGCACCTTACCTTTCTGGATTGAACATGGAATTCAACAGCTTTAGATCAGAACCTCTGCCTCCATCTTGTTCTATTCTTCTCTATTTTTTGTTTCTTTTTGTTTTGCGGTGTTGTTTTGGTCATGTTTCTTTTGTTCATGCCTTACTTCATTGAGGAGGTTGCTCTGTTGCCATCCATACCACATCTGGACACAATCTTCTTTCTTGACAATATTTATTACCACTCACTTTGGCTGTAGTATCATGAAATCTTTTGGTATTTGATCTCTCCTCCCTCCAGCCTATCACAGACCTCCCTTTTCATTTCTTCCTGTCCCCTTCTGTCTTCTACTGGTTTAAAAACTCTCACAATTCTATCTTTCTTCAGTCCTGATGAAGAATCATCTCAACCTGAAAATTTAACTCTGTTTCTCTCCACAGATGCTACCTGATCTGTTGAGTATTTCCAGCATTTTACTTTATATTGTTCTCATTGACTTTATTGAGAACTCGTGACAATTTCCATATATACAGTGCAAGGTTAACTAGCACAGGGTATAGCCATTATGTTTAGTAAAAGTGATAGTCCATGAATACATCGAAGAAAATAAACCTCAAAATCTCAGAATGGTTGTATTCTGTCGTGACTAAGGCTGCCCAACTCAAAGCAAGAATGGATCAAAATTACCATTGAATAAAATCAAGTGCATAAAACAAATAAAACTGAATTAGTAATTTTGAATTTGTGATTACACAGTATTGTAAAAAGACATATTTCAAAATACTGGACAAAGTATAGTGTAATTAATTACATACGCAACTCTAATCAAAGTTGATGTCGAAAGCAATGCTCATGGGGGTTGCACACCTAGAACACATTCTTTCCTATTTTTGGATTATGTCTTTCGGCTATACAATGGTTGTACCCACTCTCTGATCTCTGCCACCCAGTGTCTGTTGATATTCTTCGGTATCCGATATAAGTGGTTAAGGTGCATTTTAATATTAGTTTGTAATTTATTATGTTAGTAATTTTGCATTGTTTGAATTTTAACATAAGATAAAAGACTTTGAATGATCAGAACTGGAAAATGTGTGCATCTCACTTACGCTCTCACTGTTGGCAGCTACAGGGCTGTTGCTTTTTTTCATGATGGGATCTCAGTTACTCGGGAGAGAGACAGAGAGTGTTTGCAGCCTTCTGCTTATTTCTGGGGTTTTGAGAAGCCAAAATGTAAAATCCACTGAGATCTTTTGCTGAAAATAAAATTATTGAAACAAAAAACTTTACTCAACAGAAAAGGAACATAAATTAGATGAACAGAATGATTAAACATAAATTATTAAACCGAATATTAAATCATGACATCAAGTAAAAGTCTCCATCGGATGATATTCATATCTATACTCTGAATAAAACATTCCCCACCAAAGATGAGGTAGCTGGGGAGTATTTGTGACTTGAGACTAATTCTCCTCAACATTTATGACACAAAAATCACAAACATTTCAGAAAAGGTAACTCCGTCAGGATCAGCAGGAAAATATTAATATCTCAGAGATCTGCAGAGGAGATTGTGACCACTTATTCTTTAAAATACATGTTTCAGTGCCAACCAGATCTAAACATTGAGTCACAATTAAAGAATGATTGTGCTCAAACTCCACCTTTATAACGATGCAGGGTATGTGACGCATATTTTAAACTTTTTAGTTTTATGGAATCACAAATGAAGACAAGAAAATGAGAAAAATGCCTGAAAGGTTGTCTGCTTTTTCTGTTACAAATTCTGAGTGATGTACTTTATACCTTTTTAAAAATTTCTTATTTCAAGATTTGTGAATTTGATGTTCCATTTTATCTCTGATGAGCCATATAAAATTAATAATTATTACTTTCCAGTCACGGAAGGATTTATGAGCAATATTTTCATAGAATCATGGAATCCTTACAGTACAGGAGGAGGCCATTCGGCCCATCAGGCCGACACCGACAACCATCCCACCCGGGCCCTATCCACGCAGCCCACATATTTACATTTTTAATCTCCCTGACACCAAGGGGCAATTTAGCATGGCCAATTAACCTAACCCTCACATTTTTTTCTTCCAACTGAATATCAAAGATGAGACGAGGTCCATAGTACAGCTCAGAAACATGATGGAAAGGATAAAAAGGAAGACACAATGGGCAAAATCCTGTGCCCTGCCCCCCGTGGTGAGTTTGGTGCCAGGCGAGATTTGATCAGGTGGGTGGATGGCATGTGGGGACCCTGCGATCTTCCAGCAAGCAAGGTGACCAATCCAGTACAGGAGGTGGTGGCAGCAGTGGTCAGCATCAATGCCCGCCAAAAGAGGACAGCCACCCAGTGCTGAGAGAGGATGAATGATCTCCTCCATTCCACACAGGTAAGTTACTCTTCTCATCACTCTGAACTCTCTCAGTCACAAACCCATCACACATCCACAGAGATCACACTCACTGCCAGCTCAAAGGACACCACCACCCACTCTCCCATACACATCTTTACCTCCCCTTTGGGTCATGTTCTCAACCCGTCCATGGCCCCATTCACCACCTACATGTGCCAGGTCTCTGTAGAAGGATTGTGTAGATCCAAAACATTAACTGTTTTCTCTCCATAGATGCTGCCAGACCTGATGAGTTTATCCAGTATTTTCTGTATTTATTTATTTATAATCCTTCTGGCTGGTGTCGTGCTTACACTCTCTCCATCTGTTTTTACACAGGACAAACTGGCAGACAACAAAAGGGAGAGGCCCCAGCATGGTGGAGAATGGCTGAACTCAAGGTCCTGACAGACTTTGAAGATGGAACGATTCAGTGTGCTGGAGAGGGTTTGGACTGTTCCTGTGCTGATGCTGAGGTTGGCGGCATTTAATCAAGTGAAGATCCTGCAGTGCAGCATCCATCAGACACAATACTCTGAGTGATGTCTTCCATTTCACAGACCCCTACCATGCACTAATGATCTCTCCTCTCTTTCGCAGGCATATCTGGGAAACAGCTGAGAGCCAGGTCCTGGACTCCAGTCTGGGGAAAACCACAGAAAAGGAATCCACAGACCCCAACATTGAAGACATGCATGATGATAGTAATTGCTATAGATATATATATTTTTTTCATGTTTAAGGGAACTGTTTTAAAGTTTAGTTTTTTTTTATACACAGTCAATATGTGGAGGGAATGTAGCTCAGATATTGGGAGAGCAAGGTAATTACTCATTTCAGTCATGAAGTGTTCACTTGGGAGAGAACTAATGGACTTTTGTTTGAAAATGAAGGTTTCACCTAGGGTTTTTGATTAGAGTTGATTGACAGGGCCATGTGATAATATGCTCAATGAGAAAAGCTGGTTTGTAGCAGAGAAAAAAACAACTTTCAGTTCTGGCTGGGTTTGTTTAAAGACAGAGATCTGCAAGCTGCTCAGAAACTCAACCTGCGGGATTTTACGGCCTTACTCGTCCCAAAACCATAAAATCCTGCCCGAGTTCAATGGACTTTTCATGGTCCACCCCTCGCCCGCTC